>NC_059336.1:136182498-136486665 GCF_018350155.1 Leopardus geoffroyi
GCTCTTGACAGCCCCTGAGTCAGGATGCATTGAAGGAAATTCCAAGGAACTCCCGAAGACCCACTGGCATAATAACCCCGTGCCACATCCGTGGGGGCTCTGCTCAGGCGTGGAGGCACAAGTCCGCTGTCTTCCTGGACCCTACAGATCTCCTGCGGATTCTGTCAGTCTTAAATTTCAGCTTTGCGATGACTTCTGGTTCTCCCCACCACGTCTTTTATTTCACCTTTTACCCCGTGTCCCAATTTCCTTCCCTCCCACACCCCTTCTAATCCAGGACTAGAGTTTTGACACTTTAAAGCCAATGTTGGCTCCTTCCAATTTTGGAGATCCTGTTGTGACACGTTGTTGGTCGGATCGTGTCGCCAAACTCGTAAATTGAAATTCTCTTCCCTAGTACCGCAGAACGTGATCTTAGCTGGCGCTAGGATCTTCGCACACGGTCAAGTAAAAATGAGGTCATGAGGGTGGCCCCAATCCGATATGACCGGTGTCCTTCGAAGAAGAAGAAGTGTGGAGGCGGAAGCACATAAGGAGAAGACAGTGTGCAGTTTCTGGGAGAGGATGGCCATTCACAAGCAAGGAGAGGGGCCTGGAACAGAGTCCTTCTCCCAACCTTCAGAAGAACCCAGCCCCGCCCACACCTTGGTCTCTGACTTTCAGCCTCCAGCCCCGTGAGACAGCCCATTCTATTGTGTAAGTCCAACAATCCACTGGCTTTGCCATGTCAGCTCTAGCAGGCTAACCTGCATATCTTCCTGGGGCGTCAAGTACATAGTAAATGGAACAACTGAATGACTGGGAGACCCCAGCTCGCATTTCAAAGTAGTATTTGGCACCATGTACAGGGCATCGAAGCTGGAAGGGGGAACCCTAAAACCTGCCACCTTGACCTCCTTTGCTATCTTCTTAGTGTGCAGGCTATCTCTAGGGGAACTTCACGAATCCTCGGCATTTCTCAGAGTATAATTAGAACAACGAAAAGCAAAAAAAAAAAAAAAAAAAAAAAAAAAAAAAACCTAAATAAAAATTAAAAAAAAACACAAAAAACAAAAAACAAAAAAAACCCCCAGGACTGCCTTTTACATATCGGGATGCTGATATCAATGGAAGCTGTTGTTTGTCCGTAAAACCTTTGCTTAAAGGAAATGTCCCTGGCTTGTGCCCAGAGAGATTGTGTATGTCTGCTGATCTTTCTTTTCAAATAACTGTACTTATTGGAAGAAAATAGAGTTGGCAATGACAGTCAAAGGCATGTTGAGGGTAGGGGACAAAATGCAACTTTATAAAGGTCAGCAATGGAGTAAAAAAAAAAAATTGATTGCTAGAGTAGGATTTCAACGTTGAGGTCTGTATTTATTTTTATAAAAATAGAGATACCAAATAGATTCTAAAAGCCACGTGAAAAGTCGGCAAATATTGCATCATGCCCACTTCTTGCTGTCTACTGTGTAAGCCCTACAGTGGGTGCAAAGGAGAAAAATACACTAGTTCCTTGTCGTTTGGCTTTTTCCCCTAGTTGGTGTTAAAATTATGGAAAAATATACAACATGTATGAAGGGCGAAAGTTATGGTAGGTGTGACATCAGTGTTGAAGAGCCAACATTGCATCATTACCTTATTTTAGTCCTAAACCAAGTTTAAGAGGTACGTTTCTATTTTCAGAATGTGGATGAGGAAACTGAGGCTCAGAGGGGGGCGGTGAACCGATGGTGTCATCGAGCAAGGGAGTGTCATCGTGGAGTTGGAACTCAGCTGTGGATCTCCAACCCAGGGGGGCAGGTGGTATCTCCCTGAGTGCGGGCAAGGTCTGCCTGAAGGCTGTCGACCCACAGTCACCCAGAACCCCATGCGCAGAGATCCCTGAACACCGCATAATATTTTGCTTTCACTGCCTTGACAGTCCTAATGATTTTCAAACCAAAGGTTTGCATTTCCGTTTTGCGCTGTGTCCCGTTATGTAGCCAATGCTGCATTCAGGCGGTGATTTTTGTGTTGTGGGTACGCTGAAGTCGGGCGAATGGCATGAGTTTTTCTGCCATAGTTTGAGTTTTATTATTCACTTTGAAATGGTTCAAATCTACAAGCGATGACTGAATATAATGGGATCACTGGGAGATTTCACAGCAAAGGTCTGCACAATCCTTCTGTAGCTGCCAAATCCTCAGGTTCCTTCAGGAAAAGCAGCAATGATGTATTCATACTTCTTCAACTATACTTCTCTTTGGATCTGAAGAGTCTTAGAAATAAGAAACTCAGCACTTCAGCATCCCTTTGAGTCATGTCAACGCTTTATCACCATTTAAAGTTGAGGGAAACAATGAAATGTTTGACCAAAAAGTATACATCAAAGAGAGCATTTATTTTTAGAATTCAAAAGCAAAATAAGACACTTAATTTTTCTGTACCTGGTCATAAAGAGAAACATTGATTTTCATAGGAAGACAGGGTGGTTTTGAATCTTTGAGTCAGATAAACTTGGGATCAAACCTTATTATTGGAATTTACTGGCCTATCGCTAAGACTACCTAACCTCATTTTCTAACCTATGAAAAGAAAATAAATTTCTTTTTTGCAGAAATATTTTGCACATTAGATGACTACCTATGGCTACCTATGAAATCAACAAGCACATACTATCTATTTAAAATGACTGTATTTTCTTTTCTTTCGTGGAGCCATTTCTTTAAATATCTGGTGAGATGGCAAGAATGTTTCCTACAAAAGATTAATCATAAAACTTTAAAGAAAGTTGAAACCGTGATGGTATCTGATGTATACTCTTAGATAGTATACTTCAGAAAAAATTAAAAAGGTTTAGGTAAAAAACTTGTGACCAGGATACAGCAAGTCAAAATAGTTTGAGACCCACCTCAGTTCAAAAGTTGTCTGTGTGTCAAGGTAAGGAATTGAAAGCTGCAAAAAAAATATCAAAAACAATTGTTAAATAGTATATTGGTCAAAAGTACGACCAATTTGAGACTGTGGATCATGTCTTCCAATTTGCTTGGGTGAAATATTTCACCTGCTCCTGATAAGCTCATTGGCTGTTGTGTCTTTAATTTACTATCATTATGATATAAGCAAGCTAGATAAGGACCAGGATCTATTTTTATTTTACTCTGAATGACCAGGTCTGGTGCAGTGCTGTTTCCCAGAATATCTCCCCTGCTTGGTCCCCTGCTTGGCAGAAAAAAAAAAATTAATACATGAGTAAGTGGATATGATGGAATGGTCAAGGGAAAACTCTGTGTAAGAACTGAGGCCTTCTGACATCATCCTGTAATAAGACTTTCTTCCCATAGAAAGCAGAACCCAGATCTATTTTTTTTTAACATATAATTTATTATCAAATTGGCTCACATCCAGTGTGCAAAGTGTGCTCTCGGATTTTGGGGTAGATTCCCAGGGTTCATTGCTTCCATCCATCACCCAGTGCTCATCCCAACAAGTGCCCCCCTTCCACGCCC
Organism: Leopardus geoffroyi; assembly: GCF_018350155.1. NCBI lineage: Eukaryota > Metazoa > Chordata > Mammalia > Carnivora > Felidae > Leopardus > Leopardus geoffroyi. The sequence continues at coordinate 136,185,969 of NC_059336.1, forward strand.
ATCACCCATTTTCCCCTCTCCCCCACCACCCCCATCAGCCCTCAGTTTGTTCTCTGTATATAAGAATCTCTTATGGTTTACCTCCCTCCATCTTTCTTTGTAACTATTTTTCCCCTTCCCTTGCCCCATGGTCTTCTGTGAAGTTTCTCGAGATCCACATATGAATGAAAACATATGATATCTGTCCTTCTCTGACTGACTTATTTCACTCAGCATAATACCTTCCAGATCCATCCACATTGCTGCAAATGTCATGATTTCATTCTTTCTCATTGCCAAGTAGTATTCCATTGTATATATAAACCACATCTTCTTTATCCATTCGTCAGTTGTTGGACATTTAGGCTCTTTCCAGTTTGCCTACTTAATACAGGTCCTGTGACAAAGTTCATCTCTTCTCAGAACTTTGTCCTTAACAGAGAAAGAGCACAGTAAAGTTATTTTTGCTGTTGTGGTTTAAAAAAAAAAATGCTGGCTAGCTTTTTCATAATTGGACTAGGGGAAAGAAAAAGAAAGAACGGGTGCCATTCATTCAGTTGTGAGAAATGAGGCACCAGACCATTTCTCATCAATATAAGAGTAGTTGCGTAAGTCGTCCAATGTGAGTAAAGAGGCGAAGGTCTCTTCATTTTGCTCCAATTGCCATGGACAAGGAGGCATTTTGCTCCAGGTGGCTCTGGGAGATGTGATGACCAGGAAAGGAACCAGCCTTTGCGTTAAATTGAGGCTTCGGATACACGTTTTATTAAGACATCGATCACACATATGGCAAACATGGGATGGAGTTGTCAATAATACTGAAAAAAGAAAGTCTTGGGTCAACGGAAACGTTATGTATTGCACAACTGTGTGTGGATGTCACCTCAGAACTGTCTACAATTCTCTGAGATGGTGTCAAAATATAACCAAAACAAAAGAAACTTTGTCTATAGGGAATCACAGAATCACCCTATTTCTGTAAGTAGAGCACGGTATGCTATGTTTTGCACATAAGCCACGGTGTCAATCGAGTTTATATTGTTTAAATCAGAGGTCAGGTGCAGAGGTTTTGGGACAGAGCGTTTCACAGTCTCAGTGCCAGGGTGCATGTGAAGGGGAAATGTTGGGTATTGGACTATTTCACGTTATTTAAGGTCTGGAGGAAAGATTCTTTACTGCAGTCAAGGAATATTCATCCAGACATGAAGGTTCTGAGCTTCTACCTGTCTCAGTTGCGGTCTTAATTCTTGGCAACAGTAGCATCCAAGAGCTCTCCTGGCTGCTCTCCAAACTTCACTTTGTCTCCCACCAAGCCAGCCTCCGCAAAGTAAGGATATTTCCTAAAACACAAAACTGATTACATAACTGCATCACGCAGAAATTCATCGCTCACCTTGCTGTGGAACGTCCACTTCAAACCCTTGGCACGTTGCACGGGGCCATGTAAGATCTCACCCCTGTGCTCACACCCAGGTTCTCAACGCACTCGCCGCTCACTCTAACACTGCTCCCATGTTTGCAGTGTTCCTAACACACCGTGTTCCAGAGCTTTTCTTATGTGGTTCCCTCTGACTACATTGGTCTCTTTACTTGTCCCCCTAACGGGATCTTAGCCTTTAAAACGACCTAATCCATGTGATTCTTTCCCGCATTACCCACCCAAGGCTGAAGGAACGAGTGCCTCTTCTTTGAACACAATGATGTGTGTGCGTGTAACGCATCTTAGGAGTCCAGCTCCCTGGTGGAATGATGGTTACAACTCATGCTTTTGACTCTTTCATATCTTACCATAGTGCATAAGAGACCTGTAAGTTTGGATGAATAGACAAAATGCCATTTTACCAAATTAATCCTGTGCCATGCAAATGACTCTACAACACGCACGGATTTCGGAGGAAGAGACTAATTACAGTTTAATGGCTTATTCTCTACGACCGTGTCAGGAACACATGTAAACATACATTATGAAAGCGCTCCACACATTCTAAGAACCACTAAACATAAGAAAAGTACTATACCAGAATCAGTGAAAGATACACAGATTACACAAAACACAACAAATGAGGACCAAAACAACAAAACCTGTCTCTGCTAACATCTTGTGGAAAACAAACAAACAAACAACCAAACAGGAACCAAAGACAACAGTCAAACAACTTGCGTATGGAAGTGCATGAATACAAAATCTGCCAAACACACAGAAACGTCACCATCTTCTGCGTTCAGCTCTTCGATACCTCTGGACACCGGTGTAACATATTATTGAGCACCTGTTCTGGTCAGCCCTGGGATAAGTGCTAGGAATAAACGCAAAGGAGACTCGGCCCTTATTTTCAAAACCACACTCTGGTGGGGCAATGAATCAAGAGCCTCATGAGTGTAGGGGGCTAGGTCGGCGGCAATGCCAGAAATGTCTGGGGAAGCCCCCTTCTGTGACCTGGGATAAGATGCCTCAGCTAACTCCTGAAGGGCAAGAAGGAGAGTCCAAGGGGAGTCAGTAAGTCTTTCCATGCAGCTGTTGCAAAGGACCTGAGGCAGAAGATTTCCTGCCACCTGAGACCTCAGCTTATTGTTTCTGTGGCTGCTGAAATGCGTTATCACTGGATGCCAGGAATGAGTGTGAAATGTATTTTAATAAACAACTTGGTTTACGTGTATATTTGTACTTATCAAATGCATGCACTGACCCAACATATGTTTACATGTCTTAATTATTTAATCCCTAAGAAAACTCACGAGATAAGTATTCTCATTAATCTCCGAGTCAAGGAGACTGCAGTGCAGTAAGTCTGAGAAATTCACCAAACAGCATTCAGTCAAAAAGTGACAATATTCAAATGAACCGGGATCAGAACCCTTAAATTCATATAGACCGATTTCAGGTGGCGTAAGATTGGGATATGGGTTTCGTCTTCTGTGTATTCCCTGCTGATTCTTACCAGGTACCTTTCCTGTGCTTGGTCACCCTCAAATGTGTGAAGAGTTTTCATATGGTGCTATATGTTATATGCTATTTATATAGGATGAGTAATTAAAATCTAGTAAACCAAGAAAAAAAATCTTTTCCTGTAAATTTGGTGTGTGCTAGGAAATCGCGTGCTATAAATAAAATGAAGCCTAGAAACCACTGTGCTTTTTCCTACTTCTTCCCATCTCCAGGTAAGATTACCCAACTCTCCTCCCAGATCCCTATGGAAATCTCTAGGGCGCCCTTACATTTTCCTGACAGGTTGACTTCCGGTGCTCAGCTCATTGGTTCTTGGCATCTCTCTCCCAGTGCCTTTCAAGTGGTTGGTAGCCCCATTCTCTGTGCACCAAATCCTATGGCTGTCCTCACTGGTTCCTCCCCTGCAGAATATGGCTGCCCTATATGCTCTCACATTTGGGACCTGCACAGAAGGGTACACAGTTCCACTCTTGGCCATATTCATTAAAACTGAGACAGTCCGTGGAGCTGCTTCTATATTTCTCTACTCTATGGCTCACAAGCTAAACCCAGCTTCCCTTTTCCTTGTCAAGCCACCTTGTTCTTAGTTCTAGGACAGCCTGTGCAGGATAGGGACTGTCATGAAAACCAAACTGACCTCAGATCAAGGAAAAGGAGTTTTCCAATGAAGAGTGGTTAGGCTTCAGCCCAGCAAAGTGACTTCTTTCTCCCACACCAAAGGGACAGTTGTCACTATAGTAACCTAGAAGAATGGAATGAGGGGAAATATTTGTAAAAGCCATCTTTGCAGCCTTAAGATGATCCCAAGACCCAATCAACACAGAGCACTCAAGTGCAGCCATCTTGCACTGTTGTGGGTCAAGAAATTGGAGCTCAGAGAATTTTAATAGCTTCCCCCAGATCACACACCTATTGAGGGCTACCTCTATGACCCACCCCCTCTCAGAGCCTCTGCCTTTCCCTGTTGCTGTGAAACTCAGTAACCCTGCTATTCCCAACAGAGTGCCCTTGGATAAATTTAACTTCCTTCTGTCCCCATTTGAGGGGCCATCTCCAGGGACATTTACAACTCAGGTCTAATAACTTCCTCCAGAGGCCATCAGAACTCCACCAAATGAAAATGGAACTCTTAGATTCCAAATACAGTAAAGAATTTTCTCCTCCAAAGACAAAGTACATGTTTGCAAAAGAAAGAAACTCTTCCCTGGAAAAGAGGGAAAGAGGGGGTAAAAGGAGAGGTAGGCAGTGGGGACCCCCACCCCCCACCTCAGCCCTTCACCCCAGGCAATTTGATTGATTGGATTTTTCTTTTCTTTGGCTTGTTTGTTTGTTGGTTTTAACTGGACTCTCATTTTCACTTGACTCCTTGAAAAATCCCAGATGGAATAACAAAGCTCACAAACTCCTCCTAGCCTCCAGGCTTGCTAAACCAGCCACAAGAAGAAAAGCTGTTAAAATCCCTGTTGAGAAAGGATGGCCATCTGCTTCAACCAGCTCAATCACCTCTCAAATGGCTGTTGATAAGGCCGGATAGAGCTCCTTTCCTATCTCTCAGGCTGAGGCTTAGAGGGAATCTGAGAAGTCAAGAACTCAGCAGAGCTTTAGAATATAACATGAAGGTTTAACTCTTACATGACCAGTAACCAAGTCTTTATTCCCCTGCCTTGTTTTGAAGAACGATTTATCTTCCACCTAAAGTATCATGGAGAAGTATGCACTCCAGAGGTTTCTTTGGAGGGATGTTTGTTGTAGCTGTTTTGTCCCTAAGAAAATGAAAGAGACAGAGACAGAGACAGAGACAGAGAGAGAGAGAGAGAGAGGAAGGGAAGAGAGAAAGAAAGAAAAAAAGAAAGACAGAAAGACAGACAAAGAAAGAAAGAAAAAAGGAAAGAAGGAAAGAAAGGAGAGAAAGAAAGACAAGGAAGGAAGAAGGAAGGAAGGAAGGAAAAAGAAAGGAAGGAAGAAGGAAGGAAGAAGGAAGGAAGGAAGAAGGGAGGGAGGAAGGAAGGAAGGAAGGAAGGGGAAAGAAAGAATGAAAGAAGGAAAGAAAGAAAGAAAGAAAGAAAGAAAGAAAGAAAGAAAGAGAAAAACAATGAATCAGCTTAAGGATGAGAGAGCCAGAGAGAGAATGGGGAACACCTGATCTAACTCCTGGTTCAGAAGGTATATTTGGGGGAGACAGGAGTGCTGGAATGTTCCAGCTTTCAGGACGGTAGATTCATATTTATAGTCAGTCTGTTTCTGCTCTATTATGTGTGGTAGGGTAGGATATCAAAGGAGGAGGGTCCATAGGACTGCCACCATTTTAAATGAAAAATGTCTCTTCTCCTCATGCATGGCGCTATAATTTGGCACAGATGGAAACTTGTGCTTTTCTGTTTTAGTGTTTCTGTACATTACACAGGCAATAAATACCAGCCAAATCAAGCTGTAATTTCTAAGGTTCCATATAACCTATTTTACCAGTGTCAGCTGCCATAGCTTATGGATCCCCTAGAGAAAGCGGCCCAAGCTCCCAGCTTTTATAGGCTGTTTCAAGGAGACCCCAGAAATAAAACATATGGAAAGCACGGCCCATACTTTTAATATCCAGACAGTTAATGCTGCATTTGCTTGTTTTAGTTTATACACTTGCATTGGGCAAACTCTTTCTCTTCAAATGCATACTTATTTATTTACATATTTAAATTAGTTTTCAGTTGTTGTGAGACCTTTGTCCATTTTCTAGGGTGGGTATACATTGGATGAGAGCTCAGAGGGAGAATTGTTTTGAAATAAGGTAATTGCTTCCCCCAGGATTTGGTCAGGGTCCTACAGGCTTTGAACACAAGAAAACTGGGCTCCTATGTAACCAAGTAAAGAGATTTCTTCCAGTCTTTTAGTGCAATCCTTGAAAGAAAATTTTGAAACAAACAAAAGGATTGATAGATTCAAATCTGGCCCCGTTTCACATCAGAGAGATGAACACTGAATGCCCATCATGAGCAAGGTGTTAGCGGTTTTAGAAGGATTATCTGATTAAATCAGAGCACACTGCAAATTGGGTGATGTTATTTTCATTATACAGATAAAGAAACTGAATTTCAGAATTGCTGATAACCTGCAATTCACACAGCCAGGATCTGTGCAGAGCTGGAAATGGCATGAGGATTCTTCAATACCAGGTACGTGGATAGATGATAGATTGATAGTTCAATAGATAGATCGAACGATAGATAACAGGTGGATGGATGGATGGATGGATAGATGGATAGATGATAGATACATAGATAGAGAGATAGATATAGTGGATGGATGGATAGGTAGGTGGATAGATGATAGATTTCCATCTTTCTTTTAAAAGAGAAGGTGGCAGGGGCGCCTGGGTGGCGCAGTCGGTTGAGCGTCCGACTTCAGCCAGGTCACGATCTCGCGCTCCGTGAGTTCGAGCCCCGCGTCAGGCTCTGGGCTGATGGCTCAGAGCCTGGAGCCTGTTTCCGATTCTGTGTCTCCCTCTTTCTCTGCCCCTCCCCCATTCATGCTCTGTCTCTCTCTGTCCCAAAAATAAATAAACGTTGAAAAAAAAATTTAAAAGAGAAGGTGGCAGAAGGATCAAGGCAAGTTAGCACCCCCTTTGCTCACAGTTGGCTAAGACTTTACAAGGGGGACTTCCCAGATGAATTTTTAACTACCTTCCAACCCTGTGCTTCCAACAGACTGTTTCCACAAGGGTGCCGGTGGAAACTTAGTTTTCATTGGGATTTTAGAGGTGTGGGAACTAGGCTTTTACTTATTTGCAGAAAAGTCCCTTAACGTATTTTGAGGGAGTTCCCGGCGCATTCATGGGAGGGGCTTGATTCTCCCTTATGAAACCAAATGTTTCAAATAGGTATGTGACGGACACAAACCTTCGTTTCGTACATTCTTCTCTTTCTAAATTATAATCAGGAAGAAAATAATTTTAAATGTATGAAAAAGCACTTGTAACAAATAATATCTAAAAATATTGCTACATCTCATCATGTCGCAGTGGCTTCTCTTTTCCCCCCGTGATAAAAGCCAATCCTGCACGCTTTCTGAAACCGGCCTTGCACACCTTCTCCATCAAAGCTCACGTCTTGCTGTTTGGCAGACAGTCTCCTTAAGGGATGGTCAGTGAGGCTCCTCTGAGCCCCCTTCTGTCCTGTCTTTGTTCTGCAACCCAGTCTGAAGGGAGGATCTGCTCCCTCATGCACCCCGCTCCTTGCTATCTGAGCAAGCTCTCCATCCCCCGACGTCTAGGTCCTTGGCCTGCCTTTAGCAAGCATCTCCCTGCCCTGAAGTCTCCCTTAGCAATGTCCTTTCCGTGGGCCCCCTCGCTCTGCTCCTTGGCTCTGAATCCCCCTCGTCTTGGCCGTATGAGGAGCTGAACATGTTCTCTCCACCCGTTGCATTGTGTTGACCAAAGTCTTCCTTACCGTCTTCATAAGGGTCGGAATAACTTTTTCTTGATCGTCTTTCCTCACCAGATATCCTGTTTTTAATTTTTTTTTTCAACGTTTATTTATTTTTGGAACAGAGAGAGACAGAGCATGAACGGGGGAGGGGCAGAGAGAGAGGGAGACACAGAATCGGAAACAGGCTCCAGGCTCTGAGCCATCAGCCCAGAGCCCGACGCGGGGCTCGAACTCACGGACGGCGAGATCGTGACCTGGCTGAAATCGGACGCTTAACCAACTGCGCCACCCAGGCGCCCCCAGATATCCTGTTTTTAACAATACCAAAATGCTTTCTCATTTTTTGAAGAAGCCACACTCTGCTTTTCCCTGTTTCTATACCTTTTTACATGGGGTTCCTTTTTTTTCCCTTTTATAATTTTTTTTCTAATGTTTTATTCAGTTTTTGAGAGAGAAAGAGAGAGAGAATGAAGAAGCAAGGGAGGGGAAGAGACAGGGAGACTCTGTAGCTGGTTCCAGGCTCTGAGCTGTCAGCACAGAGTGCGATGCGGGCCTCGAACTCACGAACCATGAGATCATGACCTAAGCCAAAGTCCAGTGCTCAACCCACTGGGCCACCCAGGTGCGCCCACATGGTTCCTTTTGAAATGCTCCTTCCTTTCTTCTAAACCAGGAAACCTTTGCTCTGTATTTAAGGTTCAGCCCAGATGTCACTTCCATTGAGTTCCTGAAAGCTCTGAATTTATCTTTGTTAGGCTATTTATTATCTGTATATGAGTTTGCTTGTCTGTCTCTCCTGTTTCATATGGGCTCCTTGAGACGGTTTCCACAAATCATGAATGCGTGTTGCACACTCTGCCCTCTCACCTCCTCCAAGCACAGCAGGGTCCAGGACATCAGTTCCAGCAGGGACCAGAGGATGCTCAGGACAGGAATGAAGGCAGGCGACAGAGAACTTCCTTTCAAAAGCAATCATACTCTCTTTTTTCAAGAAGTTCCATGAGATTTCACTAGGCAGCTCTCAGTTCATGTTATGTTTTAATTCTCCTTAAAAAAAGAATCCATATTTAAGACTTGTCACCAATGTATGCTGGCCTTCCCAAATGTTTCAAGTTGTTTTGTTTTTATCTTCTGTTTTAGATTTTGGAAGGTGTGCCTCTGTGTTCTACTTCGGGACAAGGAGTTCCCTTTTTTGTAACTTATGCTAAACGTAAATTACCTATCTCCTCTGGACCCTAAATGGCAGATTCACAGGACATCCTTTCTCACTTTGGTTGACTGCCTTTTTTTTTTCCTCCCCATTCTTTCTAGTTCCTGACAGAGGAGATCCTGTATATAGTTGGTGGAAGAATTGTTTGATGGACCCCAGTTTTAGATTTTCCTACAGATATAGTTCTTGGCCACTTTGTTATGAAGGCTGATGACACCATATTCAAATGACTACCATCTACAGTGACTATGTAACATGTATGACTGGCTCCTTCCCACCTTCCCGTTCCCTTTCTTTTAATTGAGGATGAACACTATCATACCCATTCATTTCAGGTTCACTTGAAAAAAAACAACAACATTTAACAACAATCATTTAAAAACTCCGTCTTTGTATCCGACACTTAGTTAAATTCTCCCTTAAAGGGTTGCACAACCCCGCCATGTGTCATTCTATTTATTTTTAATTTTTATTTTTCAGTTGAGCAAAATCAGGCAGGTGATATGTCCCATAACTTGTAACTGGAAAGGGCAATCCGGGGACTCCAAGGCTGGTTAGGTCGCTTCATCTCACGCCTGCCCACACCTCCACATCCGCCACCTAAGAGGAGGGGTGTATTTCATTCCTCACGACTTTATATAACTTTAGTTCTCCCCTAAATTATTCACCTGCTATATTTTTTAAATATATGTTTTTTTTTTTATTTTTTTTTATTTAAAAAAATTTTTTTTTTCAACGTTTATTTATTTTTGGGACAGAGAGAGACAGAGCATGAACGGGGGAGGGGCAGAGAGAGAGGGAGACACAGAATCGGAAACAGGCTCCAGGCTCTGAGCCATCAGCCCAGAGCCCGACGCGGGGCTCGAACTCACGGACCGCGAGATCGTGACCTGGCTGAAGTCGGACGCTTAACCGACTGCGCCACCCAGGCGCCCCTAAATATATGTTTTTAAAAATATCTAATTTTTAAGTTTTATTTTGAGAGACAGTGTGAGCAGAGAGGGAGGGAGGGAGGGAGGGGCAGAGAAAGAGGCAGAAAGAGAATCCCAAGCGAGAGAACCCTCCACATTCAGTGTGGAGCCCCACGTGGGGCTTGAGCTCATGAATCCTGAGATCATGACCTGAGTGGAAATCAACAGTGGGAAGCTTCGGGACTGAGCCCCCCAGGTGCTCCTCCTCCTCTAATGACATACGTTGAAATCGTTTGTATCAGGTCACATTTAAAGAATAAAAAATGCTCTTGCTTTCATTTAGAGGGGCAGCTAATGAAGTGATGTCATTAGTTTGGGTACACAGTCGGGTTCAGTTCGACCTCTGTTTGACCAGCTCGTATTGGGGCCTTCACAGCATGGGTGGAAAGGAGAAGTGCGCAGGTATGGATGAAAGAGAGCCAGGGCAGGAAGCGCGGGATGGGAATCCAAGTTCTTACTCCCGGTTGTCAGTAGAAAATGTGGTGATGCACTTTGAAGTCAGGTCGCTGTGGGTCTCCAGGGTACTGTGCCTAGTTACGTAAACTTGACCAAGTTGTCTGAGCTCTTGGGGCTCCAGCCTCCTGACCTCGGGCCAACAGCGCCTGTGGTGTGGGGCCATTTTGGCGGAATCATGAGGTCCTAGCAGCAGTACCCATATTCCATAAAGCCTTTGCCTTTGGCCATTAATTAGCTTTCTGACCTTTAGGGCAGTTTCTTAACTTCTCTGTGACTGGCTTTCTTCTTGTCAAACAGCACTATTAATACCTGTTTTGTCTATAGTTAGAGGTTTTTATAAGGGTCACATGAGATAATAGACTTGAAAGCATTTGGAAAATATCCAAATGTAAGCTGCTATGATTGAAGGTTCTGATGGCCATTCTAACGACACCAGAGAGGGGGGGCTGGGGAGAGACAGGCTGCCCGATGCTTTACTCCAGGCATGACAGTAATTCCAGTGACTGTCTTGTATTAAAAACAGGGTTTTATTTATATGTGTCAATATAGGTACAAGATGGGAACCTTACAGATTTTTTCCCCCTAACTTCAAAGGAGTTTTCTGCCTATTATATGTTGTGGTCTTTTTCTGTTGCTTTGCTGTCTATACAGCTTTTATGATAAAGTTGCATAAGTTTTGCCTCTCAAGTCTGTTTTATTATTTGTTATTAAACCGGACATATGCTTATTCACGTATCTCTCACCCTTTGAGGATGTCAGCATATGCTTTCTTTTGACAGCGCATATGAAGAGAAATCAACTTCATTCTTCAGCATGGGTTAGGTTTAGAGAAGGTATCTTTCCTTAGTTTATGTGCATGGGACGTATCCCTGTAAGATTTCCCAACGTCCTACAGCGCTCTTAGGGAACCACAAAAAACGGAAAGGGCGTTTAACGCTTGGGCACAGGTGTCTCTGTTAAATGAGCTGGAGGAATCCATGGATTAAGGAACACAATTCCCCGAGGAATTTTCCCCTATCGGGTGTTGGACTGTGACTGCAGCAGAAAAACAGAAAGTTGAAAGCCCTGTGTGGGAAGAAAAAGAATCAGAAAGACTAAATTATGCAATCTGCTTAAATGTAATCAGATGGCAGGAGAGACCATATGCAGGATATTGTCTCCGTGCTCTCCAGTGTCACCTTGCCTAAAACACACAAAAATAAGTAAATAAAAATTCTGCAAGTTAAAGGAATTTAGAAAGATTGTTTTTCTTTTCTTTCTTTCTTTCTTTTTTTTTTTTTTTCCTTTTTATTTGAAAATGATCCTGCCCTCTCTTAAAAATTTCTAAGTGACTCCAGCCTGGTACATATATGCGCTTCAATTCACGGTTCTGAGTAGATCAAACCCTGACCGGCCCTTTCTCTAGGCCTGGAGAGCACGTGTTGCCGTGTTGAGAACCCATCCAAGCTCAATGGTGTGGCCTTTTCAAATTGAACTGAAACCATTTGGTATGCAAGTTCTTTTTGGTCGTGGCCAAACACGACTTCCTGTTTCTGAAGAGAAAGGCTTAAAAAGTCTCATAAAAAGACTCAAAGGGCTTCTTGGATATCAAAGGGTCCTTACAAAACATTGTTTGACGAGTTAAGTGTATGGAATAAGAAACACACGGAATTCATTTCCTTTAAAATGCACATGGGATTAAGAATTATGGAGAAAAGGGCTTTAGGAAAATACATTTGAGTTTTTATCAAACTTAACTTACAGTATGTAGAACATAACCTGAATTGCATTAAATATATAAATCATGACTAAAATGATCTCTTAAAATATATAACTGTTTATATACGCGAATGCACTCATACGGAAGATGAACTTATGAAATAACGTGATAGATGTTCACGATGCATAATAGAAATTTACATCCCAATGGATATTCTTTTCAAAATGGACACCTTACAAGGCTCTCACACAAGGCAAAGATCTTACATCACTCTGTCTCCCATCCCACCACCACCAGCTACAAACAGCATGCCTTCTTTGTTTAGAAGTTGTCTTCAGGGTTTGGAAATATTATTTTGAATGGCTTCAGTCTTCATTTTATGGCTATATTTGGAAAAATCAAATTTCATTTAGAGTCAAGTCTCATGTATAAATTAAGTGATAAATCTGGGAATTCTAATTTAGGCTTAAGAAAATCAGATGTGATTTCATTGTGGGTCTCTTAAACTGGTTCTGCGACAGTCAAAACAGAGGAGATCCAAAAGTATTTAGAGCAATGGCATCATTCTTAGAAGAAACGTTCAGACTCATCAGATGATTATTTCAAAGGATGATACCCATTTACATGGATATATTTTGTGACATCTGTTCAAAACAAATCCCATTGCTTTATAATGGCTATGTGTTTTGATGTGTGTGTTTGCACGTTAGCATATAAAAGATAAGAGGGAAAACATCAAAACATTGACAAGGGGAATCCCAGAATGGCAGGATTATGGGTGATTTTTATTTTCTTTTTTGTACTTCTCAATGAGCAATGTTTTTTTTTCAATTTCCTCCTTGAGTACTCAGTGCTTTGCTGGTAAGTGTTTAACCGCTGACTCTCGAGACAGACGAACAAAAGCAAACTCTGATTTGTAGGGTTTGCCAATGTCCATGGTGTAAATATTCCCACTATGGTTTCTTTGGTTATCAGCTTGACATCACTGACTGCACTACTAGAACGAGATTTGCCTCCCACACCCCACTGGGACACCTGTGCCTTTCACAAACAGGAGGACATTTTGTGTCAACAGAAAAAGAGAATACAAGATGGTACATAAACTATCACTCTAGATTTTTTATCATGTGTTTTTTAATGGGAAATATTACATTAAACTCTTATGGGTATTTCTGCATGGTGATATTGGAAGACATATGGCATTTTTGATCTGAGAATTAACCTTCTAATTAGGTTGAGCATATACTCTATTTTTCTAAATTCTAACACACTTAAGAGTCCAAAGAGGCATTATTATGAGTTTTGCAGGGAAATGGGTTTTCCCTGGAAAACCAGGAAATATGGTTGTCCAACTTACCCTTAGCACTTTGAGAAACCCTAGCCCTGAGCAGCACTTGACTCTTAGTTTGGTATTGAAGGAGGGGCTGTGCACCGAATTCTGACCTCGCTCTTTCTGGTCTGTTTAATGTGTATTAATCCCTGATATGTGATGAACACGGTGATAAGTGGTAGGAAGAAGGAGCCCAAACCAGCATGGTTCAGCATAGTTTGGTAAGATTAAAAGAGATATTTTATAAGGCCCTGAGGACCGTCACAAAGGCTGAGACTTCAGAATGGAAGGGGGCTCTCTTGTTCCTATGCTGTCCCTCCACTGTTTCCCCCTTTTCCTTGAGACAGGTGATCAATTCACCGTTATTTAGTAAGAAGCAAGGAAACCCTCTGGATGTCAAGCCCGAAGCTTCACTTTCATTTCCACGTTGAATCTGGAAAAACAGCATCTTTTTCCTGCCTAAATATCTACATACATCCTATGTGTCACTCCAACATGGAATCCTATGCATTATTTAAGCCTTACCTCCATTCTCATGCCCCTTTTGAAGGGCAGATTGCAGGTTGATCAAAATAATCTCTCTCTCAAAGGGATTCTTAAAGTACTTGGTGTTGGTGCCATCCTTTAGTTGATCCTTATTGGTTCTATCTTATCGTTGAGTATTTGTACTTGGTACTTAGTATATACTCTCTTTCATTCAGTCAATTCCCCCGTATGTTTTAATTTCTCAACTAAATTGAAAGCTGAAAGCTCTGTGTAAACCGGATTTTTGATCTAATATCTGCCATTCTTTACAAACCGCCTACCATCGGGTTTTGCTCATAGTAATAGCTAAATAAATCTTCATTTATAAATGGATTGAACACTACTAGGAGTACACATACTAGGCATGATATAGGCTGGTGAATCCCTGAGAGAACTCCGGATGTCTTCATATAAGCAAGACATTTAATAAATTCGGATCTCACTTTATACAACCAGGTGGCAACTCTGATAACTCAGAGGGAAGTGAGAAACATAACCTAGCTCAAAGTGAGCAAAGCCTTGGACTCACCAAATGCAAGCCTGTGCATTGGTGTGGGTGCTGTTTGGGTAATAACTTTTTATATAATAGTTCACATGCATATTTTGCAGTAACAGGAGTTCAGGGCAAGGAGTCCAGGGGTCCAGAGCCAACCCCTGTCTGCCACTAGCTGGTGGGTGATCCCACCAAGGAAAGCTGGGGGCTTAGCCTCTTATTTGGCCCCATAAGGTCTGCACGGATAGGATTCCAGGCTGACCTTTGGTTATGTTGTCTGGCTCAGTTCCCTGGCGAACTGGAAAGGGTAAAATCATTCCTTATGCTCCTAAGCAAGCTTCCTTTGGAAAAAATGGCCGCGGACTGGACCTTTGTCTCTGAACTGAAGGAAGGAGCAAATCAACCATAAATACCCGGTAGATACGATGCTTTGGGCTGTCCCAAGTGGGCTACTTCTTGTAGCTAATCCGTCCTCGTGCCTGTGAATTTGTGAATTGTGAAAGGGACTGACTTCTTTTAAGGCCTGAGGTTTTAGTCCAGAAGCTTCTAAAGCAGGGCAGCTCCCCCATCTCCCTGAGGTGGGTCCCCTCTCCTTGCACCTGTGCTGATCGTGAACCTGTGTGGCTGCCAGGACCCTGCTGGGGGGCAAGCTTGGGGTCCCCCTCTATTCTTCTGAGCAAATTAGAGCAAAGGGTGACCCTGAGCCGGCTTGTGTGTGGGAGTATTTACTCCTCGGTGGGCAAAGTCCTAGTAAGGAGTGGATATGAAGTCTTTGCGACAACTTTTTAAATGTACTTTTGCTTCCAGGGTTTTCTGTGTCGATTAAAGCAAACCTCTCACACACGCCTTCTTCAGGTATGTTTTCACATGCGTGTATAAGCTACAAAAGACGTACATGAAAATATTAAGAAATGTATTCTGTCTTGTTACAATTGCATACTCGCTCAACATGTGCTTATTATATGGCGATTACATAAAAGGGGTGACTTTGAAATAATTATTTTTGCCCTCAATGTTTCTTCAGGATCTAGCATTCTGTAACCTCTGAGCTTGGGTGTGCATCATGGTGTGCCCATTACTAATATCAACTAACTCCTGTCGTCACTAACGTTGTTACCAACCGAAAAACCAGCAAATTCTCAGGATTCCCCACAAACAATATTTTCCTCGCATGTTAACCTGTGAAAACTAGGGCAACCAAGGGTTGGCTGAGGCTAGTTTGAGAAGAGGCGATTTCTCCGGAAGTAAACCAACGTACACACAAAAAAAGCGTATGCATTTATTGCATATTAAGTGTTAGAGTTCTATGTGTGGAGTTCACCCATGCATTTAGATCTGAGGGTGAAGATTTTCAAACTCTAGGCTATAGCAGCCTTTTAAAAATTAAAGCCACCCACTCTCTTCTCATTCCTCCTGACCCCCTCTCGACAGAGTGGTTGCCCTTGGGCCGTGGGGCTGTGCCGAGTGATGGAGAGGGTAACTGGACCTCTCTGTACACGCATACAGCTTTTTTGACAAAAATCCTACAATTTCACCCAGAAACCTGCTGGAAGACAGTCCTGAGTGGAAGGGGGTGGGGTAATCAGTACTGTGTGTCACAGATTCTTAGCTGTCACCCACCAGAGCGGACGCTGAGTCAATACCACCCTACGTGACTCAGTCAAACGATTCAAATCTCATCACATATTAAGCAGAAATTTGGACCCGGGCGAAGGGCTCACGAGGGGTGGGCACGTCCGATGTTCTCAAGTAACCAAGAGCCGCTCAGCTGTTCCAGGCTGGGCCCAGGCATCTAACAGGCGAAAGTGTTGGCATTTGAAGAATGTTTTTGCTCTCAGAAATCGTTGTGATTTTCCTTTGCATGGATGGCACATTATCTTTGAAACACCACGTAGGGAAGGTACAGGAAGAGACGCGCTGCCTGCTTCTCAATGCGGCCTCGATCAAGACTATTTAGAACATGTGTTACATTTAAAAATCCCACAAAGTGTCAGAAAAGAGAAAATGAGGGATCAGGAAGAAAGGAGGCGTCAGGAGAAAAGGAAGCCGAGGTTATTACGGTCTGAGACATCACACACAAAGCTTTTCTTCTGCCAGGGCCCCTTCCTTATTTCAGTTTTCCTGCCCACAGACTTTCCTAAGGAGGCAACTACAAAGAGGCTGGGGATTTTTTGAGCATCTTGAATAGATCAGAGGGAATTCAGATGAATTGAGAGGAAAAGTGCCCCAATCATTGGAAGGTCAGGGCCTCCAGGAAAGCAACGGCAGACATTCATGAAGCAACAGCTATTGCTAAGAAAGTAAGGGGGAGGGGAAGGAAGAGAAAGAACCAGCAAGCCGGAGAGCAGAAGTGCAGGAAGGGGGGAAGATGGAAGGGTGAGCATGGTGTCAGGAAAGGAAGGGAAAGGAAGCCGGTGGACGGAGGAGGACGGAGACAGAGAGGAACGGAGACCCAGCTGGTCAGGGGAGGACAGACAGCCCATTCTGAATACTGAACCAGTCAAAACAAGGCAGAGTCTGAACCCCTGGTTTCTTATGGAGCATTTCTCTGGATGCAAATGTGTCAGTTTGCAGTGAGGGGCTCCTGTCTTCTCAAAACGTGCCAATGCACAAAATCGTGAGTTAGACACCTGTGAAGCCATTTTTTTGGCTTTTTTTTTTTTTTCAAAAAAAAAAAAAAAAAAATCTCTCCATACTCTTAGGAGTGCTTTCAGAAACTAGATTCTCTGTAATGCCTTCAAGTGCCACGTGCCTTCCTTAGCAGGGATCTAGGCTCAGTAAAAGCAACACTGGAGGAGCCCTGCAATCACCATCCTTTTGTAACTAACCCATTATTCTTCCTCCTGGTGAAATTGAACACATGACCGTTGGGCGTGTAATTTGCTACGTTTTCCTCTCTGTGTCAATATCAGCCCAACATCCGTTGGGACAAAGGAATGTATAAAATCATTCATATCTTTCAAGATGAAGGGCTCAAGGCATTTTACCCCAAATTCAATCTCAACCTCTGATTTCTAGGATTTTTTTTTCTCCCCTGAAAGACAAGATAGATACACACACAAAGAGGAAAAGAGAAGCCTGAAACCCATCTGGTGGCCCTGGGGGCAGGGCAGTAATGGCCATATTGCCTTCACTTTCATCTTCTCGGACTTGGTTCCGAGGGAGCAGGTGGAGTGAAGTGCGGGAGCCATGGCACTGTCTCTGGGACAAGGACCCACACAGGGCAGGAGGGGAGACAGCTTGTGTATGTCAATGCCCCGAAGGGATTTCATTCAACAGCTTCACAAAATGGCTCTTCAGAATTGCCTATTTTGTGGAGTATTATCATGATTCAGTGCGTGAGGAGGCTTCACGGTCCTCAACCTCCGTGTCAGTTGGGAGGTAATGATGAGTTCAGACCCCACTTCAGTCAATCACTGCGCCCCCCACCCAAGCCACTTTCTACAGGGATTGAACATTGCCAGTGCAGAATGCGCAGGAACATTTGTCATAGATGTTTCAATATGCAGATCAGCACTGGAGACTTGAAAATACATATCATGTCGAAGCCCCATTGTGTCAAGGACCCATTTCTTTAAATTAGTTCTTGTGTATGAATTTAGAATTCAGTAGACTAAATCAGCTTCAAGGAAGTAGTCAAGGGGTAGTGATTAAATAGTATATACTTTTTCAAGCTGTTAATGTGACAAAAAGTAACACTACAGTCAAGTATTTAAATATGAATTTCTTAAGAATTGAGGAAGTGCATGTGGTAATAGTCAGTTCTGTATGTGGCTGCAAAAGAAATTAGGATATAAGTAACGTGAAGAGGTCTTAACTGAGAAATAATCACTCGTCATATCTCAGTTCTTAAAGAACAGAGCACAGGTTTTTCATGATGGTTGCCCAGATGGCCGGTCGGGGAAATGGAGAGCTACTGAGATGTGTGTGGGGCTCTCCACCCTCGTAGGCCTCCCATCCATCCATGTCTGCTCCATGCCAAATGGAGTAGGGGCTGTGACACCAGCCATGCGTGACTTCCTTCTCTCCTTTTGTCCCTCCTTCCATCTGGCCTGGGAAGTGCTCTGACACATGGGTTACCTTCTACCCCTCCCCGCAAATTATGCCACCAGCTGGCAGAGGGGCTGTGTTGGCGGGAAGTAGGCGACGCTGTGGACCATGGCCAACCATTACCACTCAACCCAACATCTCTCCTTCCTTTTCCTCTTTTCCTCTCCTGGCTTCTCATCCCTGTCCTGGATATTCTTAGAAGAATGAAGTTAAGAAACAAAATGAGCAAAGGCAATAGTAAACCTTCCAGAACATTCCATATTGTAATGACATTGCGGATGTTTTCTGGAGTTTGGTTGATTTCTGTGTTGCTCTACCTCCCTGCCAAACACATTCTAAGAGGGCAAAGATTGTCGTGATACATTTCTGTGGTGATTTGTTCACTGTACTCACAACACACCACAATTTTGCTCATATTCTTTTCCCCAAATTGGGCCTATAGAAACCAACCCCCACCATTTTTCTCTTATTTAGCCAAACTATGGCATTTCATTAACAAATTCCTTGTGGGATGTAGAGATTACTCTCTGTTGGAAGTTTACAGAGTTGAATGTGACAAGGCTTGCCGATATGGTGGCGATTTTTCTGCCATCTTTGTCTGGTTTTTAATAATTAAATTCTCAACTACTAGGGAAGGGCCCGTGAGCATAGCATAGAAAGGAATGGTTCTCGCCATGTCACCAAGTGGAAGAATAAACAGCACCACCAAAGCATCAAAGCAACAAAAGTGACTTTCCACAGACTCAGTTCCTTGTAGGCAGGAAGCATAGCATAATGGTTACTGTCAGGTTAAATTCAGCATCTCAGCTTTTTCCATTTACCAATTGTATGGTCTTGGACAAATTATATGATTGCATAAATATCAGTTTCTTTATTTGTAAAACAGGAAAAATACTACCGTTTTCCTAACAAGATTTTGGTGATTTTAAAAATTAATCTGTCATATGTGCTTAGAATAATGTCTGGAACAGAGCAACTTCTCAAAAAAATTCTTAGTTATTCTTCTTATTTTTATTTTATTATTCTATCATTGTCTTGCCTATGATCTCATGGCCTCTAGCACAGTCTTGGATTCCTTGCTCAATACACATTTGTTGATTCTTAGTTTATTTGATTTATGAGTTAATATTCTTTGTTTAATGTTTGAAAACACATGTATTTAAATGTGAGTATTTAAACAATACAAACAGTATACACTAAGCATCAAGTTTCCTACCCTACACTCCAAAGTTATCCCCTTTGAGGCAATTACTGTCAGCAATTATTTATATGCCTTCTAAATTATGTGTGTTGTGTATTCCTTTATAAAAAATTCTGCTGACACTATTTTTCTACCCGTCCCCAAGCCCACCCCTCTTGTTGTCCCACCAAAGGTACTCACTGTCTTGAATTTTATATTTGTTTACCTGGTATTCCTTTTCAACACTTTTACCATACATAACTCTCCTTTTTTTTTTTTTTTTTTTTTTTAGTTATGCTTATTTTAAGCTTTGTGAAAAGGTTATCATTCACCTTTTCTGGGCTTATTTTTATGTTTTAATGAAATGGAGTACATGATACATATTTTTCAGCCTTTTATTTTTCTCTTACCAATAGTCATTGATTTTTTAAAAATACTTGAGTCAATTATCTGATGAAAATAGTTCCCATAATTATAAATTGATGACGATAGAAATAAGATCAATTTTTAAAAACAATTAGGTCTAGAAGTAATATCATTTTAGTGTATCTTTAAAACATTTTCTTTTTTTTTTTAAGTTTTATTTATTTGTTTTGAGAAAGAGAGAGAGTGTGAATGGGGAAGCAGCAGAGAGAGAGGGAGAGAGAGAACCTTAAGCAGGCTTTGTGCCCTGAGCCTCACGCAGGGCTTGATCCCATGAAATGTGAGATCATGACCTGAACGGAAATCAAGAGTCAGATGTTTAACCCACTGAGCCACCCAGGTGTCCTTAAAACATTTTTTTTCTCTTCTTGGTTCTCTAACATATTTGGGAACTGAATGGTTAAACACTGATATTATTTCAAAGACAGGAAGGTAGCAAACAACTGTGAGAGCTGAGTTCAAGTCCACTGCTCATGAACAGAGGGCCACAGCAGCGCTGGAGGTGAGGGTCACACCACATCTATTAGAGCTGCAGGCATATTTATTATTTAGGATAATAGCTTAATAATGGCTCTTGCACAGATATGAATGCTGTCTGGTGATCTTAAAATGCAATTAACAGTTTTACTTCTAATCATTTTGGTTAACCCTTCAAGTTCTTATTAAAATGGGCACAATGTTGATGGAGTGCCTATATTAGCTGTTAAAAAATAAGCTTCTGGGGGCGCCTGGGTGGCTTAGTCGGTTGGGCGGCCGACTTCAGCTCAGGTCATGATCTCGCGGTCCGTGAGTTCGAGCCCCGCGTCGGGCTCTGTGCTGACAGCTCAGAGCCTGGTGCCTGTTTTGGATTCTGTGTCTCTCTCTCTCTGACCCTCCCCCATTCATGCTCTGTCTCTCTCTCTCTATCTCAAAAAATAAATAAAAATGTTAAAAAAAATTAAAAAAAAAAAAAGCTTCTGGTACTTTCCAAGCAAAACCAATTCGACTTGCAGCCCTAGAGATGTGGGAAAACACACTCTAAATGCCATGCTTACAATCCAGTATTGAAACAAATTCCAGCCATGTCAAGATGCTAATTAAGAGACCTCTTGGAGCCAGCTGAAAATCACAGTGGAATGGTGAGCGGGCAAGGCAACTGAAAGTTCGCACCTAGGGCCCCTTTTGGAAGTGTAGACATTTCTGAGTGCCTTTGTAGCCTGGGAAAAGCCGGAGGCCATGGATGAATCAACTCTATAAAAATGCATGTTTGGTACTTTTCATGCATTCACTTTATCAAATAGCTTTATAGTCAGTGTTTAATTTGCTTCCCACTTCGCAGGAGGACAGAGAAAATATCTGACTTAAGAACATCTAGATAGATACGGCCAAAACGTGGAGAGAAGACTGGTTTGTGTTCATACGGACGCCAATCTAAGGGATCTTCTGGTATCAGGTTGCTGACTGGTTTGAAGGCTTTATTTTAACTCCCGCTTCCTCACTCCCTCCCTCTCTTCTTACCTTCCATCCTTGTTGAAAACCTACTACATAGGCCAGGCCTGATACAGGCCAGTGTTGGGCTCAGCCTCTTGTACTCAAAGCAAAAAAGAAACACAATTTTGGTTATTTTTAGTGTGTGTATTTATAATGGAAGGGTAGGTTTGGGGGATGAAGAGTGAAGTCAAAGGTGCGTAGCAAATGACTTAAACATCTGAGTGTAACTAGAACTCCCTCTACTCACCCACTTGGCACTATGTATAACATGTCTTAAAAAAAAATCTTAGGAGGAAAATGAAACAGAAAATCCCTCTCAGGATGGACAAAATAACTCTGCGTTTTGTATACAACCTACCCAAAGAGACAGAGGAAGTAGAAGCATTGATTTACCGGTGAATGGAGAGAACAGGGGAGTATCACCAACATGTGAACCAAGACGCGTGAAACAAATTTTGATTTCTCTCTTCTTTAGCCCCTCTACCAAGTGATTATACCCTTCGCTATCAACAGACTGAGAGGGATGGCACAAGCCAGGGCAAATCATTTGATTCTAGGTTGTTGGCAAGCATAAATAGTCTTCTTTCAGAGTGACTGGGTAAAGGCGAAAGTAACCAAAATCATTGAAGAAGGAGAGCAAAATACAAAGACAAGGTGAGTAATTACAGAAACACAGTCCGTGCTTGAGACACTGGTCCTATCATTAGGTTACTTAGGGCTTTTTTCTTCTTTCCTTCCTTCTTTCTTTTTTTTTTTTTTTTTTTTTTGAGTTTTTTTATTTAGTTTGAGAGAGAAAGCATGGGCAGGGGAGAAGCAGAAAGAGAGGGAGAGAGGGAGAATCCCGAGCACTCCTTGCCTTCAGTGTGGAGACTGACTCTGGGCTCGATCCCGCAAACCGTGAGATCGTGGCCTGAGCCGAAATCAAGAGTCAGATGCTTAACCAACTGAGCCACCCGAGTGCCCCTGGGCTACTTATTGTTATTAAGCAGACACAATAATAGAGAATCTTGAAAACATTACACTACTTGGAAGAAGTCAGTCACAAAGACCATATCTTGCACGATTTTGCATATATGAAAGGTCCCAGGAACACCTATAGAGATGCAGAAAAGTGGTTGTCTGAGACGGGGAAAAAGAAAAACTGATAATGCCTAGGGGCTTATTTTTGAGTGGAATTATATTGTGGTGGTAGTCGCAGCACTCTGTGAAGATACTCAAACCCACTCAACTGGAGACTTACAACAGATGCATTTTATGGCACATGAATTAAATCACAAAAAAGCTCAGAAGAACCCCCCCCCAAAAAAAAAAGATGAGTAAATCTAGGATAAGGATCTTCTCCAGCCCCTAATGGCTGGCACAGTCTCCTGAGTGAGCAGCAGAAGACTCACCCTGGAGTAGGAACCGGCTCGAGACCCCTCTTTGGGCCCTCTACTCTGATTTGCATTCAGACCCTTCCTTGAGGGCGGACCCTGGGCGGGAGGTGGCCGCAAGTCTGCACCAGCATGAATGGGGGGAAGAAATGATACAAGAAACTGGTCAAGGTAGGAACAAGAGAACTAAGAGATGTTTGTTTTCTGGTTGTCTTGTAATATCTGTGTTCTTTCGAGAAGATCCTTCCCTACGCCGGTGGCTTCATTGTTCTCTTGGAATCTGTTTCCTGTAATGGATTCTCCTCTTTGGAAATGGATTGAGTTAACACAGGACACCAGCATTCAGCTGCTTAGAGGAAATAGGGTCTGACTGCCACTGTGGAGTTCTCCTTTTGGCCTCTTTTCGTATTTATTCTTCAGGCATGAAGGTTGGGCTCATAATACTGCTAAGTTCATGGTTCACTATCATCACCAATTTGTGCAAAAGCCCTTTCTGAAAATTTTATTTTTATCCATTCTTATACTCATGATCTATTTCTGTCTCACAATTTTGGGTAGGTGGGAGGGGATGCTGTTCCTGCACTGACTTTGCTGGTAAAGAACCACTTATGTGCGGTTCTCGCGTGGTTTTTTTGTTTGTATGTTCTCTTTGAGGCCGAGAGAGTATTTTTTAATCAATACAAATGGCATTTGTTATGAATGCCTTGTTATAATCCTTTTAGTCTCTTGCCTATTTGAATAGCACCGTAAGACTCTGTTTGAATATCACCTACTAAGGGATTTGGATGTTTATCTAAAGCAACTATATAAAATAAAACTAAATTATATAGAATTAACCACGTTACTCTACTCTAAGCTCCTTGAGGGAGAGCATGTGTGCCTTGTAAATGTTCTTTGAATGTTAAAAGAAAGTCAGAATCAAAGAACAAAGAATGAAAGAATGAAAGAGCAAAGAACCAACCAAAGAAGGAAAGAAGCAGAAAAGGAAGGATGTGTCCGACCTCTTGCGCACCTGTCCTCCCCCATCACCGTCCTCCATTAACTCTGCCACCATGTACCCCTCACGGGCTGTCCCCATCCTTACTTTTGTGCCCCCCGCCCTTCTGACCTGAGCTCTTGAGCATGTTGTTGAATAGTAACAAATGTTTCCCATCATGGCCTATCTTTATTGGTACAGTCAACACTCACAGGATTCGCAAACAGATGGGTCATGTGTAAGCCAGGTGTTTGCTGAGCGCTCATTCATCCCAGATGCGCAAACTGTTAGTCTTTCTAGTTGATGCCCACCTCCCACAGATTTGGTACCGAGGCAGCTCAGGGCAGCTCTGGTGGGTTCTGGCAGATACCTCCGGCTTGTTGGATAGTTGAAATTAAAAATGATGGTAGCCAAGCTTCGGCCTCGATCTGAGCCTTTGACAAAAAGGGAACATCCGTAGGATCTCGTCCAGGCCTCGCTGGTTCGCAGACCTAAAGCTCTGAATTGAATGGGCTCAGCCTTGCTTCAAGGAGCCAGATACTCAAAGCAGTTGAAACAAGGAGTGAGGAAGAACATGAGAAGAACAAAGGAGCTAGAGCTGTGGCTTGAAGGGCAGGTGCCACATGGGTTTGCTTTTCCCACTGTTCACCTAGATGCCCACCTTACTTCAAGTTGAGACTCCGGCTTCACCTCCCTAGCGAACCCTGTCTGAGTCACGAACTCTCGGTGGCCATTCTCTCACGGAGGTATTCCCTTTTCCTAACTCATGTGCTGGCTAGTGGGTACGCAGCGGGGTAACACCCGCCTGTACACGAGATGGTACTTTGATATCTGTACACGTCTCACTTGTGTTTGGTTCCCCCGAAAACTGACTTGAGAGGAGAGATTTGTGGGCACAAGATCTGGGGGGACTGCATTCAGAAAGAGCATCATTCAGGGAGTTAAGGGAGCACAGTGGAGAGGGAGGGCTGTTGAGCTGCAGTGTGGTGCAACAGAGACCTCAGCTAGCAGTGTAGGGAGCTCAGGAACCGTGGTGGCCCCCAGGCCATCCAGAGTCAAGGCAAGGGACCGGATGTTTGTACCCCAGGGACCCGGCGGTTCCTGAATCGACACTTACCTGTTAGCGAGGGCCCCGTTTGCCCAGTAGCTGAGGAAGTACGCGCAGTCACCTGGGAGGTCTGGATGGCACTCCGCGGTATGCACGGGGTATGATTTTACCCAAGCAATGAGGTCACCATCGCTAATCCCGTGTTGTAAAGGAGGGACTCAAGACCCACGGAGCACACATGTGGCTGTTACCTCGCCCTTGGCTCACAGAGCTCTGTGGCGACAGGGGCAGCTCTTGAAGCCAGGTTTTGAGTTTTCAAAAATGGCAACTTCACAGACCACTCAGGAAGAAAAGGAACGGGGCAGAGAAAATGCTCAAGAAAACTGAAGACATCTGAAACTTGTCTTAGCATCAGGTCTCCTCCATGATAAATAAGGTCTGATGGTGGAGAAAGGTATCAAAGCAACTTGCTTGTGCTGTACGAAGTCAGATCGCAGGGGCGCCCCATCACCTCCTTCGTTCAGTCCTGGAAATCCCAAAGGAAGGAAGCGTGTTAATCAGTTAAAGCACAACAAACTAAGTAAGAGCCATAAGATGCTTCTGGTTCTGGTGTGAAGGTGTGTGTGTGTGGGTGTGTGTGTGGGGGGTTGATACTAAAGGGAGAATCATTGGCCTGCTGGCCATAGTGGGGACATAGGTGAGAGAACACTGTAGGACGGTCCCTTTCCCTTCCCACGGTACCTGGAGAAGCCACTAACCACCTTATCACTATGTCAAAGCTGGAAAAATAGAGGAAATTTCGTTTGCAACCTGCAGTCTCTGAGTATTTGCTCCTCAGCACCGAGAGCATCAAGCCTGCAAGTAAGGCTTGATTATAGGCAAGGTAAATGGCTCTCGAAAAGGGTGGTGAGGGTCTCAGAGCAGGTGGTCATTCCAGAAGTTTCTGCACAGGCAGTTGCCTACACTTCTTGTGACCTTTGCCAGGAAGGACACATGCGAGGACCCGGCATATACATCCCTTCCTTCCTGTCACGCATGTTCAGCCAAGGTGACTAAAAATCTCAGGTGAACATCAATTCACAAAGGCAAATGGGGAGATATTTTAGGGACAATTAACTGAATGGCCCATTCCAAAGATAACGTAGTTATGAAAGCAGAGAGATTCGGGATTTATAGGAAACATTCTTAGGGAGAATGTCTTATAGTTGAAGGAAAAATAATTTTATCAAGTGGGAAAAATACACTCGGTATAAAAAAATACAGTAGTTAACATAAAGGTACCAAAGGATGAGTTTATTGAGGAGTGACACAAAGAACCAATCAGTAAGTTGTGATATTTCCCAAGGGCGTAGAGAAAGGGACAGAATAAAAAAAATAGCAACGACAACAAAAATACAGAAATAAAAAGTTAAAGTATGCGTAGGAGAGAACACTAATGACAAAAACCTATTTAAGGGAGGTTCTAGGAGAATCGCAAAAATAAGTTGTCTGTTCCGTGGAGAGTGGAATAGACACTTAAAACACGGAGAAACCTTTCCAAGGTTATTACCTACGAGAAATGAAAACTTGGCTTACACACCACATGAAGATTTGTACACGAATGTTCATGTCCGACTCACAATAGCCAAAAAACTGGAGAATTCCCTAACGCCCATTAGTATGTAGACTGAGCAACAAAATGTGGTACATCCATGCAATGGGATATTACTTACCAATAAACACAAGAAAATCGTTAACTCACATTAACGACATGGATGTATCCCCAAATCATTATGCTAATGAGAGGCCAGACATAAAAAGTGCATACAATATGATTCCATTACTATGGAATTCTGTAAGAGACAGAACCAACCCATAGTGATGGAAAGCAGAGTAGTGGTGGCCGGGGATTGGAGGCGAAGGGAGTTTCACGGCAAGGGCACGTAAAGGGAATTTTGAGGGTGAGGGGATGTGTCTTGATTATTGACTCGGTTTTAGGAAAGGAGAGATTTTCAACACTCACTGAACTATTCACCTAAGAAGCATTCATACTATGACACGTAATGATACCTTAATACAATTGATATACATGTAAAAGGAAATAGAAAAAAAAAAAATGCGTTCGTGTCGGTAACGTATTTTCTATCAAAACTCCCCAGAGACGCGGAAAATTTGAACTAAATACATGCCAAAGCATTCTTCAAACTTGCTTTCTAATAAAGTCAAGGGTGTGCATTTCAAAATAGTTTAAACAGACCCGGAAGTCTACTTCCTATGTATATGTAAAATTGTATATGGATATGTAAAAGAAAATGTTAGCTAACGAAATGAAATTGTGTATAAAAACATAAATTATCCAATACAGTTTAGCCCTCAAATAAGATACGTTAGTAGCATATACTCTGCCAACATAGTGGTAGATCAGTGGAGTAAAAGGTAAAAAATCACGTAGAGATCTCCAGAGAGTCAGGGGAAAACATTTAACAAATCCAGCCTTTAAAATAAACTTCAGAAGGGGCGCCTGGGTGGCTCAGTCGGTTAAGCGTCTGACTTCAGTTCAGGTCACGATCTCGCGGTCCGTGAGTTCGAGCCGCGCGTCGGGCTCTGGGCTGATGGCTCAGAGCCTGGAGCCTGTTTCCGATTCTGTGTCTCCCTCTCTCTCTCTGCCCCTCCCCCGTTCATGCTCTGTCTCTCTCTGTCCCAAAAATAAATAAACGTTGAAAAAAAAAATTAAAATAAACTTCAGAAGACTTGAATGAGGAATAAATGTACATAAAAGTCTGATTATTTCACACAGAAGTCGTACAGCAAACGTCATTTGTAATGGTGTATCTTTGGTTTCAGCTCTGACTTTGTGGAGGTGAATATTTCATTTAGTTATTTGAGTTAAAAGCTGTGACACCTTTCTTTGCTACATAGAAACTTCTCTTGTTTCTTTTTCTTTTCTTTCCACGGTGTTGGTTCTTACAGCACTTTACTGAGTTTTCTTTTAGCATATGTGCCGTAATTAAACAAGAATCCGGGCAAGATCCCCCTTGATTAGCATTTGCTTTGGAGTAAAGTTCCTCCCTGAATGGGCAAGTTTTAAGGATGCGATGTTGAAGGAAGGTGGAGGGACAGACAGACGACACCCAGAACCCCATGGCAGGCGTGTGCGGTATCTCGACACCGACCACATTTACCAGCACATGCGAGCTCTCTGTGGGAACAGAAATCTAGTCCTTGATGGGGGTGGGGTAAAGAGTAAGGACAGACGACTGTTTCCAGATAAATAAATTAGGGATCCCTCTGCCGGCATCATAAAGACCCCTTCGTCACAAGACTGTAGAAGCCTCATTAACCAGAACTGGGTTCCTGGTCCTGGAGGGACCGAAAGCAAGTCTGACAATTTCAGAACCTTTGGGCTTTGAATTAGGCCTTTTAAAATACTCTTAAAAGAAGAAATAAAGGCTTCAGAAGAGAGGTGAGAAGCCATAATAAAAAGACCTCCACAAGGTGTTGTGTGTTATCTGAACGTGGGTTCATAATACTGTCATGTCAGAGAAAGCTCGGTGAATTCCAATTCCATGCTCTTCTAATGGGATCCTCCAATAAAAAAAAAAAAATTACAGCTTCCCAATAGACATCGAGTAAACACTTCCATCTAGAAGAAAGAAGCATACTTCACATGGGAAAAAATGAGGGTGTTGTCATGACAACTACGGAGAGTGGTTTATTAGATGGCTGAATTGAATGCTGTGCGGAGCTCCTGGGCTCTGTGTTCTTATCTGAAATTCTGGAAACCTGCTTGGTGTCTCATATCCTTATAATCACACAAAATGTGGCTGCTGTGATCCCCAAAGTGTGACCCAGTGAGACATCTTAATCCTGGCATCTGTTTCAAAACCGATCAACGTCGATATACTGACAAAGGCCACTGGGCTGCCACTCACTTGTGTGCGGTGCTGGCTGGGTTGATCAAGAATAAGCTCTCATTTCACAGAATTTGACAGTGTGCTTCCTGCTCAAAGGCCGAAGGACTGACCCAGGAGCTGGAGTTTCCACGGGGGAGGGAGGGAGAGCCTGGGTGTAGAACCAGATGGGCATTTTCTTGGCCATTTCAGATTACGCATCTCAAAGATCTCTTTGTTTTCTTTTGTTCAAATTCTTTTCTTCCATAGTCGGAACCAATTGTAGGTCAGTCTTTAAACCTGTGCAAAAGCTATTTGATCGAAAAAATAAAATAAAATAAAAGCTACTTGATCGTAAAGCTTTCCTCCAATGCTTTGGTCAGCCCCACCTGCTACAACTTTTCTGGAATTGTGGTTGCTTTACTGTTGCTTTGAAGGCATGGTTAAATTAAAAATAAGTAGTCTAGGGGCGCCTGGGTGGCGCAGTCGGTTAAGCGTCCGACTTCAGCCAGGTCACGATCTCGCGGTCCGTGAGTTCGAGCCCCGCGTCGGGCTCTGGGCTGATGGCTCAGAGCCTGGAGCCTGTTTCCGATTCTGTGTCTCCCTCTCTCTCTGCCCCTCCCCCGTTCATGCTCTGTCTCTCTCTGTCCCCAAAATAAATAAACGTTGAAAAAAAAAATTAAAAAAAAAAAAAGTAGTCTAAACATTCCATCGTAACCCGCCGACAATTAACTTTAGAATAAAAAGCAAAACACACCAAATCTATAAGTCAGCTAATTTTGATTATCCACAAAGATCCTGCACAAGGATAATAAGAATGTTGACCATTTGTACAAATTGCTTCATTTTTTTTTTTCCCTAAACACTGCTCTGAATGATCACTTGGAATGCTATCATGTGTCTCGGGAGCCTAGAGCAGTGCGTGGCCCATGGGACGTTCTCAACACATAGTTTATGGAAGAATCATTTGCTTCTCACTGTCCTGGGGTCTGTCATTAATTGCCAAACTGAGCTTCGAGCTCAAATATTCTGATTTCCGAGGCAGGACTTTGACCCATATCCTACGTTGCCTTCTGAGTGCTCTTACTTAATTATGATTTTCTTTTGTTTTACGTGAGAATAACTTGTCGACTGGTTTCCCTTCTATACTAATTGGAGGGCTTTTAGGGAATAGAGACGATAACCTGTAGGTGTGCTTCTCTTAAAGCACAGAGTAAGAAACCTGCCTCCAGCCACTGGAGCCGGGCGTCATGTGGAGAACATGTGGGTTTCAGAAGCAGACAAAATTTGAGTTTTACCTTGGACACGGTTGTGGACTGAATTGTGTCCCTGCAAATTCATATGCTGAAGCCCATACTCCCAGCACCACAGAATTGGACTGTTTGGAGATGGGGCCTTTAAAGTGGGAATTAAGGGGGCGCCTGGGTGGTTCAGTCGGTTAAGCATCCCACTTTGGCTCAGGTCATGATCTCCTGGTCCGTGAGTTCCAGCCCTGCGTCGGGCTCTGTGCTGACAGCTCAGAGCCTGGAGCTTGCTTTGGATTCTGTGTCTCCCTCTCTCTCTCTGCCCCTCCCCAACTTGCACTCTGTCTCTCAAATAAAAAATGTTAAAGGAAAAAGTGGGAATTAAGTACCAATGAACCTGTTAGGGTGGGTCCTGATCCAATACGACTGGTGTCTTTATAAGAGGAGGGAGAGCCCAGGGGGATGTGCACACACAGCAAAGTCCACAAGAGGACACAGAGAGAAGGTGGCCATCTGCAAACCCAGGAGAGAGGTCTCAGGAGAAAGCAACCCTGCCCAACACCTTGACCTCAGACTTCCAGCCTCCAAAACTGCGGGGAGCTTAAATTTTGTTGTTTAACATTCACACTGCTCCCCACTCCCCCAGTCAGAGGGAAACAAAGCTGCAAAGTCTGAAAATACAGAAAGGCCCAGAATGACAAGGACCAAGAAGGTGAAATGACGCAAAGAGAGATATCGCAAGTTCTCGCTTAAATGTGGAATCTAGACAAAGCAAACTCATAGAAACAGACAGTAGCTTCATGGTCACCAGAGGCAAGGGGGTAAGGGGGGGATTGGGTGAGGGTGGTCGAAGCTGCAAGACTTCTAGATATAAGGTAAGCACGTACGGGAGTGGAAGGTGCAGGATGGAGACTACAGTTCACGTCACTCTGTGGTTTACTTGGAAGTCGCCAGAAGAACAGATCCTAAAAGTCCTCCACACGAGCAGAAAGAACACTTTTTTTTTTCTGTTTAACTATATAAGGTGGTGGATGTCAACTAAGCTAATGTCGTCATCACTTCGCAATATCCACGTGCCAGGTCATGGGGCACACCTTCCATTACACAGTGTTGTCTGTCAGTTGTGTCTCAGTAAAGCTGGAAGAAAAGAAACAAAAGAGTCAATATGCCCGGCTAATTCGGGGTTGAAGATAGAGAACGGGGTCAGGAGCGCTACTGGGAAGGGAAGATCAAACCAGGTCTACACAGGAGGAAACCAAGAAGGGGGTGGCTTTGTGTAACATGGGTGCCTTGCTGTTTGGAGTCTGCCTAGAACGTAACCGGCGGGTGGGCATTGCCAGTCCCAGAACAGCAAGAGGTAGTAAAGGGCAAGAAGGAGCTAGTAGCAAGAGAAGTGACCAAACATCCACCTAGTGTAGAGACAACCAAGTGGACCCGAGCTAATGGAGCTTGGGGATGTATAAACCCACAGTGAATGGGTTTTACAACCATTGTTCTTTCTGGCTTGCCTGGACTCCAAGTAGGCTGGGTGCGTTATCCACCGACAGAGGCCCGATTGTAGTGATTTACTCTTGAGATCTGAAGTGACTCAGCCAATACAATTCTTCTTTTGTCCAACGAGAGTGTCCCTCTCTCTCACAATAATTTGCTAGTTTCTCCAGCTAGACTCTTCATTCATTATGGCCAGCCCTCTCATTTTACCATTATTAGTTTCTTATTCTTCCACATTGAGCCCTCATTGCTACCCAAATCAGAACATCTCCATGTTTACAATAATGCATTGAGGTTTATTCATTTCAAGGTAATATAGCCCAGGAGAAACTCTTTGTACCATTTAAGTGCTATCTGGCAAGGCCGCCATAAGAAAGGGAAAAATGGAGGCCTGTTATCTGTGTAGACCGAAAACAATCCCTTCTGTTTTAACTTGAAAGGCAGCTGGTTTACAGGGATACCTTTTCCGGGGAAGAGCTTTCACTCTTTTCTAAAAGTAAAGGCCACGTAGATCTTTAGACCCTGTGATCAAAGACACAATACACTAGGGTCATATAGTGACATAAAGGCATGGTCAAATTAAGAAGACTCAGAAAATCTAATAAAGTAGTTCTTGTTAGAGTACATACGTGTTGTCTAGGTCCCATTCAGGTGAGATTCATCTGAAACTCAGAAAGGTCCTGGCTTTCCAAACACTCATGTATTTGTACTTTATAGAACTTCTGGTTATTTGGAAAACGTGAGTCGCATTTTACATCTAAAGTGATTTAATTTTTGTGCTGATTACTAATTAAAGAATGGGTCCCAAAATAGTTCCAAGAGCAAAGAGTTGCTCTTACAGTTTTTTATTTTTTTCTCCACGGTGCTTTGTAGACACTTTGTAAAGTCCTTGTATCACAGTGTTGGCAATGTCTTGAACATAAAATATTGAAACGGAGGCATCCTGAAATCCGCCCTGAGACCGACTTTTCAAAGGGAACCTGTAATGGTGCATGGTGCAAGTAGGTTCTCAATGTAGATAGATGTAAATTTCTTTATGTCACCTTATATTAGAACTTGTGCTAAGATTTTTATATGTGTTTTTTTTTCCTCTTCTGAAGTATTTCATATCTGACTCGCCGCTTCTTTCTACATAGCTTAAAAGCATTTTCTGTTCCCTATCCTGAGAAACATCTTTCCCCTCTTCCTGCTCCCAACTAGTCACCTTCTTGGAAAAAGCCACCAAGTCTCTTGAAACCGTAGTCCACGCATAAATTACGCATGATTTCCTAATAAATTCTTTGCAATATGGCTTCCACCGCCATTACCACGATGACCTCACTGGTGACTCCAGAGGACGCCATTGCATTTTGCGGAGACAGTCATTTGGAGACACCCACGGTGGCAGAGACTGCATGCTCTAGGCCCTAACGATGAATGAACTGCCAAGTCACAGAGCTTGTCTTACTTGTTAGCATCATTGACTCATGCTTCCCCACCCCTTCCTTTAAGCAACTGTCTTGGTTATGGTTGACGATTTACTCCTTTGGATTGTGTTCCCATTCTTGCCAGGGGTCAGATACCAAACTCCTCCAATGCCTTCTTCATTCATGTCCACCTTTTTTTTTTTTTTTTTAACAACAGCTGATTATAAGATCTACTCCAACTCTATCCTTAATAATTTGGGGCGTGTGTCAATATCACATCTCCAGCCATGTCCTGGCATTTCACTGCATATACCTTTCCTTCCCAAACCTTCCCCTCCCCAGCAACACATACCCATCACACAGCTCTCTGTGTGCTATCCTGCCAGTAGCTCCAACTGGAATTTTTGAAGCAGTTTGTGTTTTTGTTTTCCTTTTCACCTTTCCTGCATGTTGTATACTTGTTTAAAGTCTACGTAATGTATTGAGGCGCCTGGGTGGCTTGGCCAGTTAAGCGTCCAACTGCTGATTTCAGCGTAGGTCGTGATCTCATGGTCCTGTGAGTTCAAGCCCTACTTCAGGCTCCACACTGACAGTGAGAAGCCTGCTTGGGATTCTCTCCCTCCTTCCCTCTCTACCCCTCCCTCATGCTCTTTTTTCTCTCTCTCTCAAGATAAATAAATAAACTTAAAAAAAAAAGAACCAAACCTGTGTAATGTATCACTCATTTACCCCAGTTGAAGCTCTTGCTTTCTATCTTCTTTACTTCTCTCTCTCTTTTTTTTAACATTTTTATTTTTATTTTTGAGACAGAGAGAGATAGGGCATGAACGGGGAGGGTCAGAGAGAGGGAGACACAGAATCTGAAACAGGCTCCAGGCTCTGAGCTGTCAGCACAGAGCCCGGCGTGGGGCTCCAACTCACGAACCTGTGAGATCATGACCTGAGCCGAAGTCGGACGCTTAACTGACTGAGCCACCCAGGCGCCCCTTGTTTGCTTCTCTCTAATCGTTTATCCTTTGGCAGGACCCTTGTGAATGTTTCATTTTATCACTCAAAAAGAAATGCTAAGCTTGCTAAGTAAGTAAATAAATGCTAGGACTGCTTCATGACAAAAGATGCCCCAAAACAAAACAAAACAAAAATCATCACTGTGAGAGGCAAATTCATACCAATGCCAAAATACCACATGTAGTTAAAATTATGTGCAATATCAATATTAATTTTTTGCCCTTTGTATAAAATGTGTTTTTGCATTTGGGTATTGATTGGGAAGGGCATTTTTAGGCATGGGCAAAGTACAGAGATCAGAAAGACAACAATGCCAGTTTTTTAACTCAATGCTCATATCAGCCTGCTAGGGCTGCCGTAACAACATACTGCAGTTTGTTGATGTTTATTGCTTACAGTTCTGGAGGCTGGACATCCAAGGTCAAGGTTCTGGCAGGAAAGGGCTTATTCTGGGGCTTCGTGTCTTGGCTCATACTCAGCTGCCATCTCTCATGTGCTCACGTGACCTCTTCTTTGTGCTTAGGTGGCTAGAGAAAGAAATCTCTGGGGTCTCTTTCTCTTTTTATAAGGACACTAATGCTTATGATCTCAATTTAACCTTAATTACTTTCTTAGAGGCTCCATCTCCAAATATAGCCCCCCTAGGGGTTCAGGTTTCAACCCGTAAATTTTGGGAGGACACACACCCCAGTCCACGACGGCACTAGCCGCAGAGTTTTGGGCCAGGTGCTGTGAAGCTTGGGCATGTGGAGGTTCAGACTCCTATTATTTCACAGAGCTATGCCTCTCCAGAAGAATGGATTAAACGCAGATTGGAAGCAGGAAGGGGGGCCTACTGATAGTGGTAACCTTCACACAGGTAGCAATGAAATGTGTGGTCTGCTTCCTTTTCCTACCTGCACACTCATTTGGTTAGATGAATAAATTTCCTCTGGCTGTGCTGTGGGATCTCTACCCAGTGAGCACTTCCTGACTTCATAGAGAATGACCCCTACAACCATCAGTCTCTACACAGAAACAAAACAAAACAAAACAAAACAAAACAAAACAAAAATTCTAGTGTCCCTTTTGCCAGACCATATAAGTCATTGCCTTTGCTCTAGTAGCCTTCAGGGATACACTCTGTGATGGCCACTCTTTGCTTTTCATCCTGGAAAGGCACAGACATCCTTGACGCAGGACTTCGTCCTCAGCTTTACCTCACATACAGCCCTAAGCCTCGTTCACAGGTGAGCTGTGCCTGGTATTTCAAGATGTAGGAAGTTAACATCGAGGCCAATATGGCGGACTCAGCCTGTGACTGTCATGTTCAGAGATGGGACATTAACTCCAGGCCCTGGGTGCTGGTCAGGGGAGACGGCCGTACATGCACTCACATGTCTTTACCAGGGCACCTGTGGGCCAGCAAACAGGTTAGATAAGCCTGAGTCATCCCGCCTCAGGCACAACGCTTTATCTGGTGCACAATGCCTAAATCAGGACAGATTAAGAACCAAGATACTGGAAAGAGCTACAGAAGCCTCATAAGTCCAGGGTCTGCCCTTTTCTTTGGGGAAAAAAAGAGGAATAACGTCAATACAACAAAACAGATGCCTGAAAACAGCTTCAATCCTGGAGCAGAGAATCTCTCAGTCTGTCGCTACCTACACCTACACGAGAAAGCCTTTGACACAACAGAGATGGGACCATGACAAGGAACGGCTGGATCTGGGCCTGTAGGGTCCTAACCATAGTGGCCCTCAGCCACTGCAAAGACACAGATGTGAGGTGAGGCAAAGGCGAATACCATAATCTGGTCAAACACACCGGAAACGATCATCTCCTAGATCTAGGAGTTTCCAGGATCAATAAATATTTAGGCCCCAGTTCCGAGGGGGAGAATGACTTCAAAAGTTGGTGTGCTCTATCCAATGACACCATGACCTGAACCTATTGGGTGTTCAGTTTTGTATACTCAGGGCTCCCTAACCACAGGGGCAACAGACAACCTCTAATGCATGTATCAGTCTGTTGGTTTTAAAGATGTTTATTTATGTTTCTGTCTT
This sequence comes from Leopardus geoffroyi, assembly GCF_018350155.1. Taxonomy (NCBI): domain Eukaryota; kingdom Metazoa; phylum Chordata; class Mammalia; order Carnivora; family Felidae; genus Leopardus; species Leopardus geoffroyi. The sequence goes on from NC_059336.1 coordinate 136,221,577, forward strand.
CTGGTCGAGCTGACTTCCTCTAAGAGTCTCTTTCCCTCCAGCCCATCTGTGAGGAGGGAGGATAGTCTTCCTGAGGCCCATGTGCACTTTGGAAGCTCAGGGTTTAGAGAGGATGATGTCTATTGATTTGACAGTAGACATCAATAGACAATTTGTTGTCTATTGATCAATATACATATTGATATACATAATATACTATTTATATTATGACATAAAGTCTGTATACAGTTTGTGTTTAAAAAAATGCATAGTTCCTGAAATAGTCACAACCATTTTGAAAAAGAACAAAGTTAGAACACTTTCAAGTGACAATTTCAAGCTTACTATAGAGCTACACTCCTCAAGCTGGCATGGCGTTAGAGTAAACACAGACATATAAATCAATGGAACAGAATTTTGAGATATCATTGGAAGAGAACTGAGAGTCTCCAAATACAGTAAAACCTCGGTTTGTGAGCATAATTCATTCTGGATACATGCTTGTAATACAAAGCATTTGTATATCAAAGTGAATTTCCCCATAAGAAATAATGGAAACTCAGATGATTCGTTCTACAACCCAAAGACATTCATATAAAAATGCTTACAGTACTGTAACATAATACAAAATAATCAAGAAAATACAAAATATAAAGAAAAATAAACAAATTAACTTGTACTTACCTTTAAATAAAAAAAATTAACCTGCACTTACCTTTGAAAACATTGGTGGCTGATATGAGGGAGACAAGAGCCAGGAGGGTTATTGTGTAGGACAACTTTATCACTAATGGAATCACGGCTATCTATTGGCTCAATGGAATCTTTTCCCATGTGAAGGCCATTGTATACACTATTTAATGTAACTGCAGTAAAGTAGCAGAGGAAAGGGTCTATATCCGCAGGCAGCCTGACCTAGAATGAAGCAAAGCATTCATTCCTAGGCTCACTCTTGTCTGGAAAAGCAAAGGACTGTCCACAGGTGCTTTGAAGTGACAAAAATACACTAGTGCCAGTTGTGGGCACTGCCCAAAGTTCTGAAAAAAATCACTGGTTTCTGCCAAACACCGAGGCTTGAGACCAAGCATCTGAGTATGGGAGACCATCACCCACACTTTTGCGGAGAGAGAGAAAGAGAGAGAAGAACTATTGGCTTAGTTGTGATCATGTGATGTTCAGTGTCACGTATGATTGTACTGCAAGACGTTGCTCATTTATTAAGTTAAAATTTATTAGAAATGTTTGCTCGTCTTACAGAACACTTGCAGAACAAGTTATTTGCAATGCAAGGTTTTACTGTAAATCCATAGAGCGATAATCAATTGATTTTTGACAAAGGTGCCAAGGCCACTAGGAAAAGGAGAGTCTGTTTAGCACATGGTGATGGAACAGTGGGATCTCCCTAAGCAAAAAAATGAACCTGATATCAACCATAAAAACTAGCTTCAAATTGATCACATGATTATAAGAAAGAGCTAAAGCTATGTACTTTTGCAAGAAACGGGAGACAATCTTCAAGACACTGGGTTCAGCAAAGATTTCTTATTTGCCACACCAAAATATTGTCCATAAAAAAAAAAGACAGATCTCAGCAAAGTTAAAATAAAATGGCCCTTGATAGGTATCATTAGGAAAATAAAAATGCAAGCAACTGATTGGGGGAGAAATTGCCTTCACATTTTCAGGTCATATTTTCACCCCAATGAAAGTATATATAATTCTTTTCTCAGGCCTGAGAGATGCATGAGAAAAACCTGTGGGGCTCCCCATGTTTAACGGACAGGCAATGGGAGAGGGATAATAAGAAAAAAGGTGGATGGAAGGTAAGAGAAGAGTGGACAGGAGTCCTTTGTGGGAGGCCGGCACCGAAAAGAACTTCAAGCAAGGGTGATCACCATCATGTAGAACCGAGACAAGAGTTGACCTTTGTGCCTGGGTCATTCATTGCTTATTTCTGGATGATGAGAAGAAGAAGGGTCATACAGTAATGTAAGACATGAAGCCTAAGTATGGCGTAAGTCACACAAGAGCAGAAGGCATGAAGAAGTCATACAGTCTCATGGTAGGACAGCTCTTGTTGAAGCTGTGTGCCCAGGACACCTGAAGGACTCCCACACTGGGGAAGATTGAGTCTGCAGCATTAGAAGTGGAGCATTGCACCCCTGAGGGCACTGGCGAGGATGCCCGATGGGAAGGACGTGCGGGAAACAAGGCAGCCCGGAGAACCGACTGCACGTGAATCAGACACATCTGTGGGCACCGAACCCAAGTCGGCTCCACGAAGGAAGGCCAGGAAGTGTAAGTGGATGCCTGGTGGGGGAGCCCTGGACTGTCCAGACATGGGAAAAGGCAGATGGGAAAGATCTCCAAGAGGCAGAAATCAGGCCTCGTTACCGAGGATGGACTTGAAGAACCAACTCCGTTGCAAATGGACGAGATCAAGCAATGTAAAGCGAGAAAGGGGATACAGCCTGGAGGTGATGGAGGAGACGACAGAGCCTTCTCCATATGTGGGCAAAAGGGCAGTGATGGCTGATAAGACGCGGTCCTGAAAGGAGAGTTTTCTTTTCTTTTCTTTTCTTTTCTTTTTTTCTGCCAGTGGTGTCATTTTAATTAAAATCATCTTACTCCAGAAAAAGAAATCCAACAGGGATGTGATTAGACAGAATGCCACCTGTCATCAGCGAAGGTGAAAAGAGCAATGAAATAGATGAGAAAGAGATAAAGGCGTTTAAAAGTGCAAAGCTGTAGCATAGAAATTGAAGGGTGTGCACCTGTCGGTCCCACGGCACGTGCCCAGGGCTTAAGTGCTGCTTTTGCAGAAGACCCTTCTGGGCTGTGTAGTGCTACGCACACATCTCAGCATGAGAGGGCATAGCTGGGGGCTGGGGTACCATGCGGCACTTGCAGGGCACAGAGCTTGCGAGGAGGGTGGTTATGATCCAGAAGACAACACAGTCAGAAGCGAGAAAAATACAAAGTGTTCTACAGATATTGGTTTGCTAACAATAGTGTTATTGGGGACCGGAAACACCTCTTTTTGTGCAGATCGTTTCGGTGTCTGCTGTAGGGACCATGGGAGTAATAGACAGGTGCCTTCGGTATAACCTACAGAGCACACAATGAAAAGGTTCCGGTCTGCTCTGGATTGCAGGAGTCCAGCACATGCAAAGCTCTACGGTCCCCAGGGAGAAGTGAGTGGCTCTGGAAGAAGCTGACCACCGTCTGCGGGAGCAGAAAGTCTTGCCAGGATCACCAAAGCTGTTTCTCTCCTCTAAACGTGTCAGCTGGAAGGCTGGGGGAGAGGTGGCAGACACAGATGGCCATCCTGGGTGTCACGCACCTTAACACTCAGCAAAGGCAGCCGGCGCTCCCATGCTTCTTAAACTAGGGAAACAAAAGGCTGCTCCCAATGCTAGACGCCCAAGAACATCTGGGTCATTAGAAGGAGTTTGAACTCAAATTAACTTGTCCTGAAATATATCATTCTCTTTGACTTTCAGGATAATGCCAAACGCAACGATCTTCCTGAGGCCAGAAACAACCTGATGCAAAGGCAGTTTCTGAGATGCCTGTTTTGATGATTAAGAGTTTCAGTTTTTGTTACATGCATTCACACATGACTTCCTTTGTCCAAAGAGTTAGAAATCCCAACTCCGGTGTAAAGGCAAACAGTGAAACAACTAGCTATTCCTAGATGAGTAGAGGAACTCAAAGGGTCAGGTGTGATTTGTGTCTGGGAAAATGGCTCGTTTTTGCTGGAGAGCACAGCCTGTCATGATTTCAGCATGAACAGGGCAGAGGAAGCCGTCTTGATCTTGGTTTCGATATTCTGTTTATGTTACTGACGACCTCTTAGTTTCTTCTGAGTTCAAGGAGTCTTCTTAGCCCCAGTTTGTAAGAGTGCATAAAAAGGAGAGCTCAGTGAATTTAGTCCTGTGGGTAGGCTGGATGAGGCCATCTGTATTCTAGAATAAAGTCTGGGTGGTCAGCGAATCCTAGATGCCATTCAACCCTCAGTCTCACCGGCGGGAAGATGACGTCAGACCAAAGGCCAGTCCTCAGGAACCAAGTAATGCCAAATCTGTATGTGAAACACCAGCTCCTGGCTCTGGGCAGTTTTGCTCGGCTGACCATGTCCTGAGATCCATTATTATAAAAAAATTTCCCAAGTTGAACATAGACTTGACAGACTGCTCTCTCTCTCTCTGCAGAGTCAGTCCTTCTAGAGGGTCTTCAATACCTTGTGCTCGGGGATTATGTGTAGGAGGAGTCAGCACCACCATCTTGGTGCCCCACTGGTGGGGTCGTCCCAGGTGGCTGTCACCCCCCTCCTATTCAGGCCCTTGACTTTGCACACAACTGTCCGCTTCACTTGTGTTTGACGTTCGTGGGGCCTAAGGGATATTGTGCAAGACTTTGGGGAGGGAGGGGTGATCAAGTGGTCCTATTTTATTTAATTTCCCCGAAGGCAGTAAATGTTTTCTAACCACTTGCCACGTATGAAGCTCTGACTTTTATTTCCTTAGGAAAGTTTTAAATTGTGCCTTTGACCCCTCCCTCCTCATTTTTCCCGTGTTCCGGCTTCTAATCCAAAACCTTCAATTTTTTAGACTTGATCTCCAATTGCAATCTCCAAACTACCACCTTTCCTCTCAGGATCTCCCTTCTTTTGTGTTTTTTCCCCCTTCATGTTTGAAGGGAGGGTAGCATCATATCAGTGATCCAATTTTCAGCAATTCCACTCTTGGGTGTCCCAACCGAAGGTTTCGATCCTCACGCTTTTCTTTATGCTTTCCATTATATCCCTACCGTCTTTTCTGTCCTTAGGGCTTTGGATCCCAATTTCAAAGAGAGGCTCTTTTTGCTTCGCCTCAGATTGAGTGATGCGATATGTTCTTAAAAAAAAAAAAAAAAAAAAGGAAGGTTGATTCCATCATCAAATTTTCTTCATATATATGAACTTCCTCTGAGTGTTTAGGATAATGTTCCTTTTTTCCTGATTATTTTTTAGCAAATATAATCTTTGCAAATTACATATTTTTATAGGAATGAGAACATTCATGTAGCACTATTTAAAATGCCAAGAGACGGTTCGCAATAAATTCAAGTCCCACATTATGGGAATGTTTCTGTACGTTATGCAATTTTAATACAATTAGATAATACATACCTATCCCAAAATATGAAGGCTCTAAAAATCTGAGATGTATTTGTGGCATATGGCTATGTGAAGATACAGGATAAAAAAAGAAATCCCATTATGCATGGAAATATAGGAGATAAAAAGAATTCAACTAGCCTGAAAGCTAAATATCAATGAGTTCAATTGTGTACTCACAATTTCAGTTAGTTTTTATGAGGATGATAACTGGAGAGAAAAGCTTTGGGTTCTTTAGACTTGGGGCGTTGCTAGACAGGAGGTGAGTTGGGGGGGATAGTTCGGATGGGTGATGGGCATTGAGGAGGACAATTTTCAGGATGTGCACTGGGTGTGTAAGGGATGAATCACTGGGTTCTACTCTTGGAGCCAAGATTACACTGTGGGTTAACTAATTTGAATTTAAATTAAAAAAATAAATAGAGGCGCTTGGGTGGCTCAGTCAGTTAAGTGTCCCATTTCATCTCAGGTAATGATCTCATGGTTCAGGGGTTCGAGCCTGCATCAGGCTTTGTGCTGACAGCTCAGAGCCTGGAGCCTGGTTTAGATTCTGTGTCTCCCCTCTCTCTCTCTGCCTCTCCCTCGTTCATGCTCTTGCTCTCTCTCTCTCTTTCTCTCTCAAAACTAAAGACATTAAAAATGTTAAATGAAAATATAGCCTTGTATTTAGTGAATTTTAATCCACTTTTCTTCAAGGATATTAGTCCTGTGATCATTAACGGCTACCCTTGCACATTGCTCTCCTTACTTGCCAAAAGAAAAGTTAGCTGACCCGACCACTGGTCCAGTGATGACTTTGTCTCAGAGGGATTCAAGTAATTACGTAGTGGATAAAATTATTGTGACTCTGAATTTCTTCCGTTTGTGAGCGTAGCAACAAGATCAAAGATGTCTAAGCAAACAAAACATAGGTTTCACTTCCTCCACTGGGTCCCTGTTTCCACATCTATTAAAAAAAATACTGGAGTTGTCTTCTAACTCCAAGATTCCTACTAATTCTTGCATTCTGTGATTCTAATTACTATAATTTTCATTACTGATAATGAAAATAAGTGACAGAATAAACACCAGAAGACAGCTTTGGAGCTAAGTTTCACAAGTGTGGTGGAATTCAGAGAGTAAAGTGTTCATCTGGGTTTCTTAGGAGTAGTGACAGGGGGCACACTTGCTGTGTACTTGATCTTTGGGGGGAAAATTATCAGTCTTTCATTTTATGGTTGGCTTGGTTTGCTTGTCTGTTTTGTAGTTGTCTTCTATCTGGTTGGGGATGTTTCTTTCTATGTCTGACTTAACTGACTTTTTAGTGAATGGATTTTGAAATTTATCAAGGGCTCTTTCTGCATATATTATAATAACCATGCATTGTATATGTGTGTGTGTGTGTGTGTGTGTGTGTGTGTGTGTGGTTTTGTTGTTTGTTTGCTTTGTTTTGTTTCTCTTCCTTTTCTTTGTTAATAGGGTGAATCGCACTGATAGATTTTTGAATGTTGAACCAGCCTTGCATTCCTGGGGTATTTTTTTATTATTATTTTGTGGGATTAAGTTTGTTATCATTTTGTTGAGCATTTTTGTATCTAATATTCATGAGTGATTTTGTCCAATAGTTTTCCTCTCTTGAAATGTATTTGGTTTTCTGGAGAGGATGTGGAGAAACGGGAACCCTCTTACACTGTTGGTGGGAATGCAAACTGGTGCAGCCGCTCTGGAAAACAGTGTGGAGATTCCTCAAAAAATTAAAAATAGATCTACCCTATGACCCAGCAATAGCACTACTAGGAATTTACCCAAGGGATACAGGAATGCTGATGCAGAGGGGCACATGTACCCCAATGTTTATAGCAGCACTCTCAACAATAGCCAAATTATGGAAAGAGCCTAAATGTCCACCAACTGACGAATGGATAACGAAATTGTGGTTTATATACACAATGGAATACTACATGGCAATGAGAAAGAATGAAATCTGGCCTTTTGTAGCAACGTGGATAGAACTGGAAAGTGTTATGCGAAGTGAAATAAGTCCTACAGAGAAAGACAGATACCATATGTTTTCACTCTTAGGTGGATCCTGAGAAACTTAACAGAAGTATGGGGGAGGGGGAGAAAAAAGAAAAGAGGTTAGAGAGGGAGAGAGCCAAAGCATAAGAGACCCTTAAAACTGAGAACAAACTGAGGGTTGATGGGGGGTGGGAGGGAGGGGAGGGTGGGTGATGGGCATTGAGGAGGGCACCTTTTAGGATGAGCACTGGGTGTTGTATGGAAACCAATTTGACAATAAATTTCATATTTAAAAAGAAAAAGAAATATATTTGGTTTTATCATCAGCGTAATGCCATCCTCATAAAATAAGTTAAGAAGTGTCCCTTCCTTTTCCATATTCTGGAAGAATTTGTTTAGAAGTACTATGCTTCCTGAAAAGTTTGGTAGAATTTCCCAGTGAATTCATCCACGTCTTGGGTCTTGGGTTTTCTTCGATGGAAGGTTTTTAACTTCCAATTCAACTGATTCTGTGGTGATAAGATTACTCACATTATTCAATTGTTCTTGAGTTATCTTTAGTCATTTGTGTCCTCCATGGAGTTTTTCCATTTTTACAAATGTCCCTTTCCAGCTTTATTTTAGAAGTTCTAAATACTAGTTGCCTTCTGCACCCTCGCTTCTATCACCTTAATCTCCTACACGAATGGTGTCTTCTCATCAGGAGAGATGGAACGGACTAAAATCCGATAGCATCTCACTTGTTACAACGGGGAAAACTTTTCTTGCTCAGTCCATGCATCTTCCTGAAAAGCAACCGACACTGTAGTGTCTCAAACGCTAACCCCCAAACCCCAGCCAAATGGGCACATTCACTCCAATAGGTTTCATGATCCCTCAGCCTGATGTTTTCCTCTCTGCGTTGATACTGACTCAATCTGGAGTGTCCTTTGTTCCTTTTACTTCATGTTAGGACAAGCAGAGTGGAGACTAGGACGAGGCCAGCCAGAGAGGTGCCCGGGGCCGCAAAATTGTAAAAGGTTCTCGCCTTTGGGTCCTGTAAGCTGCCGCTCAGTATTTGCAGGAATCTAACAACGAGCTCTTACTTCTCGTCTGTGTCCTACAGGCTCCAAATGCCTCATCGAGTTCTGCCTTTTAAATTTTATTACTTGTCTGAACACTCTAAAAATGTAAAATCCTTGTCAGTGTTTTATCAGAAATATTTGAGGCATCATTTCCAAAGGAATGAACCGAAAACCATCAATATTTCCGACCAAGCCTCGTAAATCACTTTCAGTGGTGTGGTTAAGGCACTGTTTAAAAAAATTATGCAGGCCTAATAACCATAAAAAATGCCACAGGCCCCGCCACCAAATCGTATATGTGGAAACACCTCTATTTCCACCACTTGCTCTGCTTAGGATTATCCCGGAATAGGTACATTTCCCACAGGGCTATCTAAAACCCCATCCATTTCTCTTCCACTCCAGAAAGCACACGCCAATGTAAGTAATGGATGCTGTCGTAGGAATAAATCTCAATATTTTCTAATTTACTTTTTACCATTCACAAACTGTTCTTTATTTTTATAACAAATTATTTTTAGACTGAATCACAAGTGGCTCCCGCACGTACTACAGCGAGAATAGTAACGAATGTCCCACTGCCTACTTTACATTAAATGGTATTACGTACACAAAACACTGCTAAGGATCTAGAATTTTGATCAGCGGTTTCAGGGAGCCAAGGGCTTTCGGCTAGGGGATGAATCATAGAGAAGGTCCCCCCGTTTCTCGTCAGAGACTGCTGCCTCCGTGTCAGTGGGCCGTGGGATTTCTACGATCTGACCTTAAGATGACCCCTTTTTATGGCGAAATAAGGTATTAAGCAAGGTCGTTCTCTCTGGAGCCATAAAAGATTGATGAGGGAACACTCAGCTGTGCTTTGTTTCGAGCTGGGTTGTTCCACGGCCTCCGATGAGCCGGGTCCAGGCGGTGGTCATTCGAACAGCACTATCTCAGTCTGTGTTTGGCTGTGTCTTCATACTCGGGCCTTTTAAAAAAACAAAAATTATGAGACCGTTTTTATCTCACTGTCTCAGCCCAGATGCAAATAACAAAACACCAACTATATGTCGGCCTTGGAAATGGAGGATTGACCTTGAAACCTCGGGACTTCCTCACATCCCATGCTTAGCAATCAGGTTTTAAAATCTTCGCCTCCACTTGCTTTGAAATATTTCGCACCTGAGAGTTCACTGTATGTTTCTGTGTCACTTGACCTCTATTTGATAATGAATATATTCAGCTTTAGTAAGATGGTATTGCAGTATAGATACGCCACGTGCAAGTTCACACATTTTTTACATTAACTTGAATTTGATACTTTCCATTTCTCCATCGCTTCAGACCCAGGAGTTTAAAATATTTACATTTGTCTGTTAAAGAGGTTACGAACATGCCATGCACTAAAAAAAAAAAAAAAAAAAAATTCCTCCTTTTCCAACTTACAACATTCACTTAGGCACATAATAAAATTCCCAGTTTTCAAATGAGCAATCCAAGGCATGGTGAAGAAAAGTAGGTTGTCTAAAGTCACAGATCTAACACACAGAAGAAATGATCTCCCAGGTAAATATATCTCACGTCCAAATTTATGTTTTTTGAAATCAAACCCTGCATACCCTTCCAGGACTTACTGTGAGAAAGAATGTTTTTCTCAAATTTTACCTTTCCTCGGTTTCTCAAGAAGATGAACCATTTCCACATATGAAGTTTAAAAACAAAGAAACCAAAAAAAAAAAAAAAAAAAAAACTTCTTACTAATCTGTGATACAAGTCAGAGAATACGACCCAAATAAACAACGTCCCGCACCCCAGACCAAAACCAAACAAAAAACCCTGAAGCAATAATCAAGATTAATATGTTTTCATAAACATTAAAATGTTGGTAATACCATTGCATATCTCTGTTATCCTCATTGGCATGATGACATTTCGTCGATCCTGACTTCCTTGGTTTGGCTGGAGTCTCCAGGGCCTTGCTTTCCTCCTCGTGGCTGGAGGCGGAACTTGCTGGAACTTTGTGCTGCCTGGGACATCGCCTCCACTCAGTCCGTGCACAGATATGGAGTTCCTTACATTAAACTTCTGTAAGAAATCCGATTCTCTCCCAAAGGTGGGACCTGGAAAAAACATGGAGGTCCACTTTAATCATGTCCTTGGTCTTCCCCAAATCCAAAGAACATGTTTGTAAAATTAATATGAGCATCTCAACTGGACGCGCCTGCGGGGGACACGGCTACGTACACTAAGCTTCTACGTCACTCCAGAGAAGGCCTAACGGGCGAACGTGTGGGGCGATGTCATTTCAGGCCAAATCCCGTCTGGCAGTTCAAATCCTGAATTATTAAGGTCGAAGAAGTGTGGCTACACTCAGTTCCTCTACACAGACTTGGCTTGACTAGATGGCTCAATTAATTACCAGATCAAAATCGGGCTGGGATTTGTTTTGTAAATTGCTAACCAGTTTAACTGGCTTATAGAGAAAGATGTTCTGTGACATTAAATGACCTTCCTAAAAGCATATTTCTCTTCCACCCGCGTGCATTGGAATCAATTTCAGGAGTCATTCAAAATGCGTGGTTTATGAGCTTCCTAAATGCATTTACTACTTGCCAGATGTCACTGTCACACCAGTGTGCCGCTTGCCTTTCGCTGACCCCTTTCGTAGATGTTCCTGCCTTGGATCCACGAAACTCACACCTCAGAGCAGTGTGCTCGGCATGCTCGGTCCCAAGGAGAAAACAGTCATCAGTCGGGTGTGGGCAAAGGGGACGATGTCACAAGGTGAGGTTATAATGGTGACAAAACTAGAGGTTTCCAGGTTGAATTTAGAAATGCATTGTTTTTTTTCAGACCTCTCTGTCAGGCATTTATGATTCAACTGATTAGACCTAAATGGATTAGGAAAGAATGTGAAAAACACCCCCTTGACGATCCTAGCGTTATTCTATAGCTGACTTGGACTTGGCTGTTTTAAATGTCTTATTAACCCAAAATATTCCGCAAGAGGTGGGAAGTCTGTTGTTGTTGTTGTTGTTGTTGTTGTTAATTTTTCCACTTAGGTAATAGGTCATCATCATCCACTGTCAGTGGCTCACTATGAACAAAATGTAAGTTAATCATAAAATGATTTCCACATTTGAATATAATTCTTGTAGATTAGAAAAGCAGGGCTTAAATAAACAAGTATCTTAACTCTTTAATTCTTTAACTAATGCAGCTAACAGTCTGTTTCACACATTTCCATAAAATGAAGAAAACCAATTATTGGTTTCCTCCTTCACCTTGCCTTTTCTATATGCAAATGACCCACATCCACAGCTTGGAACAGGTTCTCCTAAAATGCTAATAGATGATATAAAAATCTCCAAGATAATTTTTAAATGTTTCTGTAACATAGAAACAAAACTGGACCAAGTGAAAAGCATGATGAGCAATCAAATGTTTATTAAAAAATAAACAGCCCGCTGAAAAATATCGGTAAAATATCATTTTGGAATAGAGACTAAAATGCTCCGTTCGTACTTTCTTCCTTGTTTCATTTCTATGATAAGAGCTGTGAAAATTATGAAATATATATTTATTTTGTAGAAATATGCAGTAAAAGGGACAAGGTAGGCATCCATAAATAGAATAAGGAAAATCAACCAAACCAGAATAATAAGCACAGATGCTTTAAAATATCAAACATGATACCTGCTTTCCTGATTTCACACAAAGGCAATTGCTTTCTGTACGTTGGGTCTACTAAAACCTCACAGCTAATGATCATTTTTTTCTTTCTTTCTTTTTTTTCTTTTGGATGTCGTGGGGTAAAACCAAATTATGTAGTTAACTGTAATGAGCATTGTTAGGTTATTTCTAAATTCCATAGGAAAAGGGTTAAACTACTTTGTTGTTCACTAAATTGCCATGTGTACCCAGGTACTCTATTAAAAGCATCTTAATGGTGATGATGAAAATCTTGGAGATATTAAAACATGGAAATTATTCAGATTAATTGAATATGTTTATATATGTGTATATATACACATACATGTGTATATATACACATACATGTGTATATATACACATACATGTATATACATGTATGTGTATATGTATACACACACACCTAAATATATATATATATGTATACATATATATATATTTCTAATTGAAGTGAAAATCCAGCCCAAAATTCCAGCAATATTGAGCCAGGTGCAATTGGTATTGTCTTCTTTGGGGATGCTTGAGGCACAAAAGGAAACATTGAGTAGTAGAAGGATATAGAGGGAAGAGCGGTGTGAGTCGGAAAGGCCTAGAAAAGTCAAATAACCCTTATGAGCCTCTGTTTACTCGTCTGCGGAATGGAGGTAATGAAGTGTAGATGTAACAGGTATAAATTACCCAGCCGTGTGCCTGGCATCTTGCAGCCATTCGGTAATGACCGTGAAGCAAATACGAGTCCTATCTGGTGGCTCAGCCTTTTCCCTGGCTCTGCCCAGTCGGGAGCACGTTACCTTGACCGCCTGGGTCTGTTTCTCTCCTGCGCTCTTGATGGCCGCATCTGTTTTGCCAGACGCGGTCCCTTTGGTCAGCTGCAGCGGGGCCAGGAAACGGGGAGGGGGGAAGAAGGACGGGAGGCCGAGGGCTGGATCACTGGAAGGGGTGTGGGGCATTTGGGTGCAGAAAGGTAGGGAAGTGGTGATGAGGTAAGCCGGGGAGGGGGAAGGGAGAGAGATATGCAGGCTGCCTGCAGGTGGGCTTCTGTTTTTCATGGTGTTTGTGGAAAGGAAGTAAAAGGCAGATTATTGTAAAACTGGTTTTGGTTTCTAGAATGTGTTCTTTGGAACTCAACACTGCCGACACTGAATTATGTAGACCCTAGCTCTGCTAGAACTAAAGGACGTAAGGTCATCATTTTCTACAGGGATTTAAGTGTATTTCTCCCTGTTGACAAACATGGGGTAGACCTCCCCACTCATTCTCCATATGATTCAGCATCGTCAGACCTTTCTGACCTTAGAAAGACACCACCTCTTCCGGGATAACTACCGTCCCTGATTCATCTCACTGGCAGACATATTTTCCAAGAGTTCCCTTTGTTTTGTCTGTACCTGTCTTTGGTCACGTAGCTCAGATGCTAGAGCCTGAGATGGAAATTCAGGTGAGCGTGATTCACTCAAGGAATGACCGCTGGACAAGGAGGGCGTGGGGAGGTGGGATCCAGCAGGGGAGGAGCTAAGGACAGGTGTGGTTTCAGCAAGACTCTGGCTCTGGCCTGGTCACCTGGAACTTTCTAGAACATTAACTGCATCAAAGCTGGTTGGCCCAGCCTTGAGGCGAGGAGATCAGCCTTCGGATGCTCAAGGTAACTCAGTTATCGACTGTGGGTTCTGCATCACTTCTGGGGAAAGACAGTGAGTCTTTCATGCTGCTGAGGGACTCTCTTCAGAGGAGGTGGCCTCGAGCCTCAAGGGGGCCACACTCACAGCCGCCCAGTCCGGGGCACCTGGAGGGAGGGTGCAGCCACAGTACCCATGACAGTGTCTTCCTGAGGGCCTCTCTCACTCTTCACTCCGTGTTACAGAAATTTATTTGTCTTATTCCTACTCAACTGTGAGTTCCTGGAGGACAAGTGAAGTGCAATGTGCATGTTTGCAGTTCATAAAGACACGCAGCCCAGCTGCCCTTGTATGAGCTTTGGGATGGACTTTGGAATCGGATGCCTAGACTTGACTTCTAATGGGAAGGACACCCGGAGCACAGCTCCAGCTCATTCGGTCTCAGTCTGGAGTAGACCGTGGGGAACACTCGTATTCACGGGGAACCTCCCGAATGTGCGGGAACGTGCAGACTCACCGACACGGACGTAACAGGCGCCGCTAAGGGGTCTGAGCACCCAAAGCACAAAGGCCTGGGGTGAACAAGGCTTCTGCAGTTTCTGAGTGACCTGGCCCCACACACGGAACTTCCAGACAAGACTCTTCCCTGGGCCTCAGCAGAACGACACGCGTCTACACCGTACACACCTCCAGGAAATTCGTGGAGACTGACAGGATATTCAATGTGTCAACGCCATGAGTTCGGCGGGCACGTTTGCTGAACAGATGAGTGACGTAACAACTTGCAGAATGTCTCCCACACACGTATCATAAAGCCCTTTAAAGAGCAGTGGGGACGAGATGGGAAGACAGTCTGAGGGTGACTCTGACCCAGATGTCCCCAGCCATCACATTAGTCCTATTCCTCCCAAGGCCGCCTTCTCTGTTCTGGACACGCCCAGGTTCAAGGGTCCATCTTTGATTCCTCCCCTGTGCTTTTGCCCCAAAGTGCAAAGTGCACACACTTTCGTGATGACCCAGGTGGCTTCTGACGGCCGGAGCACGAAACCGAACCACCCCCCGCCCCCCGCGTCATCCCACCGTCACGGCTGCATCACCATCAGAACAGATTTCGGGGGGCCGTGTCGTATACATCCTTCTATAATCCAGTAAAAGTAAAGTCTACTTGGATTAGTTCGCCGATTTTCCCGGTACTGTTATTTTCTCTCGAAATCGGGTTGCTAATGGAAAAAGTTGCCACTGCCTTCCTGTGTGCTTTTCGCGAGATGAGCTTCGGGAGACTAAAGTCTGGCTGCGGTGGTTTGGCATTTCTGCTCTTGAAAGGTAAATGGAAGCTGATCGCAAATCTCTAGATGCTTCCAGGCACTGTTAATTTGGAGATGTGCTGATGATGTAATTAGTAATATATAAAAAGAAGAGCTCCAAAAGCAGACGGCGGCTGTCACGCTCTGGCAGAGATCCAGGTGGGGCATCGGATTCGGACGGGGCGTGATGGTTTTATGCCTCCATGCAGAAAATCCTGTAAGAGAAAGTGCCTCTCCATTAGCTGTCACTGAGAATGATCTGTGTCCCGGGAGTAGCCCGTGACAATATTTTTTGCCGGATTTCAAAAGAGCACACATAACACAAGGCCGTGACACCGACAGGCGAAGAGAGCAACGATCCCTGGGCGGCCGCTGGGCTCCACGGTCGGGAAACGTGGGCATCTCTGAGCCCCTAGTTCTTTCGCGGAGCCCTAGACAAGAGTGGGCGGGGGTGGGTTGGAGGGCAGCTGCACCTTTGCTTTTGTCGTGTCCTTCTCCTGGGTCCTTCTCGTCCCCGGTGGCTGCAGAGGAGGAGGGGAGGCCCGGTCCCTGGAGTCACGCTGAGTCACTCTGCCAGCCTGTGGTTTAGCGGAGGGCAGAGCCCTGCCAGCCTGGGCCCCCACGGTTAAGGGGATGTGCGGGGAGAGCCAGGCAGACCCCTGCCACTCCACGGACACGATGGGGTGGAGCCCAGTGTGGAGAAGAGCAAGCAGGGGCGCTGTGTGAGCACTGAGAGCGAGCCCCGGGTGGGGGGACAGACAGGGCACTGACCCAGAGGGACAGCACTGGAGGAGGCCCGAGCGCTTCTTTCCTCAGGGCCGTGCCCAGAGCGCAGCCTGAGACATCTGGACCCCCCCCCCCTTCCTACAGGCACACTTGCACGAGCCCACATTGAAACGAGGGTATTTTTAAACCTTATTATAAAGGTGGTATTTTTAGATCTTATTTTGAAAGGTGTTCCTTCTCCTTGTCTGTTTCTACCGTTGCCTCTGTCTCCTGCAGCCTCTCAACACCCCCCCCACCCAGGGCCCCGGATCGGCCTTCCGGCCTCACTCCCCTGCACAGGATGGGGGCCCAGTGTAGAGACAGGAGGGGGCCGTGCCTCTGTGTCAGTCCCGCTTGCTGGCTATGTGACCCTCAGCCCAACACTCAACGCCTCTGTCTCAGTTCCTCCAGCTGTCATTCAGGCATAATGACCCTTACTCCAGGGGACTATCATGAAGGTTAAATGAGTTAGTATCTGTAACGTAACTTAGAACAGTCCTGGGCACAGAGTTAGGGCCATGGTGATCTTTGACCGCATCGATATTTTCAGAGTCGATCTTAGTCACAGGGGAGGAAGATGAACTTCCATCCCTCTCTACTGGGGTCCAGGAGGAAAGTCTTCTCTCCACCTGGGCCCTGGAGACCCCTCCCAGGCCCCTTGTCAGGGTACCTTACCGAGTGTCCCAGCTCCCAGCACCCAGCAACGGAGCCCCAAGGGAGGACCATGCGCCCCCCATGGGTGTGTTCATGCCCTGCACCTGCCCAGTGACAATAGACAGAAGTGTGCTCGATGTCGCTTCTAAATTTTGATGGATTTTCCAGGCTCATTACGAGATGAAGAAAGATAATGCTCTGCTGGCAGCCTCATGGGGGTCCTGCTGCCCTATCTTATAGGGTCAGACTTTCCTCCCAAAGCAGAAGTGGTATCTTGACCAGACCCATTGTCCAAGAACTTTATGCTCATAGAAAAATCGCACACACACACACACACACACACACACACACACACACACCTGACAATCGACACATCATTGCTAAATAAGATAATTAAAACATAAATGACATTCAAACAAAGCTTTCCATGTTTAGCTGGCTAGGAAAATGCTAGTGATATAATTCTAAGTGAAAAAGGCAAGACACACAGTTGTATATAGAGGTTGGTTTTACGCACGCATACTTAGATGAACAGAAAAACATGGATACTTATATGGCGGTGGTGGGATTATATAGGTCCTTGAAATATTTTAAAAATAATTTGCTATGTTTTCCAGAAAATTAATAATGAATTTATGGTACTTTGTTAATTTGGGAAAAGAAGGCAATGGATAGTATTATTTTTAGAAGACCTAAGAAGCATCTACTCCACCCCCTGGGTACTCACTGTTATCTATATCCGCCATTCATCAGACTAAAAACTTTTAACTCTGATGTTGGAAGGATCCTCGGAAGAGCCATCATGAACTTTTGGAGTATTCGTTGTGATGACGCTCAGATTCTCCGCCTCTACGAATAGCGTGCTGGTGCTTCCAGGCCCCTGCCCCACCCGCTGCTACATTTCATGAGCATTTAATCCATGTTGCTCCTGAATTTGTCTGGCTTGTCAATTCACATAAAGTCTCAATAGCAGTGGCCTCAGTGATCTGCAAAAGTTCTGATCCAATTAATATTTTACAAAAATTCTCCCTGTTTCTTCCGGCAAGAGGCCAAGAGCTTTCTTTCTCCATGGGCGACTCTAACTCTGGTTGCCATTATTTCCCATGTTGCCACTTTACCTTTGAATCCCAGACTTCAGCCTTAGAATGGGGGATAGCTGCACTGAGCCCAGATTGGGAGTTTGGGCCACCTCTGAGTGGCCTGGGATATCCTGACAGGTGACTCAGGGGGACACAGTACATCCCAGGGGTGCTGTGGGAGAACCACGAAGCAGTCACAAGCCTGGTGTAACTGACAATGCTCTGTGGTCACGCTGAAGGGCACTGACCCAGCCATTTCTTCAATGATGCACTAGAACTTTCCTATTTTTTTGGAATTAGCTTTCTTTAAATTCTCATTTGACGGATCATGAAGAATGAAGTTATTTTTAAAAAGGATAAGTTACACTTTTCTGAGGTTGCTTAGACATACTGCAAAACAAGTGATCTTTAGAGGTTAAACAATAAAAAAGCATAAATTTGGAGAAAACACAAATGGAGAAGGGCCCACAGGGAACACAGCTGGCCCTTTGCCATCAGAGTTCGGCTGGTCAGGTTCAAGGAAACAGGGTTCGCCCAGCTGGCCTCTCCCTCCTTTTGAGGGTCTCCCACCAGACATCTCCTTCAACTCTGACTTCTGTGCCAGCCAGTCAGCAGTGTGAGGGACTGTCCTGCCTACTTCATCGAGTTATGCACTGCCTCCATGAGTTGCATGATGGAAAACCTCCTGAAGACAGAAACAAAGAGTGAAGGGTTCATCAGAACAGGAAGAGAGAGCCCAGCTGATGTGGAGTTCAGGGTAGGGGAGTAGCCACTTTCCAGTTTCAGTCATGAGCTGTCCAGACCCACATTTGGTTGTGTGTCATTTACTGGAGCAGCCCTCATGGGGTGTGCTGGTGCCTGAGGTCTTGGTAGGTGAGGACCCCACACCAGGTACTGCCCTAGGTCCACCATGCGGTCCCCATGTGTCCCAACAGCGTCCTGTCTCTTGGACACATGGTGCCTTCCACCTCCTGCCCATGGCTTCCTTCCTGGGTACATCAAGGCACGCCAAAGGATCCCAGCATAGCACTTAGAGATGCACAACCAAGAAGAGGGAGGGATGGAGACACCACATGGATAAACTCTTCCTTCTTTCTGTCCTCATGTGGTTAGTCCTGGGAAGCAGCTCATACTGCTTCATAGCCTTGGGTGTCCAGCAACAGCTTGCAATGGCTTCTGGGTAATAATGTGCCTTCATTCTAACTTCTCTTCCTCAGCTGCACACTTCTCTTCCCTCACCCTTGCTCTGTAAGACTGTGCTATGGCTCCCCCAGACTCTACTTTCTAGGGAATCCTAACTAGGACTCTGCTGTAGGAGCTGGAGAACAAACCAGATCTGGTGGGGACGGGCCATCGATGTTCAGACAGAGAGCTGCGAACAGGAAACAGAAACCAAGTGACCCCAGACGAACTGGAAATCCTGTGCCTTGCACTTTATCTGTATAAATGGAAGTTCAGTGCGTAGCTATTTATGAAATGAATGGAGGAAGGGAAGAAGGGAGGAAGGAAGGAAGGAAGGAAGGAAGGAAGGAAGGAAGGAAGAGTCAAGTAGTCAAAACAGGTCAAAGTCAAGAAGGGGTCCCCAGTCCTTGAGGTGTCCCTGACAGACAGGCAGCCCACTCTAGCCTTCTAGCCTCCTTCAACCCTGACTGCTCGGCACCCAGGCATTTAAGCTGCCTGGATCTTAAAGGCCCTGAGGACTGATTTTAACACATTCCGCAGGGCCTCAGGATTTCTGTACACTTTTTAAGCATTTAGTCTATTCATTTGATTCGTTTCTCTGTGTAATGTATATTTTTTGATCACCCACTCTGTGCCAGACATAATTCTGAAACAAATTCCCATACGCGTGTGCCTTTCCCTTGCACACACACACGTACGCCATGAGGCTGTGCTTTGGGAGCCAAACCCACACACAAGAGCTGCTCTTTTTGCTCTAGCATTTCCCCAGCCTTCTGCATCCACCCCTGCCCCTCATCCTTTCAGTGTCTCTCCATGGCCAGGTGGTGTCAGAGCCCTGGGGTCACAGTGCCAGCTTTGTGCCCCAGCAGCTGAGTCCTTATGCCCCTGAATGGTGTTACCTGGGCAGCTCCTTCAGACCAAGGCTGTGCAATCGGACTTTCTAGGATGATGGAAACATTTTGCATCTAAACTATCCAAAATCGTAACCCCTAGCCATATGTGACCAGTGTGACTAGGGAACGGAATTTTACATTTTGCTCCATTTTAATGCATTCCAATTTGAAAGCCATGGGATGACCAGAGCCTATAGTCTTGGACAGAATGGCCCTACACCTTGTAGGGCCACACTTGCTTGCCAGCATTTCAGAGCCCTGCCTCCCACACCCAAGCCCCTGCATTACCTCACCTGGCTTTTCAGAAATCCCAAATAATTGAGGAGTCAGTGGGAATTTGCAGGAGTTTTGGCAAAGTGTAAGAAGAGCGGGCTCAGGGAAAGGAGCAGCAAGGAGCTAGAGAAGAGAGCAGACAACCAGAAAATAGCTGAGAGAAAGGGAAGCAGATGTTGTTCTCCACTCCCAACAAATGAGGCTAACAAAACAAGCTAACAAATGAGGAGATGGCCCAGGGAAGCTGCATTTGAATTGCTGGCATAAGCGGGTGGCTGGACTCCACAGAAACACTGTGGGGGAGTGAGGGTCCCATGGAAGAGCCCAAAGTGCAGGCAAGGGCCAGTGGAGGAGAGGCCACTGGCTGCCCTACTCTCCTCGTGAAGTGATGGAGTTTGCTAGAATAAACGCACCATCTCCCTCAGGGACCACCACCCCCCCTGCCAGACCTGGTTTATGGTGCCATGATGTGTTCTCACCACTTTAATTACATGAGAGATGGTGAATGAAAGCACAGAACAGCATGGCCACAGCGGCCGTGACAACCTTATGAGAACGAGCAGAGCTGGGAGGGGATATAGAGAACAGTGAAATGGCACCAATGTCTGGATAAGACAAAAGTGATGGAGGGAAAAAACCATATTATTTAAAGTTCATAAATATTAAGTACTGGGAAAGTACAGCTAAAAGGGCTTGAAAAGCCCTAAATCAATGTGCAACCTATTGAAACACTGAGGACGCGGTAGCAAATGTGTGCCCCCGAGGACGCACAGAGACTTTCTTGCCCAGAATCCCTGTCTGGTGTGGCGGGGCAGTGGAGACCAACTGGGATGCTGGGTCACCCAAAGCACCCTCAGTCTTCCCTCCCAAGCAAACCAAGTCCATCTGACTTTGTAATAACACGCCTTGGATCGGTGCATTCAACATCCCCAAAAGAGAAATCTTTAATACAGAATTTGATTTCCAGCTAGCAGATGTCCTTCTCCATCCAATCCAAGGCTAGAGAACCCAGGTCACTCGTTTTTGTGTTTCCATTTTCAGAGACTCTGTTCTTGCAAGGACTTTGCTGCTCATGAGGGCCTGGCTTGTGGTCAAGGCAGCAGCCCAGGCTCCTTCTCCTCGGCCTGGGTGCTGATGGATCATTGGCCACTTGGCTTAATGGTGTCCTCTGGTGCTAGGGAGGAAGGGGGGAGTGCCCAAGGAGAGGGACCACCAGCTTTCATTCTGAGCCAGGGAGAGGGGCTGGAGAAAGGTGGCAGTCCCGTCTACTCCTGGGACTCCAGTGGGTGTGGGTCTCATCATCTGAAATCACTGAGACTCTACCACTGAGAATCATTTTGCTCGAGCCAGCTAAGCACCTAACGGAGGACCTAGTCTTGGACCACAAAGTCAGAAGCAGGCAGCTGGCCCACGGCCACCCTGTGCTGCTGAGTGGAGGCCATAAGGCTCAGATTTGCCTTCTCTCAGGCCCTGCCAGCCCCTTGGAAGCTCCATGAGGACATGTAGGTGATGAACGGCCAGGAGACAGAGGCTGATGGGAAAACTCCCTCTGGCTTGGCATGAATCTCCACCACTCCGAAATGAAATACTGCAGCCAGGCATCATCACAAATCACAGGGATGACTTGTTCATATCCGGGGAGGTGGGTTTCCATGAGGTGCTGTTATTCACATCAGCAGATTCTCTCCTTTCTCCCAAGACTTTCTGTGTGTTATCAAGCCTTTTTTTAAGGCTGATCTGAAACCCAATGAAAGTATAGACAGGAGAAAACTCCATAATCCATACTCAGGAAAATGTGTTGAGTGTGTCATTTGTGTGAGAAGCTGGAGAAGAGGAGGGGGCTGGGCACTGGGAGTGCAGGGGATGAACAGAAGTTAGGAAGGAGGAAAAGTATAAGTAATCACCACTGGGTACCTACTGTGTGCCAGACATTTTACTAGACAAATTGTTAATCTTATTTTCTTTAACTTTCCCCAATGTCCTCCAAGATTACCGTCATCATCCCTGTTTCATAGATGTGGAATCTGAGTTCAAGAGTCTACATACGTTTCCACGTAACAAGGCTAGTAAGTAGTGACCAAAGTATTTGGATAAGTGTGTCCGGATCGTCCTCAGAATAAAGAGACTGTGCTCCATTCCCAGACTGAAATATGCCTTCCTCCATCCTTTGATTATTTTATTTCTGGCTATCAAAAATATCAGCCACTTACTTACACAGACCTTCCCACTTCCCCCTTACTTTTTCTTCCTTTTCCTTATTGTCATTGCTTCGTTATTTTCTTGGGCATTTTCCAGAGACTCTACCCATTTCGGTTGCTATTATACTCTTAGTGAGTCGCCCATACCGTATAAGAACTTCTGGAATGGATGAATGATTGATTGAATGAATGAATGGGTGACAAACAAAGCACTGATGACCTAAAGCCCATATTTGGTTTGCATTTCTGGAGCCGGTCAGGACTCGTACAGGAGTCATGCTTTGTCTTTTATCTCCTGGAAAAACAAAATCTGACGTCGATATTGCCGGGACACCTCTCCCAAAATACCTAATGCACGTTCCGTCCATAAAACATTCACGAGGCTGAGGTCCTCATTCATCTTCGTTCCTCACTGAGCATCATGTCATATATGCTCAGATATTAGTAATAAATACCCAAAGTATTAAATATGTAGTTGGACAATCTGTTATATTATTTACATAATACAATTGTGGTGGGCATAAATGTTAATAAATAACAATGCAATATTATTAGTGATCACTTGTACTTGCAAAATGATAAATTATGCAGGAGCCTCTAAATTCTTGAATGTAATATTATATTAGATGGAAACTATCGAAGGTATATTTTATTCATAGAAGCCTCTCAACATTTATACTTTTCACAGAACCAATCATCTCAGTCTGACTTGATGATTACAGGAGCCTCATGCTGCATAGATTTCAGTTAACTCTTTGCAGATTACTGGGGCCACCACGAGTTTTCGCAGAATGGCCCCACCCCACTGTGTTCAAAGAACATTTACTTGGAAACACATGGGATTCCAACTTTCAGGGCTTCTTTCAGGTACTGAAAAGAGGTGCTCACTTGTAAATATGGTATAATGAGAAATTGCCAGATGACCATAGCATATGTTCAGTGATTCCCATAATCTGGGAATTTATTTTCAGGTCACAGAACAATCTTGAACATCTCTGGCCCCAAAGTCAAAGATGGTTGTTTAGCATGATAGAATGCTTTTCTTAGAAACTGTGGAGAGGAGGTATCTCATGGTTTTTTTGAGCACTTACTACATGCTATGTGTTTTACTTCTTGTTTTCTTTGCACAACTCTGAGGTACAGCATTGTTACACATACTAGCCCACACCGTAAAGCTAAATAAACAATCTTAGGGTCACCAGGTCTCTTGCCCAAGGTCTAGATAAGTGGCAAAGTAGGGCTTTGAATCCAAATCTACCTTGATTCAAAATTTACGTGTTTTGTTGTTGTTGTTGTTGTTGTTGTTGTTGTTGTTGTTGTTATTTGTTTTGTTTTTTAATTATATCCCAGGCTGGCCCAAGGCAACTCAAATCATAGCTTCATCATCATTTATCCCGTGGTAGTATTTCAGGTACTATTTTCATTCAAGCACAAATACTAATAGAACGTCTGTTATATGCTGAT
This sequence comes from Leopardus geoffroyi, assembly GCF_018350155.1. Classification (NCBI taxonomy): domain Eukaryota; kingdom Metazoa; phylum Chordata; class Mammalia; order Carnivora; family Felidae; genus Leopardus; species Leopardus geoffroyi. The sequence goes on from NC_059336.1 coordinate 136,244,897, forward strand.
TATTATGTAATACTTGGGAAAAACATGGTGTCCAATGGAGATTCAATCTCTCCTTTCCTTCAAACTTTAAAGACTTAAAAAGCTTAGATCCACTTAATATTATTATTATTATGTTGTATGTAAAGTTAGAACTCATCTGTTCGTGATTTGTGTTTATGAATGCACCATGACTCTGAGATGGAACCCATTTCTTGGCTACATCAGCCCTATGGGCTCCACTGAAATTGTCTTTTCCAACGCATGCAACCCCCAGTGTAGCCTGCTCAGACCTGGTCTTCTAATTCTCATCCCTGCTTTGCAGAGTGGTAGGATTTCTGTTTCCCTCTTGGGTTATCAACTCTCTGGGACTTGCTAAGGACTCCCTTGAATTTTCAGTGCACTTTTGGCTTCTTCAGCCTGGATGTTCCCCAGGGACCTGTGGGAGGGCTGCCTGCAAAGTCCACCTGCCACCTTGTGGCCGGCACGGGAACTTCTCCATCCTGGCATCTCTCCGCTGGAGACAGCCCCAGGGATTTGATCTGATTTTAATTAATTTATTTTATATTGTAATTTGTTTATTCTCTCCTATGCGGTTTTATCTTATTCGCGGTCAATGAGGCAGCATTTCCACCAATCTTCGAACCTTTCCCAAGACCTCAGTGTCCAAGTTCAAGGTCTATTAAGGTCTATTAAGGAAAGTCAATTCAAGGGCACATCCTTCATTTGCTACTTTCTAGTTTTAGGCCTACTACTATCAGTATACTTTCATGGTAGTTCCTTTGAAAAAATGTGGATTCAGCTTCACAACCAAAATATATCTGATAGCTAGGTTTCAAATGGAATCCTTTGGAAAACTGAAAACCAGCCATCCCAAAAACAAAAAAGCAGTGAGTGTTCTTTGAAAGAAATATCTCAGTCTTCACCTTTGGGACTCACCTGACTGAACGAATGGCAGCTACCGAGGGGTTTCCCAGTTGATTTCTGTCTTCCTTTTTCTAAATCAGTGGCCCTCAAAGTCGACTGTATATTGGAGTCCGCTTGATAATTCTGATGGGTAGTCAAGAGCACATCTAGACCCAGTATGCCTGGACTCAAATTTATATGTATCTATAAATATAGTTGATAGAGGACTATTATGCAGAGAAATTTGGAGCAAGATTCAAACAAGGCTTAATAACCTTTACTTGGGTTAGCTCTTAGATAGATCTTTAACTATACCTCCTACCTGAAGCACTTCAAATTCAGAGTTCAGCACTAGCATTTTTGTGTTTCTGGAGATTTGTGTGTGAAGAAAACCAGAGAATGTAAGAGAAAAGACGTTTAGCCCTACCCAGAGTCCACCCTGAAACAGACCTGATGTTTGCAAGTAAAATTAATGAGAGAAGTGGGTTCAAGTGGGCAGTGACACTTAGGGTGTTTTTTTTTTGTTTTTTTTTTTTTTAATTTTTTTTTTCAACGTTTATTTATTTTTGGGACAGAGAGAGACACAGCATGAACGGGGGAGGGGCAGAGAGAGAGGGAGACACAGAATCGGAAACAGGCTCCAGGCTCCGAGCCATCAGCCCAGAGCCCGACGCGGGGCTCGAACTCACGGACCGCGAGATCGTGACCTGGCTGAAGTCGGACGCCCAACCGACTGCGCCACCCAGGCGCCCCGACACTTAGGGTGTTGACAGGTGTTCACAGTATATGTATCTGGAAGATCTGGGCACCTGTATAATGTCTGCAGTCTTCGTGTACTTCACAAGCTTTGTAACACTGTTGGGTTCTACTGATATTTGGGTTTTTGTGTCAGTGCATTTTTAAACTGAGCAAACGATTATTACAAAATAGGTACTTAGTTTAAACATTGTTTTTAACGGTAAGTAAAACACTGTGTGTATTACAAAAATAGGTTACACTTTCCTCCTTGAGATATCCAGGGATGGGCACCTGGGTGGCTAAGTTGTTAAGCATCCAAATCTTGATTTCAGCTCAGGTCATGATCTCACAGTTTGTGAGATTGAGCCCCGAGTCGGGCTCTGCGCTGACAGTGGGGAGCCTGCTTGGGGTTCTCACTCTCCCTTTCTTTCTGCCCCTCTAACCCCCCTTAAAATAAATCAATAAACTTTTAAAAAAGATATCCAGGGAGTAAAGGGTAAAGGTAATGCATGCAACCCCCCCCCCAAAGTCAACCATGAATATAAGTGATGCATGTATTTATATACATTCACCCTTCCAAAAAAAGAGGCCCTTATAGAGTTTAGAGAGTTTCTAACATTAAAAACATGCCAAATCTACACAATTTCTACAAAGAGTTGGCACCAGGCAAAGGGGCCCAAAGTTTAGGTCAATATATGATATATACCAAGTAATATAAATTGATTAACTGAAACTATAATAGTACATTTTAGGCAATGCCTCGAATTTAAAAAAATGTAGCTTTCCTGAAAATGATGCAATATATCCACAACTATTTTTGCTTAATTTTTCTGTGAAACCACCCAAATTGAGTCATTTCTTCATGGGGTTGCAGCGCTTTGAAGGTCAGTGACTGCTTATATTGGGTCAGAAGCAAATCAGAAAAAGACTCCATTGTTGCCCAGGCTACTCTGAGGTCTTGTGGATGTACTTCTTATTCCCCAGATATGAGAACTAACTGGAAACTTCCCACTCGTTTACTTATGAGGAGAAAGCCACACATTGGTTTTGATTTCTACATATTTGTTCTAGGAAACAAAACAGTAGAACTAATTGTTTTTTTTTTTTTTTGTCGTTTTCTCTATGTCTTTGAGAACAAACCAATGACCAAAATCCCCATAAAAAATCATTGATTCTAAGGTTAAAGCCTGGACTTTGTCTGTTCCCAATTATAGCAACAGAGGAAGGGATAGAGAAATGGATAGAAACCTAAAGTTTATTGAGCGCCCGCAAGGTTCTAGATTCTGTGCCAAGTTCCTTACGTTCATTATTTTGTTTTACACCAACCCTTTGAAGGGAGCGTTATTGTCTCTGTCTCTCAGATCAGGGGATTGAGCCTCAGAGAGGGTAAATAATTTGCACAATCCCATATAACCCTGAGTATAGCACATCTTTCTTTGAACCACGGTCTGCGACTCAAGGTCACAGTCTTTGTTATTCTCTACTGAACTTGAAAAGAGAGAAGGGCAGGACAAGACAGACAGAGGTCCTCACTGTCAGTCTGTGCTCATGTCAAATATTGGTGGGTTCCAAGCCCTCCGTACCGGATGTGTGGCTTCTACCTCTATGGATCCACAGGTGACGCGAGTATCGTTCTCTGGGATCTGACATCGTTATCATTTCCTGTCTACCCGAAAGCCACAGAACTGCCTGCTGAGCACAGCCAGAAGGTTGGTTCTCAACTGCTTTCCTTTCCAAGATGGACATATTTTACTCTAAGCCTTGGATGTGTCATTATTGCTCTGATTTGTAAAAAGCTGACACCCCTGGCAGGTGTCTCTGGGCAGCTCGGATGTTCCCTCCTCCTGTTCTCATGTTGCACTGAAAGTAAAAGCGGGGGAAACTATAGACTGTGACTTCCCTATGATTGAAATGACATTGTTGATGCCTCTTTTCTACTTTAGTTCCCACCTAACATGACCATCTCTTCTCCCCCGTGCCTGAGCCTCCAATGCCGTGCTTACAGAGCAGGGACAACTACGTGTTTGTTCTCTAAGTTTCGAACGATGAGCGCCTCTCATTAGCTGCGGTTAACAAAGATAATAAAACACCACATTCCAGGTGTCCCCGTGAAGGATATGATCGGTCGACCCCGGTGGCAGGGAAGGATTTCATGGAGGGAAAAGGAGCCAATCTGTGTGGATCCTGATGACGCACCACTGATAGACCGTGCTGCTTTTTAAGGGCACCCGCCTGCCAGGGGACAGCAGGGGACAGGGCATCTGCAGGAGGCTGCGGGGTACATATAATTAACAAGAGCAGCTATACGGTTCATACTTTCTAAACCAAAAACTATGAGCACACAATCTAATAAGCTTGAAGTTATTTAGTGTTGGTTTTTAAGGACATTTTTAGAGCCCATCTGTGTACACAGGGAAATCGAGAGGAAGATGTATACCCTCTGCCCCCACGCACGCACAGGGCTCCCCATCGCCAACATCTCCCTCCAGAGAACCACGCTTGTTACGACTGAGGAATCTACACCGACCCGCAATCATCACCCAGAGTCTGTGGTTTACTTTGTGGCCCACGCTTGGGGCCGTCCATTCTGTACATTTGGAGGAACGGGTGATGACGTGTGTCTACCATCCTGGTGTCTCACGGGGTCTTTTCACTGCCCCGAAAATCCTCTGGCCTCTGCCTGCTCACCTCCTCCCTCAACTCCTGGCAAGCGCTGGTCTTGTTTCCTGCCTCCACAGTTTGGTCTCAGCTGGAAGTTGTTTTTACTTGCGACGCAACGCTATTCATCTTTATAGGGCCTCTCCGTAGCTCCTCGTGGCTTTTAGAGCCGAGTCCAAATCTTTAGCCCGCAAAGCTTCACAACCTCATGCCTCACTGCCTCTCTAGTCTCCTCTCTCTGTTGTTCCGCACACACTGTGCTCTGGCCATGAAGATGTAGTCTAGTTATAAAGCAATTCTAAACAGAAAGTGAGTCTTTTCTGGGGTGGGGGGAAGAGAGACAAGGAGAGAGAGACAGGGAGAGAGCGGGGAAGAGGCAGAGAGAGAAGGGAAGAGAGAATCTCAAGCAGCCTCCGTGCTCAACACCGAGCCCAACATGGGGCTCGATCCCACAACGCTGGGATCGTGAACCTGAGCTGAAATCAAGAGTCAGACGCTCAACCCACTGAGCCACCCAGGCGCCCCTACACATAAATTCTAAACAGAAAATGACTCTAAACAAAACCATACTAAACGTAAAATGAGCCTAAATGTAAAACCGTTCTAACCATAAAAAAAGTCCTGAATACAAAATCATTCGAAACCTAAAATAATTTAAAACATAAAATATATTCTAAACATAAAATAATTCTAAATGTAAAATAATTGTCTTACATCTCGGTTATTTTATGTGTCGTCCCATGAACAAAATCGTAACATAAAAAGCAGGCTGCACCTGCGGAACAGGGGCTCTGTCCCCACGTGGCCATGCAGTCTGACACCGGACGGGTCCTGACTGACCTGAGTAAATAGTGACATTGGCAAGGGAACATTGAGTCAGAAATGGTTGTTGTCTGTGATGGAATAATGGTTACAAGAGCTGTCTTGCCTCTACCCCTGCCTTTTTAAGAGAAAAATCTTTTTAAGGTTTGCTAACTTTTTTCCTCCGAAAACTAGTATAAGTGTAAACTTCTTTCAGGAGGCTTGGCCGCGTACGCAGGGTGGGACTTCGAAGTCCCTCTGTGGCCACATCACTGTGTGCGCTCTCTGGCACACGACTTACCGTGCTGCCGAGGGACCACTGGCTTCCCTGTCTGTTTCTCCCACAGCCTAAAAGCATTTGTAAGAGTTTGCCCAGCGCCCGGTAAATCCTGGCACAATGTTTGTTGAACATTCAATGAAACGTTTCTTGAAAAGGATGTTGAAATAAGGACCATCTTGGGTTTCGTTAGATTTGTTGCAATGGAGACCAAACTTAATATGAGACTTTTATCGTTTTTTTAATTTTTAAAAATGTTGACTTACTTTTGAGAGAGACAGAGCATGAGCAGGGGAGGGGCGGAGAGAGCGAGGGAGGCACAGAATCTGAAGCAGGCTCTAGACTCTGAGCTGTCGGTACAGACCCTAATGTGGGGCTCGACCCCACGAACCATGAAATCATGACCTGAGCTGAAGTCAGACGCTCAACCGACTGAACCACCCAGGCGCCCCCTTAATGTGAGAATTTTAAAGATATTTTGAAAACATTTTCCACATTCCTCCCTTTATAATATCGTGTTACTTACCTTGCCTGCTTCCCTGTCATGCTTTAAAGTAGATGCATTGTAAATCGACTTCAAGTGCTGCAGTATTTAGCTCTGCATGGGCAGAAGCTACAAGATGAGAGTTCAGACACGTCTTGAAAACCAAGAGTCCTGGGACCGTCCCTGCGTGAGAGTCGGCCCACTTCTTATTCCGCCCTCTGATATGGAGAGTTAGGCTGCTGGAACTCATCTCCAGAGGTTTACCCAGGCTGACTTCCTCCATAACGGCAGTTAGGGAGAAAGAATCACCTCTGTGATGAACACTTACTTCGCCCAAGCTTTTGAACTTGATAAATGGGGCCAGGAAAATAGATGGTCAATGCATGCTGAACGATAGGCATTGCGTTATTCCAGATTGTCATTATTCCAGATTGTGGTAAGATTTGGCCACTTCCTAACTGGAAAAAAAAAAAAAAAGAAAGAAAGAAAAAGGAAAAGGAAAAGCAAATAATTGTGATTAAAGAGAGATTTGCATAGCAGATTAACTTAAAGTCCTGATTTTCGTAAAACTCCCCCGGAGTTGGATTAAAAAAAAAAGTCAACGTTACATGCTATTGGTATGAGCTAACAGAGAGTTAAAAATTCATTTTTTAGTGGTGCTATTTGCCTAAACCGCCCTTAACAAGATCATTTTTGTACATGAAATTTTGCACCTCATTACCTCTAATTACATCCTTTAAAAGGCATTCTTTGAAAATGCAGAGTGAACAATGTAGACTGGAAGATACTTATCTTCTATTATTATTAATTGTTGAGTCTTATTCTTTAAAAAATTTGTTTTTACATTTATTTGTTTTTGAGAGACAGAGAGAGACAGAGGGTGAGTGGGGGAGGGGCAGAGAGAGAGGGAGACACAGAATCTGAAACAGGCTCCAGGCTCTGAGTGGTCAGCACAGAGCCCGACACGGGGCTCGAACTGACAACCCGTGAGATCATGACCTGAGCCGAAGTTGGACATTCAACCAACTGAGCCGCCCAGGTGCCCCGTTGAGTCTCATTCTTATATCTGACCTCAGCATTTGTCTCTTTGTATCCCAAATAAAACATTTTCTTTTTCTTATCACCTGAAATTCAGATACTTTTTTTTTTTTTTTTTTTTTTTTTTTTTTTTTTTGAGACCAGGGAGAGAAAAGGTGCCATTCTGTAGCTAATAACCAGAAGAAGCATTTTTCCTCTCCACGACTTCGGCACTGTCTTTCTACTTTGCTTCCATCACTTGGCATCTCCCACCGCGTTGGAGAATCACGCAGCACCCATTTTGGGTGCAGGACTGTAAACTTCCTCAGGACAGAAATAATATCAGTTTCTCAGAATTCTTACAGTAACCAAAGTGTCCCTTTGAGAAGAATACGCATCCAACAAATTCCTATTGCCCAGAATGCCAACGAGCCGGCTTCATACCTTGCAAGGCATCCTGTGTTACCTTGGATATCTTCAAATACCGAGAATAGTCTCCCTATTTTGAGATCCTTTCTGCTTCTTTCATTTTCCACCACGTCACTGACTACATAAAACCATGCGTAGCCTGTCTACCCATTCTCCCACTCAATTTAAGAAATATTTGCGGTAATTATCTTGTGTCTCCTAATATTCTCCTATACCCTGATTCTGTCCACCAGTGTCTTCACATCTTGCTTTTAAATTTAACTGTCCTCATGGCTCTTCTTTGAACATGCTCCGGTAGGTATCTGTTAAATATATCTCAATAAGTAGAAATCAGAATTGGACGCAGTTCTCTGGGGTGATGTGTTTAGCCAGAATAAATAGAGCTATCATTGCTATTGTTCTCATACAACTTTTCTACTAACGCTGGTAATATTATTCACACATATCTGCCTACTTTCAAAATCGCAACACTATGTCAAACCAAAATAATTTTCTTTTTAATGGAAATCCTAGCCTTCCTTAGCTTGGTCATCATGGTATTATTCTTGTAATGTTGGGGGAGGGGGCACCTAAATATGGAGTTTTGCATCTGTTTGTAATGTAGATTAAATAGATGATAGAGAAAGGTATATTAATGACAGAGAGAGAGAGAGAGAGAGAGAGAGAGAGAGAGAGCATCAATGATACTTGGGGTGTACTTTTTTTTTTGCAATAGGTACCTTACATGTATTATCTAATCCTGACAATCACTTTGTAATGCAAAACCTTGTACTGTTCTCATTCTAAGAAGAGAAAATGAGGGTATTGAGGTTTTGGGAGATGAGACTAACAGCTTGGCTCAGAATCCTGGGCCCCTGACAATGTCTGCACAGCCATCTCTCTGCCTCATGAGCTAGTTTTAGAATCAAAATATGTTTGCCTTTCACTCATTGTTCCATAAACATTATGCCCCCAGGAAAACGCGTACCTTTGGAAATGCTGACAGAGGTGGCTGCGTGTCTTCTGCACCAAAACTGTGTCGGTGGGGTGAAGGAGGGGCTCCAGTTGATTTAGAGGGTCCTCTGGTGGTACTCTCACAGCTTCTTGAATCTGTTGTCACTCTTAGCATTTGTAAGAGAGAAGATCTAAGCCGAGACCCCCATCTTGGTAGGCACGGCTGTGGACAAGCGGGACCCCAAGTCTTTTCTCAAAACTAGGCATTCGGCAGTTGCCCTCTCTGTTCCAAGGCATGAATAACTCTGTGTTCATGCCACAGGATGTCCCCTTCCTGGGTGGAAAACACTGTGGGCAGACCTGCGTGTCAAGAGTGTTGATTTATGTATCTTCCCATTTTTGAGACGTATCAGGGATGCTCCCATTCCCTGGTTATTTGCAAAGTATTAAGTAAAGCCCACCCTGAAATATAGAAGAGGGTTGGATTCTATTTATGAATTCATTGGAGAAAGAAAAGGAGGATTTACCATTAACATGGTGTTGGATAAGAATAAGGGCATCACCCTAATGGTCAAACCACGTATGTGTGATGGGCAGCTCACCTCTGCCCTTTCCATGTTTCGTTCCTAGGGTGTTAAGACTCATCAGACACTATGTCAAGCACCACAAGATTCCAGGACTGGAAACTTGAGATTTAAGATCTAAGATTTTAACTCTTAAGATTTCAAGGCTTAAACGTCCCCATGTTCCCTGTCTTTCAGATCTCATAGAGAGCCATTGTAAGACCGGTTCTGAGGAACATTTTGACCTTTGATTCTCAATAATCAGTTACTACTATGTGCCAAGGCTTGTGTTTATATTCTAATCACAGACTTTAGCTCTTACTTTCTCAAGTATAACACCAAGTCTGGTCCTTTGAATAATAGCTTCTCCATCAAGCACATCTTTCATTACCAGATTCTTTTTTTTTTTAATTTTTTTTTAACTTTTATTTATTTTTGAGACAGAGAGAGACAGAGCATGAATGGGGGAGGGGCAGAGAGAGAGGGAGACATAGAATTGGAAGCAGGCTCCAGGCTCTGAGCCATCACCCCAGAGCCCGATGCGGGGCTCGAACTCATGGACCGCGAGATCGTGACCTGAGCTGAAGTCGGACGCTTAACCGACTGAGCCACCCAGGCGCCCCTCATTACCAGATTCTTTACCATTTTCCTCACAGTCAAAATCTCCTTCTCAGTGAGGAGCGAGTGAGTGTGTGTGTGTGCGTGTGTGTATTTACTATTGAAAAAAAATGTCAAGCAAGGAATAGTGGGTTGACCAGTGGGCCCAGATAGGTAGTGTACGCAAAGGATTTAAGAAGGACCTGAGTGTTGAACCAAAGAAGCCATCATAATGATCCTTACTTGTATTCTAATTTATTCTATAGAAGAGAACTAGGCTGTAGCCAGAGCACTATAGTGAGTAATCACCAAGTCATGTCTATGAACTCACATGACTCCTCTAGAACATGTGGTGAGGATATTTGAGGCATTATCAAACACCTGGAGGTTTTCAATTCCTCATTTCTCGCTTGTGTGATTTATTAACAGTTCTGCTAATGCAGATAGAGTGCAACCCCAAATTAGAGCAGTGGATGGGGCTGAATGCTGCCTAGCGGATGCTATTCAGAGCGCAGAATATCCGCAACCTAGTTGATCATTTTTGAATCATCAGCTCCGTCTTTATGTTAAATTAACAATTTAACAGCTGCTTTCATCAAATTCTTTTGTGTCTATCAACTTGATACTGTGATTTTTTTTTTCTTAAATGCAATTTCCAAGATCATTTCTGTGTCTTTTTAGTCTCAGATTCCTGATTTGCATGTTTGCTCAATTTGTATACAAATGCTCAGGCATTTATATACCATCTAGGGAGCATGAAACACTCTCCAGAGCTCTAGAGAATAATTTGATCCATATCACCATCCACTTGCTTAAATTTCTTTTTCATTGAAGACAGGTGATGAATGAAGGCAGTAAAATATGACTGAGCACAGGTACGTTGGTTCCCAAATAAGAAACATTCTGAAGCAAAAGGACAACCAAGAGTTCCATTTTCACCTAATTCCAATGAGTGGGAATAGCGGAAACAGAGTCAGACTTGTCACAGAAGGCGTGGCTTTTGATCACCTTCTGTACTAGTTAGCTCAGGCTACCATAACAAAAGAGCAGAGGCTGGTTGGCTTAACAGTGGAAATTTATTTCTCATAGTTCTGGAGGCTGGAAGGACCAAGGTCAAAGGGGTAGCTGATTCAATGCTTGATGAGAGTCCTCTTTCTGGCTTGCGTGTGGCTACTTTCTCACTGGGTCCTCACGTGGCCCTTCCTCTGGACTTGCACACACACACACACACACACACACACACACACACACAGATGGGGTGGGGGGGGAGAAATCAAGCTCGGTGGTATCTCTTTGTACAAGGACACTAACCTCATCATGAGGACTCTACTCTCATGACCTCTTCTGAACCTAATTATTTCCCAAAGTCTCCATTTCCAAACATCATCTCATTGAGGGTTAGGACTTCACTACATGAATTTTAGGAGGGACACAATTCAGTCCATAGCATATCTCATCTCCTAGAAACTATTTTGGCTTTAGGTGTAACTTACTCTACTATTGTCATTATATTTCTGAGCTATAGGATATAATAATTCAGACTGAGTTTCCTGAATTCAAAAAAATAAAGCATTAAGGTGGCAATGCATCTGGATTTTTTAAGGAAAATCTGTGGTATGTTTTGGGCAGAAATCATTCGAATTGATTGGTACAAGTTTCTCTCTTGGTCCCCGGATCTGCCTTAGAACCTGGGTTCTCCAGATTGGAATGACCTCCTTGAGGACAACCAGTGGAATCCTCTATTCCAAGTTGAGTTGAGAAGAGGGAACATGTATTACGAGTCTCTGTAATGAATATGGATCTAGTCCCTTCAAGCAGCAACCCTCCAACAGGAGCTGTTCGAATCTGACCACGGCTGTAACTTGTGGAGCCAGACGTTGCGGGAAGAGACGGGAAGGGTGGAAGGGCAGGGAAGGGCAGGAATCTTCCCAGCAGAATCTGTGAAGGAGTAATTGGAGTCGAGCATCAAGGAGCAAGTGTAGCAGACGCTGACATCAAGTCCAATCAATCAGTCTAGAGCAGATTTGGGGTGGGCTAATACAATCAAAGATCTGGCCAAGTGGAGACAAAGTTGAAATGAGAACAGGCCCAGCATCCTAAAGAGCTTTTGGCCAACCACATCTTGACTTATCAAGTGCTGCGTGCTAGGTGGAAAGAAACTTCTTCATCTGGGCTACAGGATCAGAGAGGCAGTGTGGACTCAATGGTTCCCAGAGGGGTGAGAAAGTCAGTGACGTGGCTGACCAGACACCAGGGCTCTTAAAAGATTTTCCTGTTCAAGTTTACCCTGTGGCATGTGTTGCTTTAATTGTCTCCCGTCGAATTGTAAGCTTCTTGAAAACAGACCTGGGCCATATTCTTTTCTCTCGAGTCTCCCATGTAGTGTATGCCTGGTGCATAATAAATATTCAATTTGTGATCAACTTTCTTGCACATATTTTTTGTAAGTTAGGGGTGAATGTGAACTTCCCTGCGAGAGCTCGCGTTTTGAGTTAGTCTCCAGATCTCATATCACAGGAGCACGTGGGGGGCTCAGTCGGTTAAGCATCTGACTCTTGATCTCGGCCCAGGTCACGATCTCACAGTTTGTGAGATCCAGCCCCACATCGGGCTCCCGAACGGACGGTGCAGGGCCTGCTTGGGATTCTCTCTCCCTCTCTCTCTGCCCCTCTCCCACCTCCTCTCTGTCTCGAATACATAAGAAAACATTTAAGAAATAAATCCTTTAAAAAAAAAGACTTCATATCACCGATCACGTTTTAGGTCTTTTCTTTAGAATGGGTTTTGGTTTGATGAGGGAGATAAGCTAATCCAGGTCCGGGCACTGAATGGAAAAGGGAGTACATGGGTGGTTCCAAAATTTAAAAAACAAAAAAAAGAGGCAAAGAAAGTGGAAGTGTTGATAGACCTTTCTAGTTGTCCAAATCTTGACAAGGTTCAATTGACATTTTATTAGCAGTCCAGACACTGATTCTCATTCCGGAAGTCTTTGTTTGAGGATAATGAGCTTGGCCACAATTTTTGCCTCAATTTAATGTCACCAGTACCTCCTGTCAAAATAATTAGAATAAAGAAGCAGTTGAGGGCAAAAGGAAATTAGCAAGCGTTTTGGAGAAAAAGCAATTTCTGAGCGGTGATGTGGACTTTACACGGCTCTCCGGGGTTGGATGACCTAGGCGTCACGGACCGATGGCTGCTGACACAGGGTGTTTCTCTTCACATAGGTTGGTGGGCACATGATATGTCCCTGCTCTGCGAGATCTGCCAAATCACGATGAGGAAATTGTGTGCAGTTGGTACTGAGTTTCGGAAATAAACCTGCTTGGAAGTCCTGGTGGTCAAGAGGGTCAGCTAATGATAAGAGTCTGAGATGATCCATTTCTCTAATCTGTCCACATTTTAGGAGCCAAAGATCACCAGTTTCCCAAATACCAACTGTCACATAACTACAGCAGAGTCAGCGGGTTTCCAGCCCCAGCTCACTGAGTCGGTGTCCACACGGGGGGCCTGGGAATGTGTACCTTACCAGGATATCCAGGAGATTCCAGTGTGTTGCTAGGTTAAAGAGAGCTATTATAGAACCTAGCCTACCTTGAAACTTTTGGAGCTCTGCTTCTATAACTTTACTTCATATTAGAATTGTCTGGGGAACTTTTATTTAAACATTTTTAAAATATTTATTTATTTTGATAGAGAGAGAGAACTAGCAGGGGAGCAGCAGAGACACGGGGAGAGAGAATCCCAAGTAGGCTCCATGCTGTCAGCGCAGAGCCCGACGTGGGACTGGAATTCACAAACTGTGAGATCATGACCTGAGCTGAAATCAAGAGAAGGATGCTTAACTGACTGAGCCGACCAGGCACCTCAGAACTGTCTGGGGGGACTTTTCAAAAGCCTGCCTCCCAACCTAGACTCCGTACCAATTAAATCTGAATCTCAGAGGTCAGGGCCAAGGAGTCACTATTTTTAGATCCTAGCAGGTGCTTCCAATGTGCCGCAAGGATACTTGGAGTGAAAACGTGCAAGGCTAAGGGTCCCTTCTGGCTGCACTTGGAGAAGCTTGGATAAGGAGTGTAAAAATCACAGCTCTGCATGGCAGAGACATCCCCGGGGATGGTTCTGCAACAGCAAATCTTGCTCGTGCTATTCAAACTGGCAAAAGACCACCTCGCACCAAATGGAAATTATTAATCTATGAGGACAAATATTGCCGAGGGAGCAGGAAGTGCTGTGACGTGTGCCAGACTCGGGGCCTAGAGAGCTGTGTCTATTGTTCGTCACCTGGAGCGGTCCTGAGCAAGTAATCTGCTTACCGTGCACCACGGTTGTGTCACCTAGAAGGTGGATGTGACTGTACCGGCTTCACTGCACGGCTGCTATTTTGTTCTATTAAAGTAGCTGACATATTCACATTTGCCGCGTGCTGTTAATTGGAATTGAGAAGAACGACTTGGAATTCCTCACTTAAATCTGGAGTCAAATCTTTATCGATGAACATTTCTGAGTTTCTTGTTTTCCCACTTGTAAACACGTTTACAACCTTTTCTAAAGCTGGGGGTGCTTAAATCTGTTGTTCCTTTGTCTTAGAATAATTTCGCATCCCATTTTCATAACTGGCTACGAAAAGTATAGATTTCTACAATTCTATGGGGTCGGTACTTGTTTGATCCATTGCTGCGGGATACGAGGGCAAACGAGTACCTTTGTTGCTCAGATATCTGATAAAGTCTAGATCCATCTGGAAACCATTTGGAGTTCATGGGCAAATGAAGTAGGTCATAAAATACTAAGTACTGAAGAGAAAAAAAAAAAACACACTACCAAGGTCGAATTAGATGTGAGGGTCTCAGCTCTTACCTTTGTTAATAATGCTTCTTCTGCTTGTCATGGCAACCACATGTGATGCGAGTTGTTGCCGCAAAGACAGAGGACGGTGAAATCCCACAATGGGAGGAGGCATTTGTGTGACTTGTACAGGCTTGGACCAGAATGGGTCCCTGTGGTCATGTGTGTGAATCAGCAGGAGTCTGGACACACTCCGCTTTTGTGAGGTTTGTTTCTCTTCACTGTGATTTCCTGGGGGCAGAGCACCAAGAGTCTGGGGTCTCAAAGGCGGGTCTTGGCGTTTGTCACTGTGAAAGGACATGGAAGATGCTCTGTCTATGTTCGCTAAGTACCAATAATACGAATGAGGAGTATGTTGATGTGAAGCTGTCAGTGCATGCACTCTCAGGAAAACACTGTTTAAAAACCAAGCGAGAATTGGGAAGCCTGCTTAATCAATGGAGAATTAGAGCCGCTGGAGCTGAGTGCTTTTTCAAGGACATCTGTCAAATGAATTCATGCGTTGTGAACACAGGGCATCTGTTAAGCGGTCATTCGGTGGCAGCACATTTTCTCTTTGTAATGACCTCCAAGTCTTCTGCGATTTACAAGTGCCAGGGTGACCCTCTCGGAGAGATGAAACTAAATTTAATTTGTAGTTGTATTTTTTTCTAATATTTATTTATTTATTGTGAGAGAGGGAGTGTGATAGCATGAGTGGAGGCGGGATAGAGAGAGAGAGAGGGAGAGAGACCATCCCAGGCAGGCTCCGGGCTGGCAACGCAGAGCCCGATGCAGGGCTCGATCCCGTGAACGGTGAGATCATGACCTGAGCTGAAACCAATAGCCAGACACTTAACTGACCGAGCCACCCTGGCACCCCTAAATTTAATTTTTTGAAATTAGTAAAGGGTTGAAATTCTAGGACTCAAAGACGCTTGGAGACCTGTGACAGGGCTGCTCTGTTGACCGTCACCCCTTGGCTGGAAACCAAGTGGGGTTGCCATTCAACTTTCCTCATCTGGCTTTCAGCTTTCAACTGCAGGATGTCCGTTCTCCTTCTGCCAGTGAAGCGAATTCTCTCAAAATCTAGACAATCTGAGGGTGCCTGGGTGGCTCAGTTGGTTAAGCATCTGACTTCAACTCAGGTCACCATCTCCAGGTTCGTGGGTTCGAGCCCCACGTTGGGCTCCGTGCTGACAGTGCAGAGCCTGCTGGGGATTCACTCCCTCTTTCCCTCTCTCTCTGCCCCTCCCCAGCTCATGCTTTCTCTCTCTGTCTCTGAAAAATAAATAAATAAACTTAAAAAAATCTGGGTAATTTGCATGTTCCACTGCCTTCGTCAAGGGGAGGAATAGTGGACACAGGATTTCCCCCAGCATTGGATGATTTTCATGAAGAGGAGAGAAAATTTCTAACCCATTTGTGATTTCTCTGAAGACCAAAATGATAGGTTGTGATGAGGTCCCATTAGACTCTGGTGAACTCCAGTTTGATGGCCTCCTTTTGTCATCTACCACGATTCCACTCCGTTTCACCGCAATCCACATTACACAGCCGGCGGACACGATGTCAGACAGAAACGTCTCAGAAGTTTGACAAAGGCATATATTCCATTTGTTGCAGGCTGTAGACATAACCTTCTAGTAAATTCACACCACATCTGAGTGTCATCCTCTTTGCTTAAGTAGAAAAGATCAAAGCTTGTTAATTCCTTGAAAGAGAGGAAGTATCATGAAGTTGAATGGGTTAGGTCTTCTCTATGCCTATAAAGAAAAATTTCATCTTCCACACTGGGCTTTAAAAAATAGCAGATTCCATTGTTAGCTGCTATTTCCTGGATTCTGTCACTTGAGTCTCGTCTTTCAGGCTTCAGCACCTGTTAGTTAGCCAGTCTCGATGAGGGCAGGGGTCTATTGGGGGCTGGGCTTAGAAATGGGGCTTGTTTTTGTAAACGTCTTGATGTCCTTGTATTGAAGACAAGCCCTGTGCATTCATGTGGACCCTCTGTCTTGCTGTCATAGTCCACAAGCATGGCTTCGGGCCTCAATTCCTGACCTTTTGTCTAGGGTCACTAAATCTTGGTTTTGTTTCGTTTTGTTTTTCCTGGATTTCTACATCTAGATTTTATCTCGCTGTGGATGGATTTACTTTCAAATTCCTGCCCCCCCTCCTATGAGCTTAAGTATTGTCTCCTCCCCAGGTCCCTCAGGCCTGCCCCCAAAATTGGGATGAGTCTACTGAGTCATGAAGGCATGTTGATTTGGACCCCACCTTGCTGCCCCCTGAGATGAGTGTGGTCAGCAGACGGCTGCCAGGTCTTTGCTCCGTCAGGATTGGCCTCAGCTAAGGAGAATCTCCTTGCCTGGGTCATGTATTCCCCAGGGCGGTCTGTAGTTGGTGGTTGAGCCTGGTCAGGTGTGAAGGCCCAGGAATTTCAGCGCAATGGGGCCCCCAGAAGGTTACTTTTTCCTTGGCCAAGTTCTGCTCCTGCCCCTTCTTTTCAATGTAATAGGTAAAACGGTGACCCTTGATTCAAACCTTGTACTCCAATTGCTGGGATGGCTTCCCAGCCTGTGATCATGTTCTCCTAATGCTGATATTTTTTTTTTAAATCCAAGCCAGGACTTCTTCTCCTATTTGAACGTCAGAAATAGTAGCTCGTCCCATTTCTCAGGGACGAGTGGCTACAAAGGGCCCCTTCTCCAGATCCCCCTGCCTCGGGTCCCGAGATGATGTCCAGGGAGCTGCAGTGAGGCCCTGTCCCTCTGTGCCAAAGCAGCAAATTCATGCTCCCCCCCCACCCCCGGCCCCCAGCCCATCTGCAGCCCTCCCAGCCTAGCAGCCAAGATGGCTGCCATGTGGCCCCCGGGGCCTTTCCCACCTTCTGTGATGACATACTCCTACCTTGTGATAAAGCTGTACCAAACAGAAAGGTTCATCTTTCACGTTCAGGATAAGTGCCTCCTTTGTCTGGTTGAATCACTAATTTCTGGGCAGTATTTATCCACATGTGACTGGAGTCCTGGGTCTAACACTTATCACTTGAGTAACATTTTTTTTTTTTGTCTCAGTCTCTTCATCTCTAAATAATAACACCTACCTGACCTCCTTGGGGGGCTAACATGATAAACAGTATTGAAAGAGAATGAAGAGATGCATACAGACATATTTCACAAACGGAGACGTCTTATAGCTGAGAGGAAGTATGATCATGGTGGTTATTATTTAATAACGATCTTGTAGTCGTGAGTCAGAAACTGTTTGAAAGTACCCTTGTTTTCGTTCCTGGCTCCATTTGTGGCTGGTGGCTGACATTTACAAGATGGCCATGACAGGGTGCAGTTCTGGCTGGGGGACAGAGCTCTGCTCCAGCCCCGGCTTAAGTGGCTCATATGGTGATTGATCCCCTGACCTTGGACTCATTAACTTGAGCCTCTGGTGAAAGGGACAAACCAGCTATAAGGCGCCCTTTGTTAGCACACTTTTCTTTGTCTTTCTGGGGGTCAGGGGCGCTGGTGCCCAAATTGTGTGTACAATCTCAAGTACCCTTCCTTTACCAGAAAGTGTTCAGAGGGGACGCAAAATTCACTGTTTTAAATAAAGAGATGGGACAGGAATGTGCAGAAGGCATTAGAATACTTCATAGCTGATAAAAGTAGGTACTAAAAATAAGACCCACGAGGCTTCAAAACTCCAAAAGAAGCAAAGAACACGATTCCGCATCTGACCCCACAACAAAATACGGGGATTATCCCAATCTTAGGGGCCCAGGAGACTTGTATCGTCAGTAGTAATGTTCTGGCTAGTCTTCATCAAGATAAAATTTTACCAACTTTCCTTGTTTAGTTTAGCAGTATGATCTTTGGTGTTAGCTGAGCCATTACGCAGCGCAAGGGAAATAAGGAGACTGCACAGAGGGTGCAGGCGTTTCTTGTTTTTTTTTTTTTTGTTTTGTTTTTGTTTTTTTTTGTAGAAATATAAGGTTCTTTGTAACAAACACTTAAGAAGCACCTACCCCGCTCGAGCCCTAGGGACACAGACATGAAATCCTTCATGTATTCCCCCCTGAACTGCCTCCGGTATCGCTTTTCCAGGGGACAGGGTCTGTGCCGGGGGCTGGGAGGGTAACCCGATCTCTCTGCACATCTGGGCATTCACTGCACTCTTAACAAGGGGAAAGAGTGCTTTTAGAGGGACCTGGTTGAAAGCCACGGGAAGAAAGATTGCTTGGCTGCCGGTGGAGTTTTATTCTGGGTGAACTTTTCTGACCACGCAGGAGCGGCCGTTCAGAAACCCCTTGCCCCCTCGGCAAAAGCCTGCTGAGAAAGCCGCGTTCTCCAAGCTCCCCTCCAGCCTTCCTTGGCCTGTGATCTCTGCCCCATCTTCTGGGCCCAGGGCTGTCCGATTGGAAGGACCCCTTCTTTTTGTCCCGACAAAGACAGACTCTCACGGCCATGCGTCGTCTCCAAGTATCTGTGTTGAGGAGCCAAACACGTGTGTGCCTTTGTCTTTTGTTGTTTATTTGTTTCGAACTTTCAGTCTGTGTGGACTGATAATGCTTGTAAAATCCAACCCCCATGAGATATATTGAAAGTTCGAACTTGAAGACAGTGACAGAGCCCAAGTTCTATCATTGTCCCCACCATGGTTATCCTTGGATTTAAGAGGCAAATTGGTCTATCAATTCTGTTTCCATACTTAAATAAGCATCGAGGCTGCATTTGCAGGCAAGGTCCCCACCCTGTGAGGATACCGCCAGGGTATCCCCAGCGTCTGAGCACTGGTCCTCCATATTTACATTTTTTCCATTGTCTTCCTTCCTGGCTACGGCTAGTTTCCTCGGTGGAGGGGAGGGAAGGCGGGTGGGGTGGCGAAGAGCCTATGGGCAGTTCAGACGGTGGAGATCAAATATCGCCTACTCGCCCCAGGGAGTGAAGGTCCTGGAAGAGATTGGTGCAGGTCTGGGGGAAGCGTGTGGGAGTCAGACTGCGAAAGCTCCAAATGTCAGGGTGACATTCTCTTTGCTCTGAATTTGGAAGCATTGGTGAGCTTAAATATTGTTTTTCGGGCCATGAATTGATTATGTGCTATTGCAGCAAATGTCGAAAAATAGAGACAGAAGTAAATAAAAACCTCTCACAGGACCATTAAGAGATGCGAAATATTTGGAAAATTTCCCCTTACGTCTTTTGTTCCACGATGTTGTAAAAAAAAGAGACACCCTTGATATCATTCGTAATACATATTATTTTTCAGCTTCATTTAAAACTGTAAAAAATGATTCCTTGTATTATTAGTCTTTGTAACCATATTTTTAATAGGCAAATACTGTTGCAATCGCCTATGAATTAGAAATTACTTAGCCATGACATCATTTTTGTGACATTTACATGATTTCCAATTTGTCAATATAAGTAGCAATGACATTGATATTTTTGTGTTTATAGATTTTTATATGTTTCATAGGATTATGGGCTGTTTGTGTGTCTCTTTTTGTTAGTTACCTATTGAAATCTGTGTATTTTCATTTACTTAATAGAAACTAGCATTTTCCGTATGCTTACGTTCCGTGTATATAAAAAATAACCATCGGCTGGTCATACGATTACTTATATTTTCTTTCAAAGATCATTGTTCTTAAACGTTAGAATCCACATTTAAGTTCATTTTTGGTGCATGGTTCTTTTTAGGGTGGCTGCTTTATATGGGGGAAAGAGAATCAGTAAGAGAAAGAATTGGAGTCCAACCCAAGTCTGACTCTTCTGGTTGGTGTAGACAATTTATTAACCTGGCTGAGACGTTCGACCCCATATTTTCTCCTCTGAATATTTGCTTTGGAATATGACCTTCTTCTGATCTGGGCTCCGTTTTGCTTTCTGTCGTCTACCAGCCTTAACACTTGATTTCCATACCGTGGTCCAAGGTGAATGCTCCAGCATTTCCCAGCGTGTCCACGTTGCAGAGAATAGGCTGATAAAAAGCAAAACTGAGGGCAGGATTTTGAGAACACCCAGTTACCCCACTACTTTATCTAGATCAAATTCCAGAACCTCTGGGTGATGGGGAATCCTCGGGATCAGGCTGGAATGTGGCCTCTCACAGTGTAGCCAGCTTTAAACTAAACTATAAGTTATCTCCTCTTTACGCCCAGTATTTCATAGCATACGAGGAAAGGAATAACCACAACAGAAAATACCACCCAGGAAAGAAAACATCGAGACACCCATGTAGCGGTCACTTTCTATAGTGACAATCACATTAGGTGGGGTCACTCTTGTCAAAGACTCCCTGACCTGGCAACAAAG
Source organism: Leopardus geoffroyi (assembly GCF_018350155.1). Lineage (NCBI taxonomy): Eukaryota > Metazoa > Chordata > Mammalia > Carnivora > Felidae > Leopardus > Leopardus geoffroyi. The sequence goes on from NC_059336.1 coordinate 136,265,408, forward strand.
AAAGTTCTTTGGCAAACCCATCTGAAAGATGCTGATACTTCCCTGGAAAAAACTGATGGACGTGTCATTCTCTGTGGCCCCAGCGTCACCCTCAGAAAAGTTCCTCACGTTCCTCCTGTCACTAGGGAATATACTTTTCTGAAGGGCTGCCCGTTCTGCCCCACGGAATGGTGTAGCATGGCAGCCCAGAGACGCATTGTCGCCAAATACTCACACATCGGTGAAGGTTTCATCTTTTTAAATATTATTTCCTCAAAAACCTGTGTTAGCTTTCTGAAGGTGCCATATCACTGTACCACAAACTGAGTGGAGTTAAACGACAGAAACTCATTGTCTCACATGCCTGGGGGCCAGAATCCTGAGATCATGACGTCAGCAGGGCCAAGTTCACTCTGAGTACTCCAGGGAAGGGTTGGTTATAGCTTCCATCAGTTCCTTGACTTGGGGCAACATAACTTTAATCCACTGCATGCATATGTCTAAATTATCCCTTCCTATAAAGACACTAATCATATTGGATGAGGAGGCATCCTATGTAAGCATGGCCTCGTTTTAACTAATTATCCCTACAGTGACCCTATTTCCAAACAAGGTCACACGCTGAGGTACTGGGGGTCAAAACATAAATGCTTGAATTTTTGAAGGGAGACATAATTAACCACAACTGGAGGCTTTGGGGCTGTTTCTTTCTGGTAATTTGCATGTGTCCCTAGTCATAGTCAAGACTCATTGGTAGATATAACCGCAGTTGCTGAGCTTGAAGATCGCCTTATTATTTACTGGTTTCTGAATTCTGTCCATGCAATGTCTCATAATTAATGATGATTACGTTGGAGCCATCTGAAGCAACAGGGAAACCTTTGAACATTTTTTTTCCTTGTATTTACTCTCTGCATATAGATCACCTACATTTAACATGACTTCATCTCTCCCTTACGCCATTTTGTTGATATCAGCCAGGATTAACCAATGCAAATGGACTGTTAGGCAAGATTTCTCTTTTTTGTTGGTCTGTATTCCCTATGCATTTGCTCCGTTTGTTTCTTTGCTTTGTTTTGTTTTGTTTTACATCTCCTACCAACAAATCTTCATTCCAGGAAGCATTCCAGGAAAAGACAGGGGGAAGACATGCTTTTTCCCTTTGAGAAGTCTCCAAAGTCAGGCAAGTTACTTCCATTCTCATCGGATTATTGCAAACTTAGTCACATGATCACTCCTGGTAGTAGAATGATTGGGACATGTAGTCAAGGTGACCATGTGCCCAGATAAGTACCATCTAAGGAAGAGAGAATGGATTTGATTTTGTTTTGTTTTTTTCTTAAGTTTATTTATTTTTAGAGACGTAGAGTAGAGAGTAGGGGAGGGGCAGAGGGAGACAGAGACAGAGACAGAGAGAGAGAGAATTCCAAGCAGGCTCCATGCTGTCAGCACAGAGCCCAATGTGGAGCTCTATCCCACGAACTATGAGATCATGACCTGAGCCAAGATCAAGAGTTGGACGCTTAACGGACTGAGCCACCCAGGAGCCCCAAAAGAGAATGGATTTGGGAGTACAACTAGCAGCCTTTGCCACAAATATACACTTTGTTTATTTACTTATTTATTTATTTTTCATTTTTAAATGTTCATTTATTTATTTTGAGAGAGAGAGAGAGACAGAGAGAGGGGGAGAGAGAGAGAGAGAGAGAGAGAGAGAGAGAGAAAGGGGCAGAGAGAGAGGGAGAGAGAGAATCTCAAGTAGGATCCACACTGTCAGCATAGAGTCTGACACAGGGCTCAATCTCATGGACCCCGAGATCATGACTTAGTGAAAATCAAGAGTTGGACGCTCAACAAACTGAGCCACCCAGACACCCCACAAATACACACTTTCCATCAAAGTCTTCAAATCCATTGTTAAAATAAAGCAAATTAAAGAGAAAGGTGGCTGAATGGGGCTATAGTATGTCTACCGACAGGCAACCTGTGTTCAAATCTGTACTCTACTCCCAAGTGTTGAGTAAAAGTTCTCCCACTTTGGGCAAACATTTTCCTTTTGTACTGTGTTTCCTCACCTGAATCATACAGGGTTGGACTAGAACAGCATTTTCCAAATAGAGTTCTATAAGATAGAAAATTTTAAAGTAATAACTATATTGTGACAAAGAATGATCATACCCAAACCTAGGAAATGATCAACACTATACCTACATTTTAGAGGTTCACAATCAAAATTCTGGTGATCTTTCTGTAAATAACATTTAACCCACCAGATGCCCTTTTTGTTGTTGCTGTTGTTGTTTTTTAGTCACAGATACTTTATTACTCAATCATCTAACATCACATGAAACTGAATGTGAGAGTAACACAGAACTAAATGATTTATACAGTTCCTTCCTGCTCCTAGGGTCTCTGATATTGAAATACATCAGCAAGCCCTTGCCACCTTTCAACATCTATTTAATTATTTACTCAGTCTATTCATAGTCTCCTGTACCTGAAATTGAGTTAAGGGAACTCACAACCAAAGGCCTTTAAATAAGGCTGAATATCAACAACAGATAATGAAATGGAAAACACGACTGGTTCATGTTCATACCTTAAAATGAATTGGAACATCGTATCTGGTAGCCAGTTGGCTAGTTAACTACTTAAGCTCTGAGGGAATAGAGCCAGTTAGTTGAGTTTGGAGGGAAAGGCTTGAGTCATACGAGAACTGTCAGTAGGGGGGTGTGGGCGGGAGGGAGTTGGCACAAGAGACTCCCAGGCAGGCAGAGAGCACGAGCCCCCGCAGAGCACGCTGAAAGGAAGCAGGGCATGACAGGCAGGAGGGACAGCCGACTTCCAGCCTCCTTGACAATTTTGCTTAGGGCTGGCTTTGTGTGTGTGTAAATCATTCAGATAATTGCTGTAATTCTGTGCGTAGCTTGGCTGCTAAGACCCTTGATTCATGAATATTCATAAGATATATCCACACTCCACTATTACTTAGATTTTCCTAGACAGCTCTCATACTGAGAGTGCCAGTGTGTTTGTGCTACGGGTGGCGATGGTAATGATTTCTTGTCTGGGTGGAAAGTGCCCTGTGCCCACCGCCCATCCAGATGATGATAGGAAAAGACACTATGGCATGAGCTGGGACTGCTTCCGGTAGATTTGGGTCTTACACACTGATTCTGCCATTCATCAGTTTCTGAGCCATGTACCAGGCACCGTGCTGGATGCCAGGACCCTGGCACAGGAGATAGGCAAACACCAATCTCTGATGGGGTGCATGGGCTGACTACCAAGATAGACTGTTGGAGAAACCATCACAGAATAATGACAGCTGTTAAAACAGGATGAGCTCAGGGGCTCCCGGGTGGCTCAGTCGGTTGAGTGTCCGACTTCAGCTCAGGTCATGATCTCACAGCTCATGAGTTCGAGCCCAGTGTCAGGCCCTGTGCTGATAGCTCAGAGCCCGGAGCCTGCTTCGGATTCTGTGTCTCCCTCTCTCTCTGCCCCTCCCTTGCTCATGCTCTCTCTCTCTCTCTCTCTCAAAAATAAATAAACCTAATAATTTTTTTTTAAGCAGGATGGGCTTGGAACGCTATGGCTTTCAAGAGTTTGGAGGAAGTGTACAAAATCAAAATTGAGGGTGGGCAAAATCAAGATTCAAAGGAAATTGCCTCCCGCAGGATTCAAATACCTAAGTTGAGACTTAAGACCATGTCAGATAAGTAGCATACATTTACTGCAGAAAACAACATAATAAAATAGAAAGAAAAGTCATTTTAACAATTTCACCCCATTTTGTTGTATGCATTTGCACACCTTCCCTGCATGCATTTCTTTTTAACCACAGCAATGACCATAAAATATGTAATTTTTAATCTATTGTTCTCAACTAAGCAAATATTTGAACGAAAATCGTGAAGAGTGAGTAGTTAAGTTCCAGGTAAACGAAGCGGAGAAAGGTTCAGCCTAACGAAGCCTAAAGTGAAACCAAGGCTGAGAATAGGGAACCAGGCTTTGGACAAGGAAGTGCTTCCGGAAGGAGGGTCAGTTAAACTGAAGCTTGGGATCTGCCTTGTCCGGGACGGGCGCTACGTGCCTGTTTGCAGGGGAGCTGAGTGGACTTGCAGATGTGAAGTCTCGCTCAGAGAAACAAGTATCGAGCAGGCGGGCTTGACCACTGCTTGCAACGTTGTGGTCAGAAGAGGATGTATCAAAATGTCTCTCAATAGGTTTTGTGCCGGTCCAAAATTATGTGTGCCCGGAGCTCAAAAGGTGCTTCTTTACAAACCGTGGAAAATATCCAGGCACAGTAGCAGGGCTACTAAAGCCTTTGGGACAGACTGGAACACAAAAACAGAGAAAGGCATCTTCCTCACTTTATCCCAGACCACTTGGTAGACCTTCTACCTCACCCAACCCAGCACGGCAATGGATTTGCGGTTATCAAGCAAGAGTGGGGGTTCCCCAGAGAAATGGGCTTGGTGGCCAGAGAACTTGTCATGTCCCCTCGCAGCAAAGGAAAAAAGAGGCATGTGCAGTGGCCAACACGTAGCACCCAGTGGATGAAACAGAGCAAGAGAGGCAGGGAATTGCCAGATGCCATTTAGTTGGCGAATGGATGTACACACGAGCACACGAGACGTATTCCACACCCAGAAAAGCCTGGGACAGAAGGGTTATGAACGTGGCTGTGTTCCTGCGTGAAAAGTTTGGGGAAAACTAGTAAAATAGGTAAAATTACACACGCAGGACAAATTTGGGTATGTGTCGAGTTGATGTAAACTAAATGGCTTATGGCAATTATTTTTGAACAAAATCCATTCGTAAAGATGTTCACATAGTCTGAGACACTGAGAAAAGAGTGGAGGTCGGCAGGCAAGAATGTGTTGGCTCCCTTCATGGCATCATTACCACGCCATGCCATTCGTTCTAAGAAACAGTGAGGGGGTGTATGTAAGACCAGGCACTTCAACATTTTTGCTAGGCAAACAAACGAACGACAGACTATACAAGCTTATGCTGTTAACGCTACAAATTCAGGGTTGTCAAACTCCAGGCCATGGGTCAAGTTGGCCCACTGTCTGCTTTCATAAATAGAATTTGATTGAAACAGAGGCACCCTTGTTAGTTTATGTATTGTCTATGACTGCTTGTTTCATTTCTTCTTCCTTCTTTCCTTCCTTCCTTCTTTCCTTCCTTCCTTCCTTCCTTCCTCCCTTCCCTCTCTCCCTCCTCCCTCCCTCCTTCCTTCCTTTCCTCCTTCCCTCCCTCATTCATTTCTTTTCCCTTCCTTCCCTCCCTCCTTCCTTCCTTCCTCTCTTTTTCCCTCTCACACTTTCTTTCTTCTTTCTTTCTGCTTTCTTCCTCTCTCAATTTCTTTCTTTCTTTCTTTCTTTCTTTCTTTCTTTCTTTCTTTTCTATGACTGCTTTCAAGCTACAATTGAATAGTTGCGACACAGACTGTATGGTCTTAAAGCCTAAAATATTTAGTATCTGGCCCTTTACAGACCTCATTATTGTAAAGATAAAAATCACCCTTGAATGAGCCTGTTTGCCAGGTGTTTGTTTACAAATCGGTAGCTACACCTTAATCGAAAACCCAGGCTAATACCCGATATTCCCGAAGCAGCTGCTTTCTCGAAGCCTCCCATGTGCTCGAAACACTCACACCATTTCTACGGCACAGCTTTTGCTTATATGAAGAAAAATGCATTCTGGTTTACGCTGCCTCCTCCCCTCTTCTGCATGCTGAAGAAGCTTGAAAATCCAGTAAGCCGTTCCCATTAAGCCACTCTTTGTCAAGGTGAATGTTGATGACTCTTTGGGAGACCTCTTAGTACACTACAACTGCCCCAGTCCGTAATCAATTTCATATGGTGAGCTTTTCCAAGGCCCATTTCCCTCACGGTGAATGGACTTCCCCGCTGGGCATCGAATTTCACAGAGCTGTACCATATGAGAGAGGTGAAACCAGGGGGAAAAAATCAGTGCTTGTGAAAAATGCAGATTTCTGGGACCCACCCCAGATCTGTTACACCTTTCAGAGTGAGCCAGAAAATCTGGCTGGCGGGGGTGGGGGGAGGCGGTGCACCCAAACCTGTGAGAATGATGCGCGTCTCTAATCCATATTTTGAGAGACGCTGATCCATAGAATTATTTTCAGCCGTGATGCTTCACAGCTCTGTGAACACTTGGTTTGCTTTGCATTCCGTTTCTCAAGTCATTCTCTGTGCTGTTTCTCTGTCTTTCAAAGCTGGAGAGAATTCAAGCAGTCTGAGATTCAGTGCTGAAAAGGGTTTACACCAGTTGAAATTTGTGTTATTATATTTGTTTCATGCGTTTAATTCCTGTTGAGACTTTAAGTACGGGCAGCTGGATCCCTGTTCCAGGTGCTGTGGCTCACAAATTGTTGACATCTTTCCTCTCGGTTAGACACCAGAGCCCAGCTGCCCCAGACCCAGCAGACCTGCCGCCTCCCTGAGCCTCTCAGTCGCCTGCGTGACCACCACTGAAGGTATGTGACAGCACAGAGTTGGGGGAGAATTCTCCGTCCTGGCCTCCGGGCCGGTGTGCGGTGCAGCTTGGCTAACTGAGGTCTATGAGTGGTGGTTTCTTCTAGATCAGACACATTGAAGCTTTGAAAATTGTTTCTCGGGGGAAAAAAAAGAAGAGGCGACACAAAAGTTTAATGATTCATAACAATTTGTGTCTAGAAACGGTTGAGGTTTGACATAAGCGTGGCTGCCCCGTCCCCCTATCGCTTGGCCGTCAGGGATCCCACGCAGCATTTAAAGCCCACCTCAGTGACTGCTGACCTGGGAGAAAGTTCTGTGCTATCTGTCCCACCTAATTCATTGCTCCCGACTCTACATTCCATTGCTTGAGTACCTCCAACGTTAATGGAACTGATATTGATTAACTGTATTGTAGTATATAGGAGAGCAGAGTCAGCAGACAGGGTCTTGGAAAATTAGAACACGATCCTCGCTTTCCAGGAGCCTTTTCAGGCGCCAAGAGCTGATCGCACTGCGTTCAAGGGGACCGGGGCGTGCACTTCAGTCTCCCTCTTGGGCGGAGCCCAGAGGTGAGGAAGCACCTGTGGCTTTGTACTTTTGTATCAACATGGCCTTGGTCATCAACCCTGGTCATGAACATGCGCACAGAACACACTGTCTTGCGTTGAGCTGCCCCTAACTTAACCTTCTCCTTAAAAAAAAATGGGATAATCGCCGTAAACATCCAGGGTTTCCCCTTAGAAAATCAGCTCTTGTAGAAAAGTCGTGTTGTTTGTGATTCCCCGTGTTGCAAGTGGTTTTGCCACCTTGGAATTCAGGATCAGCTCCAGGTAAAAAGGGAAAGGAATTCTAGTGAGTTCCGCCCCGAAGGAATGTCTCCGGCTCTCACGCTGCCTGCTGAGAACGCCTATACTCCAGCACGCTCTGCCCTCCCCAATGTTTCCTTCTCTCCCTCACTTCCTTTTCACCGATCACTTGTCCTGTGACCATTTTCCCCCCAGAAAACTCACTCAGTGAATGATCAGAGGATATGACAAATTAGTGGTAGGAAAATGTAATGAGAAGAGCATAGTCTTCTCACATAAATAGATTTGCATGTTGAGAGGAACCGTGGAAAACAAAAGGCCATTAGCAAATTAATAGTGAAAAAAAGGGACACATTTCAGAAAAGTAAAAAATCACTTTCAGATAGTTATGTTTTTGATGGTCATTTTATACCAAACTGCCAGTTCTTACTTGGGATTGGAATGTCTCTCTTCTTTTTTTTTTTTTTTTTTTAAGTTTATTTTATTTGTTTTGAGAGAGAGAGAGAATGCACGAGCACAAGCAGGGAAGGGGCAGAAAGAGAGGGAGAGAGAGAATCCCAAGCTGACTCCAGGTTGTCAGCACAGAGCTCGACGTAGGGCTGGACCTCACGAATTGTGAGATCGTGACCAGAGCAGAAACCAAGAGTCAGGTCCTTAACCAACGGAACCACCCAGGCACCCCAAGATTGGAATTTCTTAACACCTGCTTTTAAGGGTAGAAGCTCATCAACATTTTTTAAATGAAGTTTATGTTTTTTCCTAAATGTCCATCGCTTTTTATCCTAAGGGCCTTCCTTATCTACAGTGTAGTACTATGCCCCTTAATAACAATAATGGAGTCTTGGAAGAGTCTAAATCAAACTTATGCATTTGGATCATATTTTCCCATGATTTTGTGGTTTGGTTTCAGAAATAATTCTCCTCAGAAGTAAGTCTTGCTTTAAAGGCACAACGTTTTTTTTTTTTTTTTTTTTCCATTTCAACGTTTTATTTATTTTTGAGACAGGGAGAGACAGAGCATGAACAGGGGAGGGTCAGAGAGAGGGAGACACAGAATCTGAAACAGGCTCCAGGCTCTGAGCTGTCAGCACAGAGCCCGACGCAGGGCTCGAACTCACAGACCGTGAGATCATGACCTGAGCTGAAGTCGGCCACCTAACCGACGGAGCCACCCAGGTGCCCCTAAAGGCACAACCTTTTAAAATGTAGTAAATATGACATACCATATGATCGATAGAAAAAAATCACATGTAATAAAAATTTAATATGTGGTAGATACAATACACAGCCTCCATTTCTCCAACCCCCGCCCCTTTGTTCCAAAACAATCCTATCGGCTACCAGGTAACATACTCGTTCTTAGTACTGGAAGAGCCTCGTTGAAGTTCAGCTACAATCAAATCTTTACAGGTGAGCAGCCTCACGTTCTTAGGTGTGAAAAGGTTTTCCAAGGAAGTGTTGGAGTAGACTCCAGCTCTCCTGGATCAGGATTCAATCCTCAAGATCCCAGGAGGGCACAAAAAGGTTTTCGAGTTGGCATGTGTGTTGAATATTAATCCGTAGTCTGCTGGACCCAGTGGATATCGTTACATACCTTCCCCAAGTAGGCAAACCTCTCCGCAGATATCATCCCTTGTCGTGCTCACACATCCTTTTCAGGAGTAATGGTTGCAAGAGATTATCGATCTCATTTTACAGTTGGAGAAACCAGAGCTTTGCCTTTCCACTTGGCTGTGCTGACTCATCAGCTTATTAATGCCCGGGTCAGTGCCTCTGGCTTTAAATCACAGAGGGAGGGCCAGGGAGCCCCTAACCGATCATGCCATTTTTTTACAACCACCGCGGAACGGTATGCTCTCGGAAGTTCTGCAGACACAATGCTTAATTCCGGAAGGAGTGAGAAATTATTATATTTCTATGTCATATACCAAATCAAAACTGGTTTGTGGAGGACTGGTACCCCAGATCCTGGGAAAGGCACCGGATTCTCATTCAACAAGAGATCAGTGGGCTAGGGAGGAGATAAGAACGTATTCCTTAAATAGCAAGGCGCTTGGTTCCGGAGAAGATCATCTTACCAAGAGCAAGCTTGTCTTTATGGGTGTGCAGATTCAAACCAAATGTGGCCTGGATGCAAGTGTGTCTAACTTTCTCTTTGCAAAAATGCATGCTGTTTATTTGCACGGCCTTTTCTCTGGCCCCAGGGCGTTCACGTGGATTCTCTCCACTAGCGCTGGGGGGGGGGGGGGGCAGCATCTTGGTTTATTTGAGGAACGAGGAGGAGGAACATGGCGACAAGGGCCTTTCTCCAAGGCCATGCGCCTGGTTAGAGCCAGAGTGAGGCGTCCTGCACTCCCCAGCTCCGTGCTTCTGGTTTCTCCACAGACTCTGCAGCTGGAACCCCGATCTGCTCCCAAATGAGGAGCCAGACGGGCTCCTGAACATGGGGGGCATCTTCTGGCACTTGACCTGACTGACTGGTGCCCTTCCCTGTGGCATCCCTGGGAGCCCGCACCCCTTCGGGGTCCCCTTCCATGGGCTTGTCAGGGAACCAGAGCCAGTGGGGTGCGGGGGTGGGGGGTGGCCTCTCGTTTTCGAACTGCATTTTGAACCCTTGGTAATCAAGATTTGAATGAGTTGCAGGGGTTTGGGCTAGTCCCCGAGGGGGTGCTTTCCGCACCATAAATCCTCAACACATCCTTCATTAAAACCCGGCCCCGCTCCCCAGAAGGGATGCCCATGTGAGCTATTCAAGGGGCTGAATAATCCCTGGCTCATTAGTGCAGGTGGCCTCCCCCGGCAGAAGCGAGGCTTCCGTTCAGCCTGGACGGGGGCCGCTGGTGTCGGGCCGCCTTATAGCACAGCTGGTCTGGGATGGACCCGGGGCTTAGTCTCAAAGCTTCCCTCCACCTCCATTCGCACAGACCCCAGCTGCCCAGATGGGAGGGTCACCCCAAACACGAGAACCTGAAGTTACACCCTCTCTGGATTCCGGCCATAAGTAACGTTTCCATCAGATGCGTGCTCTGCGTGCCATCTCCGCCTCTCTTTCCTTGTTTCCAAGGATTAATCATTTGGAGGCTCCCCAACACAATGAGACTCAAAGAGCCAGCCAGAGGCGGATTCGATTCTGGGGAAATATGGAAAAAGACCAGTTATCACGAAAGCACTCAATTTGCATTTTACTCTCCTCCTAAGTCATAATACCAGGAAGCCGAGGCAGTCCCCTGGAAAGGAGCTCTGTCTATCTAATGACAAGGCTGGATGTCTCCGGGGTGGTGAGATTATGCATTTTTCATCGCTCGTCTGAAACGTTCTGGCTCCTTCTGTGCTCTGTGCTCTCAGGCGGAGGGGAGACCGTTTCCCGGAGAAGCAACCCCCTCATGGGGTCTGCCTAGCAGAAACACCTAGGACGGGTGCTCCCAGATGGCTGGTGGCAAGGGACACCTCGGCCTCCGTTCCGGGCCACGGGCCCAGGTGATGGGGAGCGCCCGCCAAGGCGCACACAGCCTCACACCTGCAGCTCGAGACTGCTCCCTTGCAGGGGGACCCAGCACAGGGGACCGGGGACTTGGGTGCGGTGCGCTTCGGCGTCGGCGCTCCACGCCTTCCGGGTCTGCACGTGGCTCATCTCCGTATGGAATATGGATTCTGGGGAGCACCCCGAGCATCGAGAGGCAGGTGACTTGTGCTCCCGCCTCGAGGACAGTCATGCCATCATTGTCCTCTGCCTCCCCAAACAGCCGAGCAAGTTGGGGGGGGGGGAGGGCTTCCTGCCACACTTCTAGACTCGGCCGACTCCCGGCAGCTGCGTGCTTAATTATGGCTCTCTCCCCCTGTCTCTCCCTCTCTGTTGAAAATTTCAGCTTTAGCCATAAAAGATAAGAAATTCTTTCGAGTAATTAGAGAGCGCCGAGTGCTTATGGTAATAACGAAGGAAAACATTCTGACTGATTTACAGCAGGAAGAGGCAGGGAAGAGCGACGCAGGTTGAAAAAAAAAAATAATTAAAATCAGCTTTGCCGCGATCTTGATGGAGCTGCCGTCAGCCTCGGAGAGAAAAGAGATGCTAATGAAATATTAATAAGCCACCTCGGATTTTACGTAGCAGCCTTTGTTCCCAGGTGCGGTTCCAGTCCGTCAGTGAGAAGGGTCAGGTGTGAGGGACGCGGGGACCGGGCCTGGAGGGGGAGCCGGGCCCCCAAGGCCCGGTGGAGGCTCGGCGGCAGGAAGGCTTTGCGCGAGCGTCCGGGCGCATGGGATGGAGAAGCTTCCCCGCCAGCCAGGCCTCCGCCCCGCCGGCTGGAGACGTCCTAGTGGGGGGCCAGGCTTGTTCCTTTCCCTTCCTCCCCCCACCCCCCCCCAGCCCCCCACCCCCCGCCTCTGACAGACACTAAATGTCAGCAATCGTCGTGACACCATCAGGGCTGGTTTCATGATACCTTAAGTGGCTTCAAAGTCTGCAGAGGGCAGGCGTCTCTCAAAACCTCAGGGAGACTGTGGCTCGTCGGCGGTGTTTCATGAGCTGGGGCCCCCACGTGGTTTGTGTTCCAGCGAACCCGTGCCCCTCCCCCCCCCCCCCCCCCCCACTGCCGGGATGACACAGCGTGGAGGGGACGCCTGTGCGGGTGTGTGTGTGTGTGTGTGCACGTGGGTGTGTGCACGTGTGGCTGGCTGGGCCGGGTGTGTGAGGACACGTGTGTATACACGAGTGAGCTGTGTGCGTGAGGACACGTGTGTGTACACGTGTGCGAGGACATGTGTGTGTACACACGTGTATGTGCTGTGTGAACTGCATGTGCTCTATATGAGCTCTGTACGTGGGGATGCATGTGTGTACACGTGTGTGAAGTATGCATGAGGACAATTGTGTGTACACACATATGAGCCGTGTGCATAAGGACACGTGTCTACACGTGTGCAAGGACATGTGTACACATGTGGGCTATGTGAGGACACACATGTATACACATGTGTGAACTGTACTGAGGACATGTGCATATACACACATGTGAGCTGTGTGCGCGAGGACACATGTGTGTACATGTGTGTGTGTGAGGACACACGTGTGTACACATGACTGAGCTGTGTACGTAGGAATGTGTGCATACACATGTGTGAGCTGTGGGCATGGGAACACATGTGTGTACACGTGTGTGGTGACATGTATACATGTGTGAGCTGTATGTGAGGACATGTGTGTACACACATGTGAGCTGTGTGCATGAGGACACATGTGTGTACACGTGTGTGAGGACAAGTGTGTACACGTGTGAGCTATGTGAGGACACAGATGTATACACATGTGTGAACTGTATTGAGGACATGTGTGTACGCACGTGTGAGCTATGTGCATGAGGACACGTGTGTACATGTGTGAGCTGTGTGCATGAGGACACATGTGTGTACACATGTGTGAGCTATGTATGAGGACGTGTGTGTGCACACGTGTGTGAGCTGTGGATGTGAGGATGTTCATGTACACATGTGTGAGCTGTGTGAGGACACACGTGTGTACACATGGGTGAGTAGGAATGTGTGTCTACACATGTGTGAGCTGTGGGCATGGGAACACGTGTGTACACATGTGTGAGCTGTGTGTGAGTGCACATGCGTGTATGTGCCGTGTGGACTGCATGTCGTCTATATGAGCTCTGTGCGTGGGGACGCATGTGTGTACCCATGTGTGAGCTGTGTGCGTGTGAGAGTGCACATGTGTGAGCATCTGTGTGAACTCTGTGTTTGAAATCATTCAAGTCCTAAAATGTCTCCGAGTGGCCTGCACCTACCCTCTACACAGCGGTTTGGACCCCGGAGTTCCAGGTCCTGATGCAGAGACGGTGAGGGGAAGCCTAAAGACCACGGTCAACAGGGGCCCACTGGGGAGGCATGGGGGGGTCAGTCGGTTGAGCGTCCGACTTCAGCTCAGGTCACGATCTCACAGTTGGTGGGTTTGAGCCCCGTGTCGGGCTCTGGGCTGACAGCTCAGAGCCTGGAGCCGCTTCTGATTCTGTGTCTCCCTCTCTCTCTCTCTGCCCCTCCCCTGCTATCGCTCTGTCTCAGAAATAAATAAGCATTAAAAAACAAAAAAAAGAGGGGCCCACCAGAGACGTTAGCAGAGGATTTACACGACGCCCAGCGGCATTACTGTGTGTGTCACTTTCTGTGTTGGCTCACTGCAAGTTTGGCGTCTCAGGACAGGTGGACAGGGGACAGACCCAAAGCGAGCGAACCCAACGTCAGGAATGAGTCAGGTGAGCAGGAGCAGGAGACATGTCTGAAGGAAGAGCCCCGACACCAGGGCTTAGTCCCGACACGGATGTCAACTCGCCGTGTGACCCTGGGCAGGAAATGTGGGCCCCGTGACCTCACTTCCTGACGCTGAGAAGTGAGGAAGGACTGGGGTCCCCAAGATCCCCTCGGGGTCTACAATTTGTCTAGAAGGCATTGAGAAGGGGACAGAGGGTAAGTGTCATGAGCGTTTCCTCCCAGGATGGGGTTTCCGGCCCTTGTAACACACCTCGCTTGTCTTCCAGGATTCAAGACTCAGCGACCCTAGCTGGAGTGAGCGCATGCTTTGCCTTTTAATTTTTAAAGGATAAAACAGAAAAGTAGCTATTTCGCTTTGACAAAGGTCTGCTGCTCATAAGGAACATAAACGTAATTTTGGATTATTTTAAAGCTCCTGTGGGCTAGATAGTGTCACCCCTCAGTGGCAGAGAAAGCAAGAAAGGCTCTGAACGAGCAGAGGGCAGCGAGCTGGGTGCGCCCGGGACTGCGCGCTGAAGGCTCTATTCTCTTGGTTCCAGACTGGGACAGCTGGAGACGGGACGGGTCCATGTGGCCAGTTACCAAATGCAACCAGATGTGCTTTATTTATTTAATCCTCAAATCCATCGGAAGGTCGAGGAGATACAGAACCTTCTAGGCAACCCACAGAGCACCACACACCTCAGGCCACCGACTGGCAGCCCGCTTCCTGAGCTGGCCCTGTTCACGTGAGGACAGAACCCGGGAGAACCTGGTCTATGGAGGTGACGCACAGGTTGTAGCTAAAGTTCTAGAGCCTCGGGGGCTGCATGATGTTGAGCAATTCCCAATGCTCTCCCCGGACCTTGATGTCTGCCCTTGAAATACGATAGTGTCATGTGACCCTGCATTAATGTGGCCTGGCTAACCTAAAAATAACAATGCGGGACACCTCATAGAGCCTCGCCGATCATAATAAAAATAGAGCCTCTACAAAGCAGCACTGAGGACTCACCGTGTCCGCAAGCCACCTGCACGCTCAGCTGCACCTCTGCCACTTGGCCAAAGCACGAGCGTCTTGGGCTCGCCTGGGGCCTCTCGCTCAGGTCAGCAGTCGCCAGACTTTTCCGACCATGCAGTTCAAGGGGGGCACCCAGAACAAGCCTGCGTTCCCAATACGGCAATTCATTCCTTCGTTCTCTTCCTACCTATGCGTGTATCGGTGTGCCCATGGCACGTTGATCAGGAAGCTCGATTTGTTCTCCTTTGTGGCACGAAACTAAGTACGCACAGGGCTCCTAGCGTTTCCACCCAGCAGCGCACCTCGTGCTCTCTGTTGCGGAATCTCCTCCTTCGGTAGTGAGGAAAGCCACCTGCCTCGATAGCCTGTGTATCTCAACCCGACTCGTGCTGGTGCGATAGATGCGATCCTGATGTGTATCCTGCGCCTCCTGATGCGATAGAACAGGGCGTTGCTTCGTTAAACGGCTCTAAAGAAAACAAAGCAAGGATGCTAATAGGAGAAAAAGAAGCAAATGGATGTAAGGAGGTGTGAAAAGGTAATAATCCTTCTCCAAAACAAATTGTTACAGAGCTAATGCCGATTCAGTGCTGTAAGGCAAACATAGACCGAGTAGTGAGAGCAACTTTTTGTTACACGTTCACAGTGTTCTGGGTGCTGTGCCAAATTATTTTCATGTGGTTCTTCATGCAGTTTTCACAACTGTGTGAAGTGGGTTCTGTTACCTGGGCGACAGGTGTAAGGAACCCCACTTTACGGATGAGAAGACCGAGGCAGGGAGAGATTGAGTCTAGGTCTGCTACAGAGTTGAGCACGTTAGAGGAAGGGGTCGTTCTGGGTCAATAATGTTGGATGCACGGATTCGTGACAAACGAACTCTCCCTTAAATCGTGCAAAGAGCAAAGGCTGAACACCCTGTCACCAATTTCGGCACGTACTCCGAGTTGCAGTCGGCCTCGGCAACCTAGCTCTTCGGCTCTCTGTGAAGAAGCAGACAAGAAAACAACATCCGTTTGCTGTTGGGTCACCTTGGCACGCCCCCTGACCTCCCAGCGCCTTGGCCGTGCTCGCGGGGAAGCGGACCTAATACCGTTTCTTCTATTGTATCTTTCACAGACACTTGACTTTTTAAGCGGAGTGCCTGGAGGACAGCAAAAATCTTCTTCACGTCCAAAAGAAAGCCATTTAGAAACCTGAGTGGCCACATAATGAATAATTATTTATGGAGTGCTCTACGGTGGCCAAGAAGAGAGTTCAAGAAAAATATGCAGTCGTGGGAGTATCTGCTTCAACTCCTTCTCTCACTGAGAAGAGACTTGAATGTGTGTAATCTTTAGAGAGCAGGTCCTTAATCAAGATTTGAAATCAGTGCATGGCTGGTAGTCGCTGCAGGGACCCATCAGCGTGCCCCTCCTTGGTCTCCACCAAGCACAGAGGAGCCGGCCGGTGCCTTGGCTCTCAACACGGGCAGTTCTGAACCTCACCTCTGCCTCTTGCCCTTGGGCTATGCTGAAGGACTTGGTTCACCACGTGGAGCCCGTTTCCTGCCTCTGAACTGAGATACTCAGCGTGCTTACGCCGAAGGGCTATTGAAAGGATGTAGGAACAGGAAACAGCACAGCAGGCTGCCTGGCAGACAGTGTCCCTTCTCTCATCTTCTCCGGGCTGAGCGAGCCCGCCAGTGAAGGTGGAACTGGGCTTGGAGAAAGCTGACGTCCTAACAGTTGGTTTTCTGTTATGGGACTCCCAGATGAGGAAGGCGGGCAAGGGACACAGCAGCGGGATGAGGGGACACGGGCATTCAAGAGTCGGGGGTCCAGACGGAGTCAGAGGCAGGAGCCATAGTGTTCTTCGAGCAAGTTACAACGGGGTCCTCCCTCAGCGGCTTCACCCGAGGGCGTCCTCTCAGGGCTGGCGCAGGGTGGTGACCCCATTTCTTCTGGCCTTTCCAATGTGTGGCGGCCTCCTTCTTCAAGCTCAGGGGAGGCCCAGGGGGAGAAGGACATTGCTGCAGAATTAGAAATGGCATGCAAAGACCTCAACGATTGCGGTCTGGCCTGTGACCCTGTGGGTGGCATCCACATCTCCCTGCCTTCCCTGAGGCCCCATAATCACTCACTTTCACCCCGCAAGGCACATGCATAACCACTTCTTCGGGGCTGTAACCGCTCCGTCCATGGTGTCGGCTTAATTGTGTCCCCCCAAATTCCTATGTTGGAGTCCTGTCCCCCATACCTTAGAATGTGACCTTATTTGGGAAGAAGATCTTTAAAGAGGTAATTAAGGTAAAGTGAGGCCATTAGGGTATCCACCGACCCAACATAACTGTGTCCTCATGAGAAGAGATTCAGACACAGACACGCACACAGGGACGATCGTGTGAGGACACGAGGAGAGGACAGCCATCTGCAAACCAAGGAGACAAGGCCACCTCAGGAGAAAGGACCCTGTGGACACCTTGATCTCAGACTTCCAGCCTCCAGCGCTGTGAGAGAATCGACTTCTGTTGTTCGAGCCCCCAGTCCGTGGCACTTGGTTATGGCTCCCTAGCCAACTGATACGCCTTCTATCTTTGTCTTTCTCTCTCTCTGTCTCTGTCTCTGCTCTTCTCCTCAGCCCCCACTGGTTTTTCCCTTCAGTCTTCAAACCTCTTTATATTATTCAAAATCCCCTGTGTCTGTGCCTCTGCTTAGCTCCCACTGAACCTTGGGATCTACACCGCCACGTTCCTCCCTTGCTGTCTGGCCTCTGGCTCTGAAGGCCTGCAAACCAATTCCAGCTCAAGCCAATGTTCGTCCAAACCCAAAGGTCACTTCTGCTCCCCTTTGTGCTTGGTGCCTGGTGTGATGGCAGAGTTCAGCCCTGTGTCCCTATTAAGTTTGTGGGCAGAATAGAACATTTGGAAAGAACCTGACCTTGAATGATCCCGTTATAAGGATGTATCTCTAGCACTTCTGGGCCTCCTGAGTGTTCTTTGACTCAAGGTTGTCTGAAACAATATGGTGAGGAAATCTCTCAAATAAGGGGGTAGGTAATAGAGATATATATTTTTTAAGACCATGAATTTAATTTAATTTAATTTAATTTGTTTTTTAAGATTTCCTTAAAAGAAAAATTTTAATGTTGATTTATTTGTTTTGAGAGGGAAAGAGAGGGCACGAGCAGGGGAGGGGCAGAGAGAGAAGGAAAGAGAGAATCCCAAGCAGGGCTCCGTGCTGTCAGTGCAGAACCTGATGCAGGGCTTGAACCCAGGAACCATGAGATCATGACCTGGGCCAAAATCAAGAGTCAGGCACCTAACTGACTGAGCCACCCAGGTGCCCCAAGAGCATAAAGTTTAGATTTGGGTCTTACTAAGTCTTTTCTTACTAAATACATTGCTTGGGGTGGGCCATTCAGCTGAAACTAGCCTCAGTTTCCTCATCTCGTTTTTATATTATGAGCATCATAGCTCTTTTGCAGAGTCGT
Organism: Leopardus geoffroyi; assembly: GCF_018350155.1. Lineage (NCBI taxonomy): Eukaryota > Metazoa > Chordata > Mammalia > Carnivora > Felidae > Leopardus > Leopardus geoffroyi. The sequence goes on from NC_059336.1 coordinate 136,283,443, forward strand.
CACAAAGACAAAATGAGACAAGAGTAAAGCATCCGATACTTGGCCTCCCACATAGAGACTCAATACTTATGGAAAGACTGGCCGTGCCTGCCTTGAAGGACAGAATGGATCTGGATAGAAATGATCTACAGTCAACTAAAACCACAACGTACGTACAGAGATGAGAGTTAAGATTCTGTCGGCTAACTTCAGAATAAGTCGTTTTTCAACGGGACCTGATATTTTGTTATTTTAGTGGACAGGTGTGGAGGACTCCACCGGATGATTCTTTTTTTAACTTAACTTTTAACGCTAATTCACTTTTGAGAGGCAGAGAGAGAGCACGAGCGGAGGAGGGGCAGAGAGAGAGGGAGACACAGAATCTGAAGCAGGTTCCAGGCTCTGAGCTGTCAGCACTCAGCCCGAACCCACAGACCCTGAGACCATGACCTGAGCTGAAGTTGGACGCTTAACCGACTGAGCCACCCAGGCGCCTCTTTTAAATCCACTGGACGATTCTTCCTGCCAAACGTGGTTATGAAAGAGAGGCTTGCGCTGCCTTATTTCCTTTAAGTCGAATCAAACCCGCCTGTGAACCCATCCTCCCTGGCGTGTGGATGGTCAGTCTCCATTGTTTCAGGGGGGCTCCTCTGTCCTATAAAGGGAGCCCCGTAAGTGTGTGGGCAGGCTGCACAGCCCCCCGGGACGTTGGCAGGTGTCCTGTGTCCTCCCACCGAAGTCACTGCTGATGTCTTTTCCGTCTCTGCTTGAAGAGCTTCTTGAAGACAGCTGCTTCTGCTCTCAGAGCTCAAGGTGCAGACAGGTGTCGCATGCTGGGATGCAGCCTCCCAAGGGGCACTACCTCGACGCCCAGCAGGGTCCTCTGTCTCCCCACAGAGGGAGGAGGGAGGTGCTGTGGTCGCCCCTCTATCCAACCGCCAAGTTAAGTCACTTACCTAAGGCCGAATGGTCAAAGGGCCAGGGACTGAATCAAGCCCAGTGGCCGAGTCCAGCGCCCGGATCCGTGCCCTGCCCCTGAAGACGCAGCCTCTGCCCCTAAGCAGGACGGGGCACGAGACGAGGTGGACGTGACAAAAGGCAGACTATGAGCCTTGGGATGAACGCCTCTACCTTGAATTGCAAAATAAAGAAGGTCTACATCTCAAGTGCCCGTGGGGATTCAGTGTCGGAATAACCAGTTTATATCCCGGCTGGGCTACTTGCCAGCTTCATGATGAAGAGAACTAACAAACCAACCAACAAAACAAACAAGCAAAAGGAGTTCAAACACAAAAAGAGCAAACAAAGGAAATGAAAGGGAAGGGGGGAGTCTTTGAAGCAACCTGATCGGAGTCTGAGTTCTTGCTTATGTCCGAGGGGACTTGAGCAGTCCCTCACCTGCACTGCATCTTGATTTCCTCATCAGTGAAATGGGTATATACATACCTGCCAAGGCCCCTGGCTTTGTGCAAGATAGCTGCCTATCCTTCCCCCCTGCCCTCCTACACTGTGGGGTATGTGCCCGGGCCAGACGCTCAGCGGCAGAGAGTGAGTGCAGCAGAGACCCGATGCCCTGCTCACGCTGCCCACATCACAAGTGTGTGAGCCAAAGAAGCATGGTCGTCATTCAAGCCCCTGCCCTCTGTGGGGGTTTTCTGTCCTTACTCGGCTCTCAGAATCGAGACCGTGCGACGGGATGGTGTGAAAGGGGTCTGTAAACGGTGGAAGCCCCGCTTCCCAGGCATTCATGCCAGCGGCATGAGGGCCAGGTGCGGTGAGAGGGACAGGCACCGGCCACGTGGTGAGTGTGCAGCAGGGGTGGGGGTGTGATCAGAGAGTCGCCACTGCTGGTCCGGAGCAGGGACGCGTCGCCCGGTCCGGGGATGGCGGAGGCGGGCCCAGGCAGCGCAGGGACATGGAGGGACAGCCAGCCACATGCACCTGGTCCTCTGTGTGAGACCCTCCAGGATGCACCCTAGGATGCCCGAGAACCACAGTTTTGCGGGGGAGGGGGGGAGCTCCACGCAGAACACCTGCCCTGCTCGCCCCAGTTTCCAAAGGGCTTTCTTTTTAGCCAACTTCCTGAAAATGAAAAAAAAAAAAAAAAAAAACCACCCCCAAGACAAACGTTACATGATGTAATCGGAAGAGTTGGCAACTACCGCAGGGAAAGGAGAAAAAACGCAGCAAACAACGGAGAAAAAGCAAAGAGGCTTCTGCTGGCAGAGACTCGGAGCACGCATGTTCACTGTGCTTGAGCATAGACACACATTTTCCAAGCCGTCTTTATCTCTTACCTTTCGGGAGCCTAAGGTTGTTTCAGCCTGGCCTAATTTCTCTGAAAGACCCTGGGCCTAGGGGCCTGTGCTAATTTCCATAGTTGTCCTACATTTCTTTTCTGATTCCATCGAACAATTGTCTGCTTTGAATCCTAAGCCAGATATACACTTAAAAAAAAAAAAAAAAAAAAAAACACCTAAAATCGTATTAAGGATCATTGGAATGCAGATCTTCGTGAACGTTAATGCCCTGAAAGCGAAGCTTGACCATTTCTCTACATTTTCCTCTTTGGTTGGGTTGATTTCCCACTATCGTTGCCACCACTTTCGACAACTAGACAAGCTCAGGATTTAAGGAAACGAACGAAACGAGGGGCTGAAGGTCCCTGCAGACCGAAAGCAAGCCCAAACCTCAAAAAGCCCTTGAAGAATCACAGGGAGGCTGTGTCCAGAGACAGCGCCCCATCCGGGCAGCCCGTCGGGGTCCCGGCAGGGCCTCGTGGGGCCTCCGGAACAGGCCGCCACGGGGATGACAGCAGCGGTGTGTGTCAGAGGGCAGAGGAACCCTTTTGCCCTTGTACGTTAGTCAGGGAGCACCTCCTGGTGACAGCAAAGGTCAAGATGACATTGGGCAGTTTTCTGTTGTGTGTGAGCCAAGAGCCAGGAGGTTCTGACGGGATCAGCCACATGGGCACGCGAGGGCAGGACTCGGACCATTTTGGTCTCCGGCTCCTGGTTCCCCGAGCTGCTAACCTGCCAGTTGCCGGTGTCCATGAAGCTCGGAACAAGCACCGGGGGGACAAGCAAAGGCTCTTCTCCCGGGCCAGGCACAAGCCACCCTTCGGAGCTTCCTAAAGTTTTCAACAGTGAGAAGGCAAGGCCTTGATTGCACCCATCCCGACCCAGCCGTATCTCAGATAATAACGATAGTTAACGAATCCTCTGAAATGCTAACTTGGTTACTAAGTCTGAACTCAGGGAAGCAGAATCATCCAAACAACCGTCCAGATAAGAACCTCATAAAAATGTGTTTGGGGGACCGGGGAGGGGACACCACCCTCGTCAATCACGTCACCTTTGTATTGCAACGTCTGGGGCCGGTCCCCTTGGGACGCTTAGCTGAATGAAAAGATGGTCCAGCAGTGGACGGTCTGGAGTGGGGGTAGCATCTCCAGGGAAGAAGACAGCCTTCTTGGCCCGCAGCCGACACAGTGGCCCCGGTTTCCAGGGCTCTTCTGCCTTGGGGCCATCTTCAGAAAGTGCTCTGTTCTCTAGCTGAGAGGCACGTGCTCACTGAAGTCACCTGAGCTTGGCCATCGTGAGAAAGAGCAGGAACTCCCATAGTTGTTTTGAATTTTGAGCTGCCCGATCTGCTGGGGGAGAATTAGAGCTAGAAGCTGACTGTAATGAAACATAGCTCATTAGAAATATAAACACACAAACACACACAAACAAACAAAAACACTCGGTATTTCCCCAGGTGCCTACCCCGTACTTGGTTTCAGCTGTTTGCTCAACAACCATGGCAAGTATTTCTAGCTCTGCACTTGAATTCTGTGTCTACACTCGAAGGTTATTAAGGCATGTTTCTGAAGGTCGCAACGATACATTCCAGCTAGAGAAGGCGTTTTGGTTTGGTTTTCTTCATTTGTGTGGCTTTGTTTTTGTTTTGCGGTGCAGTCACACAGAGTCAAACCAAGATGAGTGGTGGAGCTGGGTGTCGGGGGTGGGGGGGTGGGAACTTTCTGCACCATGATGCAGAGCAGAGCCGACCTCCCCGCTAATCGAATGGTTCTAGAGGAAGTTGCCTAAGGCTGGCCTGTGCCCTGATGCCAGGTGGACGAGTGGGAGAGGGAGCATGTGCCGTGGTCTCCTGTGGGGCCCGGGAAGGAGAACTCACGTTTCTAAGCTATTTACACAACGTCAGGAGCCCCACAGACTTCCATTTAATTCACGGTTTGCCAGGCGGCAAACCCCGCAAGGGAAATATTTCCAAATGGGAAAACTGAGCCCACGAAAGTGAAGAAAGGAGCCCTCACCTCTTAGGTAGGGATCAGTAGACCTAGGGTTTGATCCCAGGTCAAGTTTAGCTGAACAGTGTCATCCTGTCTGAAACATTTCCTGGACCTACAGGTACAACTGAACGTGTTTTGACCCACCACGCTTGAGACACAGGTGTTTCTACTATCACACAGTCTGCCCTCCCCCCCAAAATCTCTTGTTCTGCAAACCTGAACGGTAACAACAACAGCGTTTATGTCACTGTGGGTTCCCCAACACTGAGCAAGAATGCAGCCTCAAACCAAAGACCTAGAAAACATTATTGAAAACACAAAAACAAAAACAAAAACAAAGACAAAAGACAGCAACTCCAGCAATATGAGTAAACACACACACACACACATACACACACACACACACACACACGCCAGTTACGTCTCCACTGGGATTTTCATTACTTTTTTAAGCAATGTGTGAAATGTCTTTTCAGCCTTACTAGAGGGCTTAACAACATGGGAAACATCACTGCTGGAAGCCAGTCAACCACACACTGCTTGCACCAAAGGGGAGACAGCCCTGGAGAATTTTGAGCACGTTTTTCAGTCTCGAATTTTGCAAAGCCTCTCTCTCGAATTGTAAGTTTGGCCCCTCCCACTCTGCATCACCACAAACATTAGTTACATAGGAACGGAAGGAAGTCCCAGTTTATGCTGATGGTGTCCTCCCTCTGACCGGTGGTACAGAAGCTAACGCACAGCACAGCAAGGCATGCGGTCTCAGTGTGTGTACATTACCCTCGTTTGTTTGCGTGTTCTTCCTCTCCCACTAAACCTGTCCTATAGAGGGGCCATCGGCCACTCAGAGCGCCTCAGGGTGGATGACTCAAATTGAGAGTGTAAAACACAAACGAAATTTTAAAGACTTGGCATGAAAAAATAAAAGGTAACACCTCCTTGAAAATTTTCTATTGATATCACGTCGAAATGCTATGTGGGATCTACTGGCTTTAATGAAATACGTTATTAAAATGATTGGGCTGACTCTTCACATTTTTCCTGCAAGCTTCAGGACCTGCAATTAGTACCACTTACAGCTGCGTGTGTGGCTCGCTCGCCGGATCTACTGGGCAGGGCTGGGCTGGACCTCAAGCTAATGGAGAGCAGGGACGATGAGTTATTGCTTTGGCAGCAAGGGAGCCAGCCTGCTGCCTGGTCCGTGGCTGGCCCGTAAACATCCATTTTTGACAAGAGAATTCAGTGTGTCTAACTCAAAACTAATGTTCTTTCCACTGGTCGTGGCAGTTCCAAAAGGAAGGAGAAGGTTGGGCACAGGCCGAACGAAGCAAAGCCAGGGGCCTGCTGGAGGACTGATTTATGGTGTCCATGTGGCCGGCCTCCCGGCGTGGACAGCCATGTGGAGGTGGACCGAGAAAGTGTTCAGGGAGGAGGATAGCTTGCACATGATCCCTTTCCTGGACATTTTTGGAGAGGGATTGCTCAGCGCCAGGCATTTCCTATTTTCGGTCATCCAATCCCAGTTGGCTTTATGGACGTCTGCGAAGAAATCATCATTTTGCTGGGTGAAATTTTCTCCCCGCAAAGATCTTTGACAATGTAACAGGAGACCCACACTAATGAGTAGAAGACAGTGGTGGTGTCTGAGTTTTGGCCTGGCTACGTAGAAGTCATGGGACTTTTGGAGCCCTGCAGTTGTCTTATCTGTAAACTGTGGGAAAATGCCATTTTCACAGTATTTCCTGGGGGGGTTCAGTCAGATTCCCCTTTGTATGTGAAAGTGCCTGGCACAGAATGAAATCGAACTTGACACAGGAGAAGATATTTAATCAACGAAAGTACTGTTGGATTACAGACGGCTTGACAAAATGCAAAGAGAGTGGGCTTCGTAGTCACCTGCGTTTGGTTTCAACTCCTTGTTCTGTCACTGGGCAAGCTAGATGGCCTTTCTAGCCTTCGACTCCTTTACCTGTAATACGGCAATGATGTCGCTTACTTTGCTATTTTTACGAATACATTAAATAAAGGCTGAAAAAACCCTTGGTCAAGTGACTGGTATCTAGTAGAGACTCGATAAGTAGTGCCTTTGACACATTATTTCTATCTAATTCTCAATGAGACACTTGGTTTCTAGCCTCAGGTTTGCTACTTGGCTAGAAATGCCGCTCTCAGTACGTCACTTAACTACTAGAAAGACTTACATTGGGGTGGTAATGATACGTATTGCACTTAGGTTCACGATCACACATAACCTTCAGCGAATGCTCGTGAGAGGCCTCTGTGAATGGCCCAATGGATAGAGTCTGGGTCAGTCACAAAAACAGAGTATTCAAGGCTGAAATGTATTTTGCATGACATCCTGCTCCGGTTCCCAAATGGGTTGTTGAGTTCTCAGCGCCCATGTGAAAGCGATGGACACTAATCGTTTTTGCCTTTGATGTGGGCCGCAGGAATTTAGTGTAGCAACACTGACACTCAGAAACGCAAAAATAAATAAATAAATAAATAAATAAATAACACCAACGAAATAATTAATAGTGGTATTTGGTAGGAAGGAAAACTCTAGGTTATGCCACCCCTCTGATTTTTTAAACAGAGTCACTAAAGAGAGAGAAGCTGTGTGCCCAAGATCACACTTACATTCAGCTAACACTTGAGGCAAGGCAGCTCACCCCTGCCCCCCAGGCCACCACCCCTCCCTATTGCCTCTTCCCCTCGCCCCACCCCCACCCCACTGAGTGTCACCAGTGGTGGTCATACAGCAGCCTCCATGGACAACCGTTCCCTTCTACCATACTTGCCGATGGAACACCCTAACCTATCACACACACAGCTGCTCTTCTCATACAGTTGGTAACCTTGCTAACTTTGCCTTGGCCCTCATCAGCACATAAAGAGAAGCCGGACTAGAACGTGGATACCGGAGTAGAGGCGGTGCCCTCGTGTGTGCGATGAGGAAATGCAGAGGCGCATTTATGAAAGGGGGTGGAGAGAACGCAGGGGAAATAAACGGAGCGGAAAACATAGGGGAAGTGTAATTGGGGGGTTATTTATAACATAAATTGTGTAATGATAGCGTGCCCTTGAATGTCTGCCCCAGCTGGGCCGCCGTGTCTGCTTGGGACTTATTTTGCCTATAACATTCCTGATCCACAAACCGTAGTTAGTAGTTAGGGATACGTCCAGGTGAAATGCATAATGATATTTTATCAGCTTTGTTAGTCGTGCTACTTGTGGAAGTGTTTATTAAGAAGAACCTATTTCTACTATGTGGATTTATTTTATTTATTTATTTTTTTTAATTTTTTTTTTCAACGTTTATTTATTTTTGGGACAGAGAGAGACAGAGCATGAACGGGGGAGGGGCAGAGAGAGAGGGAGACACAGAATCGGAAACAGGCTCCAGGCTCTGAGCCATCAGCCCAGAGCCTGACGCGGGGCTCGAACTCACGGACCACGAGATCGTGACCTGGCTGAAGTCGGACGCTTAACCGACTGCGCCACCCAGGCGCCCCCCACTACTATGTGGATTTATATATGGAAACATATCTATTCACCCATCATTCTGTTTGTTGTTTTTTTTTTAACTCGATAGACATTAACGGAGCATTCCACACAGAGCATTCCACTCCGTCTTCCACACGGAGCATTCCAATGTGGTCATTAAATCATAAGATCTGGAATCAGACTATCTTAATGCAACCACAGAACTTTCTAGCAGACAAATATGAGCAAGTTATCTCATGTTTCTGTCTCGTGGTAATTGTACCTCCATTGACTGAGGGTGAGGCTTCAAGGATTTCCTGTCTCTGGCCCCACTGTGGTCGATCTGTGACTGGGAAGGGTCCTCCAAGGATAAAATAATGAGACGATAGATCAAACATGCTTTTAAATAGATTTTGGGCTTTTAGGAAATAAGAAATAATTTCAAGGATTTCTGCTCCCTGTGGGTAAAAATGAACCTAGGGCAAATGTAGACTCTCTCTAGGGAGAAGAATGGAGCAAAATGGGAACATATTATATTGAAGGCAAATGCCAGTACCAGAATTCCACTTGTCACCGGAATATTGGGCCATAGATAGATGTGCTGAAGTTACAATTCTTACATTGAGACTGGGGGCCTAGAAGAAGGCTAACGTGATCCTACGTGAGCATCACCTCTGGTACAAACTTTTCTTTTTGGAAGAAGGCATTCTCAGGTTAAGCCCTTGGAATTTCTAGATATTCTATTAAATCAAATATGAACTCATCATCACAGATCACCAAATACACAAAGAAACTGGAAACAATGATTGATAACATATACTAGTTTTAGATCGCAGAGATTATAGGTGTTGAAATGATAAAATATAGAATAATAATATGTATGTATGGAGTGTTTAAAAATAATAAGACATTCATAAAAGCAAGCAAACAAGAGACTACCTGCAAGTTCTGAGAAAGACCTTCCACCTGTAACCACCACGAGGTAACAGTTGCTTACACTATAAACACCCATATAACTGGGGGAAAAATAAATGAGGCAACAGTAGATGTTGGGTAATAGGCAGAACAGGACTGTGATCTCTGAGGGTGAAGAAGCACACAAGGTGACCCCGACTTTCAGGATTTCTGCCTGGAAGCACCTGTCAGACCCCGCCGAGGAAGGGTCCCAAGCAGAACAGAGAGGTCTCAGAGAGCTAATAAGGCAGAGTCTGGAGCTAGAATGTGGAGAGGAAGGTACCCTTTAGGGGAGGGGCAGAAGCCTTTAATAGTGATTCTCTGCATAAAGGAGGCAAATGGAGAGGTTTCAGAGAGCCAAGAGTTTGTTTCATGAACGGTGAATAAAATAGTAGAATCTCATCGAGATTGATGGAATAAAAACAGAGAAAAACACAAACGAACATCAGGAAAAAAATAGAAGTTGGCACTAGAGATTCTACGAAATTTAAAGACTAGCTAATATTATAAATAAATATATAACGCTAATCTAAACACTGTAGAGAAAATAAATTTCTTAAAAAGCATGATTTATCAAAACTGACACAAGAAGAAACTAAAAGCCTGAATACTCCCTATGTCTGTTAGTAGAAATGAACCTCTAAATCAAAAGCATTAAAGACACTCAAAAACTCAAGGTATGGATGGTTTCTTTAGTAAATTGTTTTAAACACTTAGGGAAGAAATGCAATTGTGACACAAACTCATATAACAGAGATAGATACAGCATTTTTTAACGTGTTCAAAAAAGCATTGTAACCCAGAACCAACATTTGTCAAAAACATTGAAGGAAAATTAGAGACCAATATCTTTGATGAATGTACAAACAAAAAAAATTATTTTTTTAATGTTTGTTTATTGACAGAGAAAAAGACAGAGAGAAAGAAAGAGAGAGAGCTTGAGTGAGGGAGGGGCAGAGAGAGAAGGAGAGAGAATCCTAAGCACGCTTCATGCTTTCAGCACGGAGCCCAACGTGGGGCTCAGTCCCATGAACTGTGAGGCCACAACCTGAATCAAAATCAAGAGGCCACAACCTGAGCCTTAACTGACTGAGCCACCCAGGCATCCCCCCAAAATCTTTAAAATCTAGCAAATTAAATCCAGTAATATAATAAAAAGATAATACATCTTAGCCAAATCTATTCATTGTCAGAATCAAGGCTAGTGTAATATCTATAAATCCATTAATACAATTCTCCACAAAGGAGGAAAAAACCACATAATAATATCAACAGCTGGGAAAAAGCATTTGACAAAATTTGAAAAAGGACATAATTTATTCATGAAATTCACATTTAAGGAAGATAAAATATGAAACACTACCCCAAGAATTATAATTCTATGGAGTTTTCACTTGAGTAATTATGTTAATTGCTATCTACAGTGAAACCAAGGGGGAGCAAATTTGAAACTTCTTTTGGAGACAAAAATTATCACTAGTTTTCTCGATCAACAGAAATATTGTCAAATATCAACAGTAAAAATGCAATATTGACACTCTCTAGAGATAAAACCAACCCATTTTACTACCAAGAGGCACATTTACACAATGAACATTTATCAAACACTGCTCTAAAATTATAATCTTATTCTTCATTTGATGTTATATAATCATTTAAATAATAGCAACAAAACTGAAACAAAAATTCAAAATTATTTTATTTTATTATTATTTTTATTTTTCTATTTGAGAGAGAGAGAGAGGGAGGGAGTGAAAGTTGGGGAAGGGGCAGAGGGAGAGGGAGAGAGAGAATCTTAAGCAGGCTCCAAGTTCACCACAGAGCTTGAATGGTGGGGTCAAATCCCACAACCCAGGGATCATGGCCCGAGCTGAAGTCAAGAGTCGGATGCTCAACCAACTAAGCCATTCAGGTGCACCGCAAAATTATTTTATAATAAGTACAAAGTAAAAATCTTGCTATGTTTTCAGATTATGTTAGTGGACTTGTTGACTACAATAAAAATACTATATACACTTACCTAGATGAAGAATAAACACACGAAAATAACTTATAAGAGTCACATTTAAATAATCTCATTTAAAATGATCTCATTTAAATGATCTCCTTTAAAACATTATGTAATAACTATAATCTTATCCTATTCTCACTTGCGCTGTTGAATACTCACTTTAAAACAACAAAACTGAAAGAAACAAAGAATCAAATTTATTTCAGTAGTGAGAGGAAAAAAGCGTTTTGCTACGGTGTCGGATCTGCAGAAAGAGGTTCTTTGGAAGGGGGATCACTTTGAAGATAGCTTACTTGTGTTTTCAGGGTGTGTGAATGTTGCTTGATGTAGACATTTCATCTGACCAGTGCAAGATGTGCGAGCCAAGCTTTCTGGAACAGAGGGATGGAGAGAGGTCCTGCTCTCAGGAGCTGATCTCTGGGAGCCGCCTGACATATCTGACAAGGGGGTGAAGGGGAGGGCCTGGGTCTGAGCCAGCAGCGCAGCACGCTGCTCGCATGGGAGGGTGGAAAGGAAAAAAAGACCCAAGTCCCTGCCATTGGCAAGTGCACCAGAACCGACTCTCTTTTGTTTTTGTGGGGGAGTTGATGCATCAGGATGGGATGGCCCCGAAAGAGGGTCTGGGCAGGTGGTTCCTGGTCTACACTGGGAGCAGGACACTGGATTCAGAAACCATCACAAGCCTGAAGCTCCTGTTTCCTGGGGATCTTGTCACACTAAGGATCCCCTTTCTGCCAAATACCTCATTTGTAGTATCAAGTTTACAGATGCTCTTTGAAACTTTTTCACTCTTTCTTAATATTATCTTGTTTGATGCATTTGTTTTCCCTTTAATTAAGATAACTGCACTACCTCTCGGTCAACAGAGCTCTCAACCTATTATCATAAATTTTCCTCCCAGGGGAAGTAAGCTACCTTTGACACGAGTCGGGGATGTTGCCAAGGATTTCTGAGTTAATTTTGCTAGTGTCTTACAGATATCCAGATCTTTGTTTGTGCTATTTCCCTGGCTTTGGACATCTTCTTTAACTTTACAGGGCAAATTCTCTCTAAATCAGCTATTTGGTGAAAATTAACTTTTTCTTCTTGATCTGAAGTTTCTGGTGGGGTTGTTGCTCCCACTTTTCCTTTTTTCCCCTAACTATTGTGTTGCTGTCTCAGTTGGTAGGCTTTTCATGTCATCTTTAAGTACATTGGTGATTTCTTCTTCTTTAGTTAACGGGTATACGTTTGGTTTCTTCTTCAGAAGTTTTAAAATAAATATTCAATTCAGCCGCATCAAACGGTTTCTTTGAAATTCCTTTGATTCATCTTTTCGTAGGGCTCCTTGTCCTGGAGCACTGATTACACCAGGTTCCCACCATCCATGTTGTCTTTTGCAAGAACGGCAGCCCAAACTTTAAGGTTTTGCAAGGATCCATCCAAAGACTCAATCTGACTTTCCTCAGCGTTTTATAACTTTTTTTTTTTCAGTATAATAACTTCATTCATTCTCTTTCCATCCTTCAGCTTCTTGCGAAAGCAACTTTAGACTTCTCAGAACGTTGGGATTTTCCTCCAAAGCAGAAGCTGCTGTTCATTGATCTAATGGATTTTAGAGGATGTTTTCATTGAGGCTATTTGAAATTGAATGCATTCTGATGTATCTTGTAAAGGCTGAAACTTCCATGTAATGTCAATCTCCTACTCATTGTGTTCAAAATGTTGAGATTTGTCTCCTTTTACTCCTCTTTCAAAGGGTGTCTACATGAAACCCAAGTAAAGGGTTGGAGACTTCTAGCTCCTTATGGAGGTTTTATGGGTTTCTAATGATTTGTTCTCTGGTCCAGTTTGCATTGAAGTTGACTCAAGCCTCTAAATACATATTTGTTTTTCTTTGAAATTAGTAAATCGATTTCCTAGAGCAGCTTTAGTTTTACAGGAGAATTAATCAGAAGGTACAAGGATTCCCACACGCTCCCTGTCCCCCCCTCACCCACCACCACACGCACTCGGTCTCTCCTCTTATTATTTTACATTGGTGTAGTGCTTTTGTTACAGTTGAAGGACCTCAGTATTGATCAATTATTCTTAACTAAGTTCATAGATGCTTAAGAATTCACTCTTTGTGTGGTACATTCTTTAGGTCTTGTCAAATACATAATGTCATGTGTCCACCATTAGAGCATCATATAGAAGAGTGTCACTACCCTAAAGATCCCATGCTCCATTTCTCCATTCCTTTCTCTCCCTCCCCCATCCAGAAACCCATGACAATCATTGATCGTGTTACATTCTCTGCATTTTCCCCTTTTCCAGAATGTCATATAGGTGGAATCATACAGTGTGCAGTCTTTTCTGATTGGCTTCTCTCACTTGTAATGTATATTTAAATTTCCTCCATGTCTTTTCTTGCTTCGTGGGCTCATTTCTTTTTACTGCTGAATAATATTCCATTGTCTGGCTGTTCCACAATTTATTTATCCACTCATCTATTTGAAAACATTTTGGTTGTGTACCAGTTTTGGGGTACCAAATATGTTTGGACACCAAATATGTTTTAAATAAACATTGAACTTCCAAAATATTGTTGTTTTTCTTCCAGGAAGGTAGACCTTCTATAGCTAGTTTGCCTCTTCTTGAATAGTCTCTTAATAATTAAAAACATGACCATAACTCAACACCCCATATCCCATAATAATCCATGGGGATATAGGCCTGATGTACGATCCCCTGGCCTTGCTGCCCCTACTTGGTCCAGGAAATCCTGAAAAGTTGTGACATGGACCATCATGGCCACCAGAAGGTCCCTCAATGCCATGTCACCTCACGTTGCTGAGACCCTACCAGGTACAACAGATGCTGAACAACATAGGTAAGCCTTACACCTGAAACCAACATGCATTGACCTCAGGGGATGCTGGGAAGGGACAGGTGCAACAGCCCTGCTTGTGAATAAACTTCTCCTGTGGGGCCCTACAGGCCTCCTATTGCCCACAAAAGTCACAGAAAACTCCCAACTCTCACCTTCCTCTGTTATGTGTATCCAATTACCTTGAGTGTGTGTGAGCAGGGATGAGGAAGGTTAGGGAAGGCCCTTCAAAGGATTCCAACTTAATTCACTGTTTTCACCATTAAAGTCTAAGGAAGAACAACAGAGAGGAGCTCCCAGTGACCCAAGCTAGAACAACTTTGGCAGCAAAATAATAACAGAATTGGATTATCAATGAAAGGATAAGATAAATAATGGGTTCTTATTAATATAAATATATGATTGTCTACAAGAAGGGGGAAGAGACAAGCCTTCCTAATGGAATAACCGCACCTATCACGGAGGTCAGAACTGGTGCCCACGTTTAGCAGCACCCCCATACTTGGTTTAATGCCTCTCTGCCACCGCCTCAAAATTCTTCATAATTTTGAACAAAGGAACTTCTCGTTTTCGTTTGTCCTGGGTCCCGCAAATTATGTAGCCTGCGTGGAGAGCCTATAAAACCCCAGATCTCTGGGTCCACCTCTGAGATTCTGTTTCATTAGGCCCGGGGACTGAAAACTCGTGTCCCAAACAAGCTCCCAGGTAGTGTTGATGCAGCGGGTCCAAGAACCAAGCCGGAAGCTGCCTGGAGACCCTTTAGGAAGCAGGGGAAGTCCTCAGAGGAAGCTCTGAGGTAGAAAGGGTGGGTTGCAAAGAAATGGGGGCAACATTGCATAAAACAAGACAAAAAATGGGCATACTATGACGATAATACTATGCACCTTGGTGGTCGCAAACAGAACAAAAATACACTCCAGTAAGGGATGGTAGTCAGGAAAAGGGCCAGAGAATCTTATCACTCTCTGTTTCTTTTTCAGGGTATACATAAATTTGGATAATGTTCAGTGAAACATGAAGAGTAAAAATTCAAGAGTAACCCCTGGAAAAATAAATGTAGAGTCCATAAATATCACACCATTATGAGGGAAACACGGAATGCGCAAATAAAAACAGATAAAAGAACCCAACGAAACAAAATAAAAAAATGTAATTCGAAAAACCAGCAAAAGGCAATATTCAAAAACTGGAAAGAAGTAGAAAGCAAAAGTGCAGAAGATTGGAATGAATTTAAAATGTTAATCCTTAGACTTTTAGTAATAAACATAAACTGACTAAGCCTACTGGTTACAATGTATTTTTAGACTTCAAATTATGTGAGAAATCAATTGTTTTTCTGTTCATAAGAAAAACTACATGGAAAGTTGCAAGAAAAAGAATAAAAAATGCTTATACTGAAAAAATATTCAGAATATGTGATATATATACAATATGTATATTATGACATTATATATGTATATCTATGTATAAATGGTATAACAAGTAACTATGTGATAATAGAAGACTATTTTTTTTTTAATTTTTTTTTCAACGTTTATTTATTTTTGGGACAGAGAGAGACAGAGCATGAACAGGGGAGGGGCAGAGAGAGAGGGAGACACAGAATCGGAAACAGGCTCCAGGCTCTGAGCCATCAGCCCAGAGCCTGACGTGGGGCTCGAACTCCCGGACCGCGAGATCGTGACCTGGCTGAAGTCGGACGCCCAACCGACTGCACCACCCAGGCGCCCCAATAGAAGACTATTTTAATTAGGAAGATATAATAATACTAAACTTGAATGTACTTCAGAAATGTCTCAAATATATTTTTAACTGATAAAACTATAATAAATATTTGACAAAACCATATTTATAAATTTGCATGTTAGGTTTGGTTTAGAAGTCAAGTGGATGAAACATTGGTAATATTATGGAAGATGTGAGCAGTGCAGCAATCAAACTGGATTGAATGGTCATATAAAAAACTCTATGTTTCAAACTAAATGCATGGAACAAAAATGTTCTTTTAGGGTGCGTGCATAAATACATCCATAAAGATACTTTAAAGCTGTAATAGAAGAAAAGACACAAAAGCCATGACATACGTCCCCTCTGGAGGGAGACAGGGACATTTGAAATGGAGGAATGTGCAAGTTAGGCACAGGTATTAATATTTTCTTAGGTTTAATTTGTGTGGTGGAGTTTAGAGTGTTCGATCTATTATAATATTTCAGAGCATATACATGCTAGATATCTCACTTCGTATGTGTCCTACATAAAAAGAAGAAAGAAGAGAAAACCATATCTGCAACATAGACTTATTATAAAGAAATCATGCCGGGAAGGACACAGAATCTGGTAACTAAGAACTGAAAAAATGTCAGCTGCCCATGTTTACCTACCAAATTCCAAAGATTCATGGTAACATGGCATCCTTGCTTTCAGTCATTTGAGGAAGATGAACCAGAAAGCGATACTGTAAATAAGTCTTTAAATGTAATTTTAGTCATTTGTTCTAATGACTACTGTCCCCTCTGTGCTGACACCTCCCTTTATTTGGCCTGTAGGCTCCCCGAATCCATTGGTCACCTGGAACAGGAACTCAGGGCAACTCAAAAACAATAGCGCTTTAAGTGGGAAATTTCATGTTCACCGTTGAGTACATGTGTACATGTGAATCAAAATCAGTAGGATCTGAGGAACTGTGGTACTAGCTGCTCTCATTTTCTCCCATGGTTTTCCTAATCTTCTCCCAAAGGGGTAGTTAGCTTCCAAGATGGCGCCCAATGAATCTTGGCTGTTGGTATTCATGTCCTTGCATTTTCCCATCCCTTCCTGCATACACTCAACCTATAAAGCCACAAGAACATTGTGGAAATGATGGGATATGGTTTTCAAGGATAGGTCACGAAGGATACTGTGGCTTCTGTCTTGTGCCCTCTCCATCATTCTTTCTAGGGAAGTCAGATATCATATCACATCATAAGGATGCTCAATTAGCCTTAGGAGGAGGTCCACGTGGTAAGAACTGAGGTCCTTCATGCCATCACGTGAATAAGCCCTCCTATAAGCTGCTCATCCAGTCTAGTGACTGTAGCTGTGGCCACATCTTGACTTCAACTTCCTGAAAGACTGAGTCACAACTACCCAGAGAAGCAACTCCCCAAATTCCAGATCCACAAAAACGTGCATGTCTATAAGTGTTTGTTGTAGGTTTAGGAATATGGCATTCATTGTGAGGCGGCGGGTAACGGCTATTAGTTAAATATAACCGAGTCATGTTTTGTTCTACTTCCAACAGAGTTTAATTTTCACTTTTGGGGTAATGTTTTTTTTTTTTTTAATTTGATCCCGGCTTAAAGTCTTTCAAACACCAGTGAAGGTATGAGATACCCTGTCTGTCTTTTGACATAGGGTAAACAGTGTGGGCTTTTGAGTCCTTGCATGACAACCTGGATGGCAATTGCCAACTCACAGAACAGCTCCGGCCTCAACTGGCCCCGCTCTAAACTGGAATGAGGAAGAGTTCTTGTGAAGTCACTGAGAGGGTGAAATGTGATACAAATATATGGAAGTGAAACAAAGCAAGCTGTGTGCTTCACATTGGTGATTTTCGGTATGGTCCCTCATTCTTTCATCCAAATATTTATGGAACACCTCCTCTAGAAGCTGGGCTGTTATAGGAATAAAGGAGAAGCAGTATGATAACACTCCCCTTGAGGAGTTCAGTTCCTACTGAGATTTTCAGTAAATTAAAAAAAAAACACTCTGGGGGCACCTGGGTGGCTCCGTAGGTTAAGCGTCCGACTCTCGATTTTGGCTCAGGTCACGAGCTCACAGTCTGTGAGAATGAGCCCCTGTCAGCAGGTATGGAGCCCGGCTGGGATTCATTCTCCCCCTCTCTCTCTGCCCCTTCCCCTCAAGTAAATAAATAAACAACACACTCTGTACAATAAAAGGAAAGCAGGCTTCTATGGAAAGCAGATGGTTTTCATAGTTGTATTTGGTATTTAAACAGACAACTTTTTACAGTTTACTTATTTTGAGAGGGGGAGAGAGAGAGAGAGAGAAAGAGAGAGAGAGAGAGAGAGAGAGAGAGAATCCCAAGCAGGCTCCTCACTGTCAGAGGAGAGCCCGATGCGGGGCTTGAACTCATGAACTGTGAGATCCTGACCTGAGCCGACACCAAGAGTCGGCCGCTTAACCGACTGAACCACCCAGGCGCCCCTAAACAGACGCCATTTCTTATAAAACTAACGTGTTTGAAATGATTTTGTGCCCCAGTGTAATATTTCCAAAACCACATCCTACTCACTCAAAACCAAAGGGCGGGGGTGGGGAGAGCTCCCATTCTAGAACAGTCTCTCATTCGGACATGGAGGGCCCTTCCCGGCTACTGAGTGCCTTGTGTTTATAAAACTTGAAGCAGGTAAACACAGGATGCAGCCACTGAGTGTCAAAGGACAGCAAGTGAAAATGGACAGAGAAGAAAACAAACGAATGGTTAAACCAAAGGAGAATCATTTGCAGAATGGAGAAGTTAGGCAGACCAGCAGTGACTAAAACCAGCTCCTGAAGATAACAGGTCAGCCCACTGAAATGACAATACTCATTACTGTGACGTGTAGACGCCAACCCTCCTTGCAACTCTTAGAAACAAACCTCCTCCTTGTAAACCACCCCAAGCCCTTTTCACACCAGATTGCCCGACAAACAGACGGAGCCTAGAGTCAAGTTCTGATTGCAAAGACTTTCCTCCCAGGGGAGAGAGAGGCCCGCGGAACTGGCAGTGGGGCTGACTTCCCGAGTAACAGATGACAGAGCAAAAGGAGACCTCATGTTCCAAACTTGCGCCCTTGGCGGGTTCTGGGTACATCATCCCTTCCCTGCCTCAAGGGCAGGTGGTCAGAAGTCAAACCAGGACGCAGGGCAGAGGGGACCAGCCCTGCAAGCTGGGGTCTCCGACTTCCCAGAGGAGAGGCTCCGCCTGGCACCTGCCTGCAGGACAATGACCTTGAGCAGGACAACGACCTTGAGCGGGGCTGAGCCCTGGCACCCCCCTGCTACAGAAGGCAGGTTCCCAGCTGTGCTTAGGAAGCAAATCCCATTTTTGTGCCTTTTGCTTTTTAACGCAGAGTCTGAAGTGCCTGTGTTCCCTGACCTCCCCGGGGCAGCCCAGGGTCAGAAGTCTGCCCTGGCCTTGGGCGGCCCTCCCCGCCTCCTCGGAGACCAGTGGGGGCGCCCCGCTTCCCGGCCCCCGCCACTCCGATGGCGGAGGCCGCCTATAAAAATTTCATGTCTCCAGGTGCCGCATGGATTATTCATGAAGGTTTCCGAGCTGTCGCCGTGGGAGCCGATTGGCTGCAGCGTTTTCAGCATATTAATGACCGGCCCTGATTTAGTGCCGGGCTGGGGATGCCACCTGGATTGGCAGTCACTGGGCCGGGATCAGCTTTTCCATTTGCAGAACACGTTGTTTGTTATTTCTTTCCAGACGGGCCCAGGAGTAATATTTACCTAATTGACTAATCCAAGTGAGCGGGAGGCCCTCCCGGAGCCTCAAAGGCCTCCAGCCCCCCTCCCCGGCTGGCCTCTGGGGGGGTCGGCCTCAGGTCACGGGCCTCCTCCCTTCCTCCCTCCCCGGCTGGGCTGCCAGGCCAGCAGGCAGGCGCCCTGAGCAAGGAGACATTACCTCAGAAGGACTGAGTAAGCTAGGCCAGATCACGCTTGGGCCTGGCCGTCGGGGAAGCTCCCCTTCACCCGAGGGCACAGCCCTGGACGCCGGGGAGACGCCAGGGTCAGCCGGGCACCAGCCCCTGGTCGCACCCTCCCCGGGGGCCCCCGAGAACCAGTGTCCACGTCCGCCAGTGACCGTGAAGAGATGCAGCCGGGATCCCAGGGGCCCCACCGCCCGCCCTCAGTGCAGTGGGCGCTCTGGGCAAACCTCAGCTCCTGTGGGGCGAGCCGAGCCCCCCCCACCCAAAGCATGGAGCAGTGCAGTCAAGAGGCCCAGACAAATGGGCATTGTTAGCCCAGGGAAGACCTTCCAGAGGAGAGATAAATGCCCCCCCCCCCGACGGTGTAGAGGAGGGGGCTGGCAGTGGCAAAGGCCTGGGTGCAAAGCCGGGAGGAGAGGGGCAGAGACAGCTGGCAGGAGCAGATTTGCATATGTCCCAAGGCTTTGAGTGACGGGTCCCAGAGTTTAGAGGTGAGGAAGTATCTTGTCTTGTGCGTAAGAAGGCGGTGCGTTAGGTTTGTGCTGCAGGAACGCCAGGGTCAGGCAGCTGGATGAGGTGCCATAGCCACAGCCTGCTCCACAGGGGTCAGCCGCCCAGGTTACTGCTGCGCTATAGCTAAATATCTGGAACCTTCCACAGGCCCCGCAGGGAAGGGGAAGGGGCTGGAGGCAGCTGGCCTTCTGCCCCGTGCGGAGACCCCTAGGTGTTGGGTGGTGGAGAGGCATCCCCGACGTGGCTGTGCCTCAAAACACCAGGAGAACAGAAAGTGGGCGATGCGGAAAAGGGAAGCCCCTGCCCTCACTTGGGACATACAAAATGAGCCCACCTTTGACCTGTCTGGGCACGACCTGAGCAAAGTCCTCCAAGGAAGGGTGGCGGGATGGGAAGGGGGCTTCAGTCAGGGACAACATGGCTGTGGCAATCTCTGACCACTTTGTGAATCCAAAGGGAGCATTTGGTGGAGGAACAGGAGAGTGAAAGGCATTAGCAACGCTTAAGCCAGCCTGGCGTTTTTAAAACATTGTACAACAAATATATAGATTTACACAAACGAGCTGAAGTTGCTGCCATGCTTTTGATCCCGCTACAAATAGAAGTCCTTTGGATGCCCCGTGCCACGCAGGAAACTACACGAAGAGGCCTCAATAGCGTTAGGTCAGCTGCCTACCCTCCAGCCTCTGAACGCGAGCTCAGGCCAGAAGCCTTTGGCCTTCACTAAGTCTCCTAACTTGGCGGGGCTAAAACGTACAAAGTGGGGAAGAAGGCAGAGACGGGCCATGTTTCCTAGAGTCAACGATTGTTCTTGAAGTAAAGCTTTGAAGCCAATGGGGGAGAAAAAAAAAAAAAAACAACAACATGGAATGTCTAAAATTGCCCACCATGTTTCATTGTAACCATGGCACCACGCTTCTTGCAAAAACCATTCCGAGGTTCAGCTGCCAACATCCCCACTCCTGCATTCAAGCTTCCCGGAAGTCATCTTTGTGACACTCAGTGTTACACAGCCACCCCAGGTACTCCGCCTTTGCCACCATTTTAATAAAGCAATTGGGAGCAGATAGAGCCACAAAGGCAATATCTATATGGTAAATATATACATACGTAATTAGATGGCTGCAAAATTATACAGGGTGGTGTTTAAAGAAGCAAAGAGTTCAAAATTGAAATGGAAGCCTGGTAAATAACCCATTATGCCCAAAGAAATCCTGATTGCCTATTCAGAGCTGAAATTTACATGCACTCTTGTTCATTAAAGAATGAATAACTGCTAATTTGCGGCATTACCGAAGCAAAGTTCAGATGACAGAATAAAAAACAAAAAACAAAAAACCCACAAAAAACAAAACCCTTTTAAATCAGAAATCTACCAGCTGTCCCCCGTAAACACCCCACCGCAACTTTCTTAATATACTGGAGACCCTATTTTTAAATTCTACTATCTAATTAAAATTCCCAGAAGGAAAAATGATGCAGATTGCAGAAATCAAAATTTAATAATAAAAAAGAAAACGGGAGGAAGAAAATCAATCCGTTTGTTAAAACAGTTTGTTAAATTGCCTTTTTTTTTCCAGTATTTATTTATTTGTAGAAGTATTTGTAGGAGAAGCTACCTGGGCACGTTTTGGGGAAAAGAGGCTAATTTTGTTACTCACATATATATGTTAATGGTTAAAGCCAGGAGCGGGAAAGTCATGGAGGTATCAGGACAATGTTCTCCCTCTTAGGAAGCCAGCCTTCCAGGGGGCTCCTGGTGGGGCTCAGTTGGTTAAGCATCTCACCCTTGATTTCAGTTCAGGTCACGATCTTGCATTTTGTGGGTTTGAACCCCGCATCAGGCTCTGCATCGACAGCATGGAGCCTGCTTGGGATTCTCTCTCCCTCTCTCTCTGCCCCTCTCCCACTCACACTGTCTCTCTCAAAATAAATATGTAAACATTAAAAAGAAAGAAAGGAAAAAAAACCCCAGTAGTCCACATATGCATGGAATCCCGTGGTATTTGTCTTTCTCTGTCGGACTTATTTCACTTGGCATTATACTCTCTGGGTCCATCCATGTTGTTTAAAGAAAAAATACCAAATGATGTCATTCATAGTCCGTGGAATTTAAGAAACTGGACAAATGAACAAAGAAAAAAAGAGACAAACAAAAGACAGACCCAGCTACAGAGAAGGAACTGGTTGCCAGAAGGAAATTGGGGGCAGGCACGTGATGTAAGTGTAGGGGACCAAGGGTACGCTTACCACGAGATGAGTGCTGAATAATGTGTAATATTTTTGAATCCTTATGCTGCACACAGGGAACTAATAACACACTGTGTGTTAATTATGCTTCAAAATAAGAAGTTCAGTGCTAACAACAACAAGAGACAGTAGGGCAGCAGAGGAATCAGACACCACAGGGAGGTCGGGCGTGGTGACGGGTTGGTGGGAGTGGTGACAGGTTGGTGGGAGTGGATGCCCAGCTCCATACGGCTGCCAGGCCACTGCTCCAGGCCCGGAACCTGTGCGTGCAGCTGTGTCACGGCTGAAAGGCAGTCGGGATGGGGTCAGGATGGTGGACGTGAACTGCTTCTTTCTCTGGATGAGACACCAAGGGCAAGGACATGGTCATCATCTAAGCTGGCACCTGATCCACAGCCGACGATCCCGACGTGTTTGCATTTCACTTACAGATAAGAAACGTTGCACGATTTATCACGCAACCACTAACAGGTGAAGGATGTGAGCCCGGCCCCTCCATCATTAGCACCATGCACAACTGGCCACGGGTCGACGGCTTTCATATAATGAGCTTCTCCAAATCAATACGAGTGGTGTGAATGCCAGAAGAAAGCATGTGGGGCTGGCTGGTGGAGTGCTAAATAACAAAAGATTGAAGACAGACCGCAAATTATAAAGAAAAAAGTTTATTGTTTGTTCCCAAGAAAATGTAAAGGAGGACACAAGTTAAGAAGCATTTTCCATTTGTGTATTTGACAAAAGTAAATGTGAATTATAATAACCAATGCTAGGGAAGCTTGGCAGAAAATGGACACTTTAGCACCTTGCTCGTGGGAAGGTAACTCTCATGGGCTTCTCTGAAGGTCACTGTGAGAACATACATGCAAAACCTAAAAGGATATTCATTTCTTCAAGCAATCCTATTTACTATAAGTTTACCGAAAGAAAAAGTCAGAAAAGAAAACAGAAAAGATGTTGAAGACGCTGAAAACTGGAAACAACCTACTTGTCCAAAAATAAAGATCAATTAGTTAAACTATGGAAATATACAATTTATACGTTCTAGATGATTTTCGTATGATCACGCACCCTATTGTGGCTGAAGGGGTGAGCTCTGGAGTTTGAGCAAACCCTGGCTCCATGGGTTACTAGTTAAGTAGTCTGGGGTAAGCTACCATTTCTCTCCCTTGGGGTACCTGTGTGTAACATGAAATTACCATTAACCTACTTCAGCATTAAATGTGTTGGGGCGCCTGGGTGGCTCGGTCGATTAAGCGTCCGACTTCGGCTCAGGTCATGATCTCACGGTCCCTGAGTTCGAGCCCCGCGTCGGGCTCTGTGCTGACAGCTCAGAGCCTGGAGCCTGTTTCAGATTCTGTGTCTCCCTCTCTCTCTGCCCCTCCCCTCTTCATGCTCTGTCTCTCTCTGTCTCAAAAATAAATAAACGTTAATAAAAAAATAAATGTGTCAACATGTCTCTACTGTAAAATTGTTAAGTTAGACTCTGCTATATCATGTGTGTGGTAGTCAAAGTTCTCCAGAGAAACAGAATTGATAGGATAGAGGATTGAAAGAAAAATAGGTAATAGATGAATAGATTGACGGATGAATGGATACAGAGAGATGATGGGTAGGTAGGTAGGTAGATAGAAAGATAATAGATGGATGGACAGATGGATGGATGGATGGATTGATGAATGATGGATAGATGATAGATAGATAGATAGATAGATAGATGATAGATAATAGATAATAGTTGCATAGATTGATGGATGAAGAGAGAGGTAGGTAGGTAGGTAGATAGGTAGATAGAAAGATAATGGATGGACAGATGGATGGATGGGTGGATAACAGATAGATAGATGATAGATAGATAGATAGATATTAGATAATAGATGAATAGATTGATGGATGAATGGATAGAGAGATGATAGGTAGGTAGGTAGGTAGATAGAAAGATAATAGATGGATGGACAGATGGATGGATGGATGGATGGATGGATTGATGGATAATGGAAAGATGATAGATAGATAGATAATAGACAGATAATAGTTGCATAGATTGATGGATGAAGAGAGAGGTAGGTAGGTAGGTAGATAGAAAGATAATGGATGGACAGATGGATGGATGGGTGGATGACAGATAGATAGATGATGGACAGATAGATAGATATTAGATAATAGATGAATAGATTGATGGATGAATGGATAGAGAGATGATAGGTAGGTAGGTAGGTAGGTAGAAAGAAAATAGATGGATGGATAGATGGATGGATGGGTGGATGAATGGATGACGGATACACAGATGATAGATAGATAGATAGATAGATCTATCGTAGGAATTGGCGGGCTTGGTTATGGAGGATGAGAAGTCCCAGGATCTGCCATCTGCAAACCAGAGAACTAGGAAAGCCAGTGGTGTAATTCACTCTGAATCCAAAGGCCCCAGAACCAAGAGCACCCATACCCGAGGCCAGGAAAAGTAGGGTGTTCCAACCCTAGCAAGGAAAGCAAATTTGGTCCTCGTCTGTCTTATTATTCTATTCAGACCGTTGGCAGTTTAGATGGTGTCCACCCTCCCTGGGGAAGGCGATCTTCTTTAGTCATTCAGATGCTGGTCTCTTCCTGAAACGCCCTCATAGACGCATCCAGAAATAATGACTTACCAGCTCTCTGGGCATCCCTTCGCCCAGTCAGACTGACACATAAAATTGGCCATCACAATGTGTTCAAGTTATTATTATTGGAACTATTTTTATTGTTGTCAGGCAGTCTCAGTGAATGAAACTGTCAGAGTGTGTTTTCAAGTTAAAAAAAAAAAGCCTAAGGAAATAGGCCAGGATATCGAAAAAATATTTATATCTCTTTATGCTTAACTATATTTTTGACTTGTATATTATTAATATGTATTATTTATACAATATTGTAATTTATTATTTATTATTTAATGATGTGCTCTTACTTTCAGCCTGGTCAATGCTGCAGTGACCATTCCTAAAGCAGATTCTCTTTTTGTCAATCTGAAAGGTAAATCTGATGGAACAGACTGGGATTTTAATTCAAAAAAATGGCAATATTGTTTTTTTTAAAGTATTTTTTAAAGTGTTTATTCATATTTGAGACAGAGGGAGACAGAGCACGAGCAGGAGAGGGGCAGCGAGAGAGGGAGACACAGAATCTGAAGCAGGCTCCGGGCTCTGAGCCGTCAGCTGAGAGCCTGACGAGGGACTTGAACACACCAGCAGTGACATCGCGACCTGAGCTGAAGTTGGACGTTTAACTAACTGAGCCACCCAGGCACCCCTAAAAAAAATCACAACATTATTTTAGGGACTTTTTTGTCTTTCCCGCCACTGACCAGATCTGTATTTATCCTTCAATCGACCTTTAAATGGAACACTTTTTCTTCTGCTTTTGAAGTGTTACTATTTCAAGGCAGAATCAGTTTTGGCTTTTGCCGTTGGGACCTAGAAGCACGCACCCGGGAGGGCGGCCTGGCTGCTTCATGGAATGCATCTTCCTTGAGAGAGATTCTTGGGGGAATATTACACGAGTAGGGTCGAACCCTCTTCAGGCAAGGGTTGGCCAACAGCCATTTAAAAATCATACCTTTCTCAATTTCTCCCCTACACACACACACACACACACACACACACACACGCACATGCACCCACACGCTCTCAGCCACACACCCCTTCCAAGCATTTTCATTTATATCTGTCAGCTCAGCCTTTGGCCGACCGCTATAGTGGTTTTGTGAAGAAGCAATGGAGACCCGTGTCTTCCCTGTGTCACTCTACATTTTGAATCAGAGGGTGCCTCAGTGGCTAATGTAGCATCTACCGTGCTAATGTAGAAATGGCCTGAATATGGTTTTTCAAAGAATAAAGTACTCAGTTGTCTGAAAATGCACACAAGACCATGCTTTGCCACCCTCCCCTCATGTGGTCTTCAGGCTGACTTCAAAGAGAAACCATCCCATGTGGTGGTTCTGTGGGTTTCTAGGCTGGAATGTGGACAGTGGTGCTGAGTGACTCATTGCTTTGATTGTGATTGGTGTCTTGTGTATGTAAAGAAAAACTGAGTGTTCGTATCAAAGGAAAACAAGAGAGCTTGGAATTAATGCAAGATGTCCTCCTCTCCACCCCAAAAATGTATGCTCTATCTTGAAAACATATCTGTTCAGTATAAACAACATTTCATTAGATGACTCAAGAGATGGTTGAAAATGTCACTCCGATTCAAAAATAGAGCTTTTTTTTTTTTACCTCAATAAATGAGTTCTGCTTCGGAAAGGTTATAACAAGGAAATTGTATTCCGTGTTGGGAAATGAGTCGATGGCCCTTATCAACGAGCATTTACTAGGTAAATTGATAAACCCGGGCACTTGTACCCGCTACGCAAATTTACGAGGATACCAAATAATGACAGCAGGGGCTGCTAAGACTGGGAGCGAGAGAAGATGAGCTACATGGAGTGGGGATGCTAAGCCCTGGAACAGGATGTGGCCACGGCCTGGCTCTGATGCCCCCCCCCACCATTTCGGTACACAGCAGCCAACCTCCAAATGCCATGCCTTTGGGGTGCTGCCACCCTCCCCTGGGAACCCTAAGGGCGAGTCGACACCGATTCGGAACATGGTAGGTGAGGGCAGCCGGACAGAGGGCAGCCGGAAGCCGGAGTACCGGCTCTGTTTCAGGCCGAGTCCACTTGGAACAGTGAGGGACGGTGGAGGCCAAATGCAAGCAGAGAGGAGATAAAGGGAGAGAAACCGCTGGAAGCAGCTCTGGCTGTGCGGCCAGGGGACGTGAGGACAAAGGGAGGATGCTGGGTGCTTGGAGGAATCCCCCATGGAGCTGGGGTTCCGACCTTTGAGGAGCGGGCACTCCCCTGTCGTTTGCGCAGGTGGATGACCGTTCTAGAGACCGGAACCCAAGGGCTTTGGAACAAACTGCTGCTTCGGGAGGGACTACGTTTGTGGGGATGAAGTTGGCAGGAAGAAGGAGCAGACAGGAAAGGGGTGGTCTCTTCTTCAGTCTCTAATACCCCGGGGAGGCAGGACCCAACAGGAAGCCGAGTGGAGGAGGAAACCTAATGCAGATGTCACAGAATGGGACACAGACAGGTGGCTCCACAGCTGAGAGCCCCTGACCCAGAAAACTGCTGACACGGGGGCATCACTAATCCACAGGTGATTTTCCAGGGGCAGGTTAGAGGTAGAGGAAAAATACGAACAGATTACAAAAAGCCAAGGCTCATTCAACTTTTCAAGAACATTTCTGTTGCGTGTCGTTGGGCACGTCCATCCGTCACGTACTTCACCTGAGCTTCCTTAGGAGAAGCATTTGACTCACTGGGAATTGAGTTTTAGTTTAATCTCATATTCTTAGCTTGTTGCATCTACAGCAACCCCCTCTGTATATTATATTAATATTTAGATATTCTATTCACACATGGTAATTTTTCCATGTGAGAGAGCCTGGGTCTTTCTTCGTGTGACAATCCGTTTTTCCATGGGTGAATTGCAACAACTAGCTTATTCTGCTTTTTCTTCCTGGGTGAGCCCTTGGGGACTATATTTTCTTCATCACTGCTTTGAGTAGGATTATATAATAATAATTCCAGGTTTCTGTGTTTCTTTCTTTTTAAGTTTATTTATTTATTTTGAGAGAGAGAGTGCGAGCAAGGGAGGGGCAAAGAGAGGGAGAGAGAGAGAATGCCAAGCAGGCCCCACACTGTCAGCATGGATTCCGATATGGGGCTTGAACCCACAAACCGTGAAATCATGAACGGAGCTGAAACCAAGAGTCGGTCGCTCAGCCGACTGAGCCGCCCAGGCACCACAGATTTCCATGTTTCTGACAATAATTTATTTCTTTCAATTATTTGTTTGCACTTTTAACCATTCATTTTCCAAGGGACAGTGCGTTGCAGTTCCAAACCAAGTTATAACTTCTTTAAATAAGGCACACATTGTGCACTGAATCACAACATACTGGCAACAGAGGAGGTTAGAAAATTAAAGCAAAATATCTTAAGAGGCCAGGTGGACAGTGTAAATAAATAAAGTGAATCCATTTTAAATGATACAGATTGGATTGTGATAAATAAGAAAGTTTTTTTTTCTCTTTTTATGTATTTGCTGACCAAATGAAATTTTTGCCAGCTTAGGAATAGGTCTTGCTTCCATCTTGTTTTCTCACTTCATCAAAATTATTGGCTGTCTCTCTCTCTCTCTATATATATATATATGCATATGTGTGTGTATATATGTGTGTGTATACACATAGATATGTACATGCATAAATTATCTCTCTCTCTCTCTCTCTCTATCTATCATCTATCTGTCTATCTGTAGGAAAAAGTGGAATAAAAATTGGGGCTATTTTAAAATTCTTATTAGTGTTTCTAGTCAGGTTGATTTTTACTATCCCTTTCTTCCTACTTGATACGTTATTTGGAAATTACATGCAATACGATTTTTGGAGCCTGAAAGTAGAAAAGGGCAAGAGGACTGTTTCCACTAGCGTTTGAGCAGGAAACACCTACCAAGTGAAGGGTGTGGATACCGAGAGTAAGACGCGATTTTTTTTTTTTTTTTTATAAATTTTTTTTTTTCAACGTTTTATTTATTTTTGGGACAGAGAGAGAGACAGAGCATGAACGAGGGAGGGGCAGAGAGAGAGGGAGACACAGAATCGGAAACAGGCTCCAGGCTCTGAGCCATCAGCCCAGAGCCCGACGCGGGGCTCGAACTCACGGACCGCGAGATCGTGACCTGGCTGAAGTCGGACGCTTAACCGACTGCGCCACCCAGGCGCCCCAAGACGCGATTTTAAAAACATCTCGTTCACGAAAGATGGGAGAGGAGCAGTGGGGGGTACAGGTCGTGCGGACAGCGAATGAGGCTGCCTTCAGGTCAGTGTGTTTGAAAGACCAGTGCCCATATCTCCTCTCTGGGAACCGGTCATTGTGTCCTGACCTCTGGTATTGATTTGCTTTTTGGGTAGAAATCACTGAATCTCCCTGGGCACATTTCTTCAACTATAAAATGAGGATTTATACTAGAATCCGTGATTACCAACAGGCAGCCTGAAGGCTGAATGTCTCATACGGATACTTTGTTCTTAAGATTAACGTATGGGGTGTAGGTAACACCCTTTGGTTACAAAAATGAAAACACACTCCCCTCAGAAGCCAAGTGGTATTAAGAGACACATGTGTTCTAATCAATAACAAGGCTTCGGAGCGTGATGTAGAAAAATTGGTCAGGAATTCACTCTTGCAGTCTTTGGTTGTCTTCCTTTAGGCAGGACCTGAGAGAAGGCGGATACAGAAGGCAGTTAGAGGGTCCTGGATCCCAAGTCAGAAAATAATATTCTACAAATTGGTCTCACCCTAGGGGCGCCTGGGTGGCGCAGTCGGTTAAGCATCCGACTTCAGCTCAGGTCACGATCTCGCGGTCCGTGAGTTCGAGCCCCGCGTCGGGCTCTGGGCTGATGGCTCAGAGCCTGGAGCCTGTTTCCGATTCTGTGTCTCCCTCTCTCTCTGCCCCTCCCCCGTTCATGCTCTGTCTCTCTCTGTCCCCCAAAAAATAAATAAACGTTGAAAAAAAAATTAAAAAAAAAATTGGTCTCACCCTAGAGGAAATCCACCAAAGAGCCTGCAGAATACTCCAGGGGGAACATTTCACATAATTCCTCACTCGTGTGAGTTTCCATTGGAATTCAACCAAAACTTATTAGTGCTTTAGAGCAAAACGATGTACAGTATATAGGATTCTACCGTAATGAGATTTCCATCCATACAGACTGGATTATTTGTTCAAATGGTCTATAAAAAGCCTAGAAATTTCTTTAAAAAGCAAGGCTTAATACACATTTTCAGGTATGTGCTAAAGCCTTTGTGCCAGCTTATGTTTAGAAATTTATTATTGAGGTAAATAACTAACAATCTCTGCTACTGGTGATATGCAAAGCTACTGTTTTCAGGCAAGAACTTTCTTTCAAGGTAGATCTGTGGTGGACAATGAAAATAAAGACACGTTTACTCTAATACGTATCAAATATTTTAGTAGATGTTTTGTTCTGTTGTATTTTCAAGTCCTCTTGAAACAAAGCTATTCAGATCATAATCCATTTAGATATTTTTCCATTGATATTGTAACTATGTGCCTAAGCAAAGGTTCTAGCTGCTTCTATTTGTTAAGTATGCTATTTCTCATTGTTAAAGACGTTATCTATCTATCTATCTATACATCCATGTACCTACCTACCTATTATCTATCTGTCTACCTATCATCTTTGAAGTTTTCCGACATTCAAAAAATAATGTGAGGCAATTCATGTTTAAAAAACACATGTACTAGAGTAAATCTAAAAATAGAAATTTTACTTGGGAAAATTTCAGGAAAAAAGATTAATAGATCAAAACATTATATAAATGGCCCCACTACTTTTAAAACTCCATTTAAATGAGAATAAGGCATTATTTTGTGGGCTTTTTAAAAAATAATTTTTATTCAACTTATTTAAGCTAAAAAAAGGACATCATCAAAAAAAATCGTTAATGTTTATTTTTGAGACAGAGAGAGACAGAGCATGAATGGGGGAGGGTCAGAGAGAGAGGGAGACACAGAATCAGAAGCAGGCTCCAGGCTCTGAGCTGTTAGCACAGAGTCTGACGTGGGGTTCAAACTCATGGACCGCGAGATCATGACCTGAGCCGAAGTTGGACACTTAACCAACTGAGCCACCCAGGCACCCCGATTTTTTTTTTTAATTTTTTTTTCAGCGTTTATTTATTTTTGGGACAGAGAGAGACAGAGCATGAACGGGGGAGGGGCAGAGAGAGAGGGAGACACAGAATCGGAAACAGGCTCTAGGCTCTGAGCCATCAGCCCAGAGCCTGACACGGGGCTCAAACTCACGGACCGCGAGATCGTGACCTGGCTGAAGTCGGACGCTTAACCGACTGCGCCACCCAGGCGCCCCCAGGCACCCCAATTTAAAAAATTTTTTTAACGTTCATTTATTTTAGGACATGCTTTCAAAGACACAAACCCATAAAGACAAAACATGTAAGAAAGAAGACAAGTATAGAACTTTGCAAGTTGAGGACAGAGGGCTGCAGAATGATTTAGACCACTTGTACAAGGTACAAAAGAGGGCCCTAGAAAATTTAAGTCATAATAAAAGAAAATGTAAAACTCAATATGAAAGCGAAATTAAAGAACTGTACCAGAATGAGGAAGATAAAGAGACGACAGCAAGAAAGGGTACAAGAATGAGAGTAGGCGGCCAACAGGTGCAACATCCAAATGACAAGAGTTCTAGGATGAGAGAACAGAGTCAATAGGGCGAGGAAATCATTACTAAATCCTCAAAGACAATAGTAAATCATAAACAGTTCAGTAGAATGAATAGTGCTTCTAGATTGGAGGGCCCATCGTATGCATAGTAAAATAAATGAGGATAGACTTAACTAATGTCCTTGAGAAACGTGTTAGTTCTGAACCCAAAAATAAAATCATATACATTGCTAAGGGAGAAAAGAAAAGTCACACTTACAGACCCAGATTGGATTTCGCCATCTCTCCAGAAATTAGAAAAGCTGAAAGCTAGAAGGCAGTAGAGCAGGTTCTAAAAATTCTGAAGGGATTGCTGTGATTTCTTTTAAAAAGGTAAAGTTAATATTGGATCAGGTATGATTACTGGCAGTAGGCGCAGACGGTTGGGAGTTCGACTTGAATTTGTAGTGAGCGAGTAGAAAATTAAGCAAACAAAGAAGCCAGACAAGCATTCCCAGGGAAACTCAAAGCAAATGAAAGCAAACAGAGGGCACCACGTGGCTCGTGTGACGACCACCCACACTCCCTCCGAGTGTGAGCACTGGATGCTGTTGGGAAAGCTTCAGGCGGTGTGATGGGGTGGGATGAAAAACAGAGAGGGTGCTCCGAGGGGGCTAATTCCTCGTTTTAATTGGGGATCCTAACTGATCATGACAGAAACTGAACATTTTAACAATAGCAGTAGAAGCGTATCATTTAGAGATATAGAAGTGGGTGCAAGAGAATCAGCAAAAAGATTCGAAAGCACCGGGATGTGCTGTTCTGCACGGGACTACGCTCGTTCGGTGCCTCAGAGCTGTGCTCCCCACTTCTACGGAATGTTGTGTATCAAGTTATAATGTTACTAATCACCCTCGATGAGACCTCACTATCACCATAGGTGAGCCAATATTCTTTATACTCTGTGGTTGGCACGTTTGGATAGAGACTGGCTGGCCTCATGGAAGATACTATTTTTCTCCTGATATATATATTTGTAACCTTTTGGCCAATTTCAACGGTCTGCGAACAGGAGAATGGGGTAGAAACATGGTCATCCCACCTGCTCGAATTGGGATTGGTTTTGTTTTGTTTTGTTTTGTTTTGTTTTGTTTTGTTTTGTTTTTGAGTGGTTTTCTCTCTTGGTTCATGATGATGTAGAAGGCTGTCGCCACCGATAGGTACATCATACCACGGTTCTTTCCTCTTCCACCTTTTTTCTGCTTCTCAGATCCTGTAGGTTGGAAACCAGTTTAGATCATCTAGTATCAGTGAACAGGTCAGGAGTAAGATCTGAGGGAATCTTGTGTGAATAAATGTTTCTGCTATGGAGAATGGACTTTCTAACATTGATTTCCACTGCTCTGGAGCCATTACCGTCTGATTCTGCCCTTTCTCTTTTGATGTCGTAGGAGGCTGGATCCTACGTGGATAAGGACGCTGGCCTCTGTGTGTTTTCCTAGGTTTCCGTGTCTGTGAGTGGAGAATGAACACATCTTGCTCAGTGTCATCCTTACTTGTGTGAACACCCAGGGCTCCCGATCATCAAAGAGCCATTTCTAGTCACTGAGCTGTTGCTATGGCAATAATCTTCCAAATACAACCACGTTGGGTGAGAAGGGCATGAGACGTTTGTTTTAATCCTGTAACCGCAGTTGACGAGAGATGGTGTGTTAGCTAAGATGAAATTTGAAACACTTCATAAGACTTTTATTTTGAATGGTTTCTTACATACTGTAAACAATTTTAGGAGGGCAGTCCAAACATTACTTTGATCGAAAATGACAAACATCTTTCCAACTGTGTCTTGATATGGCCTGACTCATCGCAGATGCCTGAAACTTATTTGGAAGTACCTGTTTAAGGCACACGTAGCTGAGGAATCAATTCGTGATGTCTGCAATGGCCACAGGACTGCCTTAGGTATTTGACAGTGTTTTGCGTTCCTTACTATTTTTGTGTGTCTCATAATCTTTGTTGGAGACATACTTCGCGGAGTCCAGTGGAGATTGAGGCAAGAGATCGAGGCAAGTGAGCCTAGAGATGGGCATGCTATCTCTTTCCAGGCCTTGAGGGTGGAGTCGGGTGTGAGTCTGGTTAGGACTCGAGGATATCTCTCTTGTAGGTATCACTGTGCTTTTCTCAGGCTTCTGAAGACTTCTCCTCTAAGACGAACTTGTGTTTAGGTAGGAGCTGTCCTGCCACAGGTTTTTCTCCATGTCTGCTCTCCCCTCAGCCTTTGGACTTCCCTCCCCACCTGCACTCAGTGGTGGGTCCTCCAACTCCTGATGTCCACCCGCAGGAGCTGAAGCCAGCTGTCACTTGCTACTCCGTCCTGGCGAGCGCAGTCGGCAAGGGGCTCTTCACCGCTTCCGGGCTCGGCTTCAGTCTTAGGCAGGAGCTATGGACCCCAGTTCAGGGCTCCTGCCTTTCTCTGCTATAGAGGCTTCTCCTGGCCTCTGTCCAGGACATCTCTCCCCCCGCCCTCCTCGAGGGAGCGAGATGTTTTGTCTGTTCCCCTCACCCAGATCTCAGTTTTTCTAGACACGATTTTAAACATCTTTTAAATGCTTCAACACTGGCCTGGAAGTAGAAGAGAGAAAGTTTGCAAGTGAAATGCATTTGAAATTGGCCTTGAAAAGCTTTTCTTTCCCCCTGATTATGAATATTTAGGATTTTGAGACCAAAATGTAGAGCAACAGGCTCTACAGTGTTTCCAGCTGGGATTCTATTCACAAACTTATTTCAAATTAATAAGCTCATGTTGTAGATTCCCACAAAACGTTAATGAGCCACCAACGCACCCTACGTATTTCTCCTAAGAGCCGGACTGGCTAGCTAACCGCCATAGTACAGAGAGAGAATCCTTTCTGAGCCAAATGACCTTTGTGAATTGCCTGCAGAGTCCCCCAGGGTGTCTGCCGTCCTTGGATTCTTCATAAGAGGTAGGTTCTTTTTCGAGTGTATTTAAGGCAATATTATACATCATTTGATTCTGTGATTGAACACAACACACTGAGAAAACAATACCATCGCCCAGAAGCGAGCCGTCATGGGACGATGCCTCACTGAGGATGGGCCTTTGATTGTTTCTGTTATCGGCTTGGAGCAGCAAAGCTGTCCTGTCTTCCTTCATTCCGCGACTCTTGTGGCAATGACAGGGAGAGAGTGGGAATGCTTACGTAGAATCTCCCAGATTGAAATTTAAAATACCCCAAGTAGCTCAATCTACCTAAACGGTTTAGGCTCTTAACCGTGGTATTTGAGAAATCCTTTTACTCTCAAACCACAGTTTTCTCCCCCAAAGACCCATAATCAAGCAATTCTTCAACGTGCCAGGACCTTCACATCCACCCAGCCTGCCGGGATCTCAGCCTCTCCCTTCCTCCCGTTCTTACGTCCCAGTTTCCCAGTTCTCTCTGCAGTCTGTTACAATCTCTTCTTGTACCCCTTTATCTCGATCCAGCTTTCCCAGCAAAATCCAAACCTTGGTGTAATCCCACCTGGTGAGTATCCTCAGCCAGCTCTGTGCAGCTGAGCGATTGAGAGGACAGAAGGGGGGGGTCTCATGTTAATTGCCCCCAATTTAAATGAGCTCCTGGAGCCACCATGATCATTCCTGCACCTCGTGACCCACTCCCTTTTCCACTCCTTGAGACGTCTGGGTAAAACCTTTCCCTTCTCAAATACTTAGCATTTTGTCCTCACGCTCAGGTTATGACTTGATTTCCCATCTCACTGAGAAAATACCATGAGAAAATACCAATCAGCAGGACGGAACTCCCTCGGGCCCCTCCTGCGTCGCACCGCTGGCTCATTATGTCCCTGCCCACGCGTTCCTTCCCACCTGTCACTGTGGACACCTGCTCCTAAAGCCAGTGCCTGTCTCTCCTGGATCTCGTATTTTCTCCCCTATGTGGTATTGACTCTGCAGCGACTCTCCCCTTTCTTGTGTCCTCAACCTCTCTTGCCGAAGCATGCAACATGCATTTACACTTCGTGTCTAAATAAAACAAAGTAGGGGCGAAATGACCAAAACCACTCCTTCTGCATTCTTTTCTAAGTTTTCCAGCAAATTCCGTGATTTGAATCATTTCCATTCAGTCTTCCCTCCTTTGCTCAAATGGATTCCAAGGAGGGTTTCATCTCAACCGATCCATCAGAACAGACCCCTTCAAGATTCCCAGTGACATCATGATGCTAAATCAAAGAGGACTTGTCAGTTTTCATCTTTTTTTATTTTTATTATTTTTTAATTTTTTTAAAGAAATCTTCTTAACTTTTTTTTAACGTTTATTTATTTTCGAGAGACAGAGAGAGACAGAATGAGCAGGGGAGTGGCAAAGAGAGGGAGACATAGAACACGAAGCAGGCTCCAGGCTCTGAGTCGTCAGCACAGAGCCCGGCGCGGGGCTCGAACTCACGAGCTGTGAGATCGTGACCCGAGCCGAAGTCGGACGCTCAACTGACTGAGCCACCCAGGCACCCCGGTTTTCATCTTTTTTAAAGTTTATTTACTTATGTTTGAGAGAGACAGAGAGGATGTGAGTGGGGGAGGGGCAGAGAGAGAGGAAGAGAGAGAATGCCAAGCAGGCTCTGTGCAGTCAGTGCAGAGCCCAACACGGGGCTCGAACTCGCAAACTGCGAGGTCATGACCTGAACTGAAATCAAGTGGGCAGCTTAACCTACTGAGCCACCAGGGTGCCCCTGTCAGTTCTCATCTTAAATGACTTCTGGTGTGGATGAGTACATCTTCCTAAAAACACCTTTTCCCTATGGCTTCCAGAATGATTCTTTCTTCGTTTTTCCTTTCTTTAATTTTTGCCAACATTATTGAGGTTTACTTGACAAAGAAAAATTGTATACCTGTGTTTTTCTTTTAGCTTCTTAGTTGTTCCCTCTTCCTCTTCTTTCATGGAATATCTCACATCTCCCGCCTCTCAGTGCTGGAATATGCCAATGCTTCGGTTTTGACCTCTTCTTTTGTGTGTGCACGGAGTCCCAAGAAGATCTCAGTCAGCCTCCTTGAATATCACCCATTGCCTGATGACACCTACATTTTCATCTGCAGCTTAGATATCTCCTCGAACCCCAGACTCATACATCTGACTGCCTTCTTAGCATTCTTTTTTAAAAAATTTTTTAAAATGTTTATTTATTAATGAGAGAGACAGAGACAGAATGTGAGTGGGTTGGGGCAGAGGGAGAAGGAGTCACAGAATCCGAAGCAGGCTCCAGGCTCTGAGCTGTCAGCACAGAGTCCAATGCGGGGCTCGAACTCACACCGTGAGATCATGACCTGAGCCGAAGTCGGACACTCAACCTACTGAGCCACTCAGGAGCCCCTGCCTTCTTAGCATTCTACCTGGATGTCCAGCATATATTGGAAATGTTAGAACTTAGTTTGTGGTACAGCAATTCCCTTTCTACTAACAAACAACAGCAACAACATTTCCCTCTCCCAACACACACACACACACACACACACACACACGCCGTTTCCTCCATAGTCTTCCACATCTTAGTAGGTAGCAACAACATCTTGCCGTTGTTATAGCTGACGATGGGGTTGCAGCTGGCACATTTATGTCTGTCACACCCATGTGCAGTCTATCCGCAAATGCCTTCCTGTCCCCCATACAGATAGCTTGCTTCCTTTGAGACGGTGTTTGGGAAGCCTTTCCTGACCCTCCTCTTTTAAAACAAGCCCTCATTGGGGCACCTGGGTGGCTCAGTCGGTTAAGTGGCTGACTTCGGCTCAGGTCATGATCTCGCGGTCCGTGAGTTCAAGCCCCGCATCGGGCTCTGTGCTGACAGCTCAGAGCCTGGATCCTGTTTCTGATTCTGTCTCCCTCTCTCTCTGACCCTCCCCCATTCATGCTCTGTCTCTCTCTGTCTCAAAAAATAAATAAACGTTAAAAAAAACAAACAGGCCCTCACTTCCACCCCGAGATTCCCTTTCTCTGTTCTACAGAGTCACCTGCTTCTCGTCCAATCTTCCCTGAAGCAGTGGGCAGGCTCTATAAAGTCAGGCCCTTCGTCTGTTTCATTCATGAGTTCCCTGTGTCTTGAAGAGTGCCTGGCACTTAGCAGGGAGGCCACCGAGATTAACAAGGCACAGAAGCCATTAGATTAGCGTGTGATTTCATTTCAAATTCAAATATACCTTCCGGGTTGTAATCTTGATGAGCCTACGATTGAACGCTCTACCAAAATACGTGCTCCTAGAGACGTTGAGCACGTTTCCAGTTTTTGGAACTAGTAATTAAATGATCTTCCAGAGGGATGGTGATTTCCATGTTTTAATGTCCGAGATTACCTGATCTATCTTCAAAGGCGTGATAACACAGGGTTTACTGTCACAAGTAGACTCAGCTGAAATGCAAAAGCACTTCTTTCGCCATGGTGTGCTGTGTTTATCAACTTGAGGAGTTGGTCTCAGAACCGTCCTTCGTGATGATCACAGAAATCGTTTTTGAGGACGTTCTCATGCTGTGTCTGAAGCACTATTCCGCATGTGGGAGAAGTCACCGGCAACAACATACAACATCCCTTGCTTTAGGAGGCCACTTCGAAGAAAATCAGCAACAGCAAACATATAACGATGGATATTACCAACTCTGTGATATATAGAACAATGGTGGGCTGAAGACAATGCTGTTGAAGCCTAGAGTTACCCGAGGAAATTAGAGATGGCTTCACAGCAGATGCTGTGCAGAAACCGGGTTCACAGAGACAGGGTCTTCGCCCGCAGGGAGTACGGGGAAGGGCCCCCAGAACGTTGCACCACCGCGTGCAAAGTGCACGGAGTGAATGGTTTGGCGCGAATGCAGGTCAAGGTGCCTGGGACCAGCTGTAAAGCAGACTCAACCTGGAGACAACAGGTGAGACAGCTTGAGGGGTTTGGGTTTGCTTGTTTATCCCTGAGCATTTTGTATGTACGTGCCAAGTCTCTGTTAAGTGAAGAAGAAGGCAGCGGATGTTTCTACTTCTATCCAAATCCTTGTAGAGAGGTGGATGGAGAACAAAATAAGTACAGCTGTAAAGAAAGGGCGTGTGCGCTTCATGTATCCCCTGTGCCCCGTGGACCCCCCTTCTCTTGTCACCTGGGGCCATTTTGCCCTCCTGCCAAGCAGAAGCCTGGGTTTCCCCATCACTCACCTGGGCGCGAAAGCTCTGTGTTACTGCTTACTCCTTGCCCTGTTTGCCCCACCTACTCAGGTGTTATAGTTCGTTCTCATGTGCTGCAAATGTCTTTCGAATCTGTCACATTGCCCTCAGCATTTCCCAACTGGCTCCCTTTGCTGGCTTTCCTTCTCTTCTGTTCCGCTCCCGACCGTTCTCCTAGGTTTCCAGTGTGAATCTCCTAAATCGGCTATATTCCCACTCAACGTCTTTGTAATATGAACAGAATTAAGTGCAGGTTCTTCCAACAATCGTTGTGCCGGGGCTGACACGTATAAGACGCTCACTAGGCTGCGAGTGCCTAACGACACTTGCATAAGTTTGTGGTCTCCGGAGGCGGGGGCTGGGACACTAACTAGCTCCCTAGGAAACAAACCCTAGGTGAGGATGACCAAGCACACAGTCGTCCGAACTGGGACTTGATTATATGATTATTCTCCCCATGCTTCCGTTTCTGTCAAACTATCCACATCTTCAAGGCTTAGGTCAGGTGCTGCCATTTCCATTTTCTTTTGTGTGACTCAGAACTGAAGTTAAGCATTCCCTCATTGGGATTCACGTAGAATTTTGCATCTCTTAGGAAAGTTCAGCATCGTTTCTAAGGCATTACAATTATTTATAGATATGCTTTATGCATCTAAAAAACACGTAAAGCGATGTTTTGCAGGCATCGAGAGGATGGTGTGTGATTAGAACATAGACCCTAGGGGCGCCTGGGTGGCGCAGTCGGTTAAGCGTCCAACTTCAGCCAGGTCACGATCTCGCGGTCTGTGAGTTCGAGCCCCGCGTCGGGCTCTGGGCTGATGGCTCAGAGCCTGGAGCCTGTTTCCGATTCTGTGTCTCCCTCTCTCTCTGCCCCTCCCCCGTTCATGCTCTGTCTCTCTCTGTCCCAAAAATAAATAAATAAACATTGAAAAAAAAAATTTAAAAGAACATAGGCCCTAAAGCAGACGGCCTGACCTTGAATGTTGTTCTGCCACTCCTGCATGCATGACCTAAAATAAATGACTTAACCTCTCTGTTTCATTTGTCTCCGATGCAAGATGGGGATGATACTAGTACCTATCTCTTAGAGCCGTTGTGTGGATTCGGTAAGTGGATACATAAAAATTCAAAATCGTGCCTGAAATTCAGTTAACACTCAATAGACAAAAACTATCAATTTGAGTTTACGATGTCTGGAAAGCAGCACTTAGCCTCTTGCTGGGATCATCCCAGTATATCACTGGCAGGTGACCGTGGAGGCAAATTGGGAAACGCACTCTCATCGATTCAAAGAGGATGTGTAGTCAAATACGACACAAGAGTAATTCTTTTCTCTATGTTTATGTATATGTTGATCAGTGTGCAGCGTCCTCATGTTAGATATTTGGGATTCCAGTGGAAAGAGGCACCCAGCCCTCCAGGAGCTTACGGTCTAGAGGAGGAGAGAGTACAGGTCAGTGCTTCTGGCTGGGTGGTTGAGGGCTGAGGCCGTGGGGAGCAGGGGGAGGGGGAGGGGGGCCATGCAGGTTCTCACCCACCGCCTCCGCTGGTCCAGGTGCCCAGGCCTCGGTGTCTACTGTGCCTGGGCGATTTAACCTTTTCAATTCACGGCCCTCTGTTAGATGCGGTAAGAGTTCAGACTACCTCCCAGAATTCTGCTGCAGCAAGTTTAGAATTTAGGATGCCAAAGAGAACTGATCTTCCCCTAAAACAGAAATCAGAAGGATAAC
Source organism: Leopardus geoffroyi (assembly GCF_018350155.1). Taxonomy (NCBI): domain Eukaryota; kingdom Metazoa; phylum Chordata; class Mammalia; order Carnivora; family Felidae; genus Leopardus; species Leopardus geoffroyi. The sequence continues at coordinate 136,323,685 of NC_059336.1, forward strand.
CTAAGGAAGCATGATACGCACCAGGAACCTTCTAGATAATGAGTGGACTATTATTTAGGTGTCGAGTTTGCTGTGTCTAAATAATATTACATATTATTTATAATTAATATTTAATAGTGATTGTTTTATTCAAGACAGAGTAGAAGAACTGAAAATACAGACTCTGAATTACACCCTGCAGCATTTCACGGGATTCTTGGGGCCAGAAGAGGCACCAGGGGACCATTTTCTATATCTGGGGAAAACAACGGCTGTTTTCGTTGGTTGGGTTGTTTGTTTTGTTTTTAGTGGTGTCAACTCAATATATCTATTACAGACAACACATCATGCATATTAATGTACTCAGTAAATGCATATTATAATAATATAAATAATAATATAGTAAAACATATTTAATATGATAATATATGATATAATGCAATGTAATAGACATAACAAACATTTACTTAATGAGTCTGAAATAAGCAATTATCTGAATTAATGCTTGTAATTCACATATTATTGAGTTATTATACTGCCAATTGCAGATAGAGAAAGTGATTTGGGAGTTTTGTTTGCTTTTGTTTTTTTGCAAAGGCTAATAAATGATCCAGCTGACTTTCCATCATTCAACGATTCCGCCTCGTCTGCTCTGAGCGGGTCTAGAGGTCTCCCATTCTGGTCTGTCTTTGATGGGAGTTTATCTACCCGGAGACCTCTCTTCACAGGGATGGCCGCATATCCTCCAGGCCTGGGAGGCACAGGGGTGGGGTCGGTGTTCCCGCAGAGGTGACACTGACCCGAGCCCTGAGGACACAGAGATGTGGGCCTTGGTCAGAGGAGGACAGAGCCCAGGCTGACTGTCCCCGGAGGGCGACATGAAGCATACGCACACAGAGCCTGGTCTGGAAGTGGGCGTTGTTCAGGGCCTTCAAGCAGATGAATTCAACAGAGTCAGTAAAGGGCCATCCCATGTAAAGGGAAGGACCCTGACATGTACTCGAAGATCAGCTCTGCTTTGTTTATGAAGGATATTTGCCCTTTTTAAAATGTTTATTTTTGAGAGAGATAGAAAGAGAGAATGAGAGACAGAATGTGAGTGGGGGAGGGGCAGAGAGCGAGAGAGAGGGAGACACAGAGTCCGAAGCAGGCTCCAGGCTCCGAGCCGTCAGCACAGAGCCCGACCTGGGGCTCGAACCACGAACCGCGAGATCATGACCTGAGCTGGAATCAGACACTTGACCGACAGAACCACCCAGGAGCCCTGTGAAGAATATTTTAAATGAGCAAACCGGAAACCTCTCCAGTGGCTCGTGGAATTGTTAGTGATTCTTAGTTCTATAAACTGAGGCGTGCCCATTTGCAAAGGGTGATTAAGCTTGGCCTCTTGGACTTAATAACGAAATACGGGAGTATCAAACACACGTTGCACCAGGGAGTTATCTTTTAAAATAATAATAAACACGTGACTTGTACTGAGGTTACCTAGGGCCTCCATAACAAATTATCACAAAGCAGGGGGCTTAGAACAACAGAAATGGAATTCCCTCACAGCTCTGGAGGCTGGGGGTGCGGAGCTGAGGCGTCAGGAGGGCCATGCCCCCAGTGAAGGCTTGAGGAAGAACCCCTCCTCGGCTCTTTCTAGCTTCTGGTGGGGGTCGGCACTCTTGGCCACTCTTGGTTTCCAGATACGCCACTCCTTCCTTCTCTACTCCTGTCGTCACCTGGGCTCTTTCCCTCCTTGTATGTCTGGGTCTCTGTGTGGTCTTCTGAGAAGGACACCAGTCACTGGGCCCCAGGGCCACCTTAATCCAGTGTGATGTCACCGTAGCTAATTACACGTGCAAAGACCCTCTGTCCAAATAAGGTCACATCCTGAGGTTCTGGGGGGATGTGAGTTTTGGAGTGAACCCTAACCCAGTTCATGCACGAAATCTCATTGTTCAAAGCGAGGTGAAAAAAAATAGTTCACATCGACAAAATGTTCTAAGTGGACAGTGGAAAGCAAATAGAATCAAGCTGATAATGGCCCTACGAATTAGGACTCTTCATCCTCAGGGAGCTCCACACCAAGTCGTGTGTGTGTGTGTGTGTGTGTGTTTTCTTCTCGACATCCGAGGATGTTTCTGATTCCAATGTTGTAGTTTATGTCATAATCTGTCGCTATAATTCACACAGTGGATATTCACAGCCAAGTTCTCTCAGGTTTGCGAACACAATTTTTCACAGCTACGTTTTCTGTCTTCTGCATCAGAGCCTCGTAAAAGTGCAGCTGCAATTACCAAGTGTGTTTTTGCGGGAGCCGCGTCTGAGCGTGCGATACGCGTCCACGCCTGTCCCGTCTTGTCTGGAAAAAATCAGGAGACATCGTAGTGTGAAGAGAATGTGACCCACACGAGAGTCTAAAGCTCTAAAGTACACGCACCAGCGTGGAGGTCGCGTGGGCGCGTAGGAAGCCGTGACCCCCAGTTTGGGAGCCGTTTCCCCTTCGAGAAGCCACCGTGAAAAATCAGTGAAACAAGGCCCCTAATGAGTGAAGCACGTGGTTATGAAGACGTCTTCAGTAAATAGGCGTCAAGGGACAATGTGAGGAGGCTGGGGCGGGCTCCCAGGGCTGTGGGAAAGGACACATGCATTGGGATCCTGGTTCACCTTGAGTCTAGTATGGCTCCCTCTGCACGCTTCTTTAAGGAGTCAGTTAATTTTGCTCGTACATCCCACATTCCTCAGGGTCTGGAAGGAATGGAAAAGTCCTATTAGCTTCCCATTATGTCTAGCAATCACTCTTCCTTCCTACTTCAGAAACCCTATCTCCTTTAAAGCCGGTGCTCCCACTGGGGGGCTGTTCACTGGTCTCTCTCAACTGGAGACCCCATTGCCAAGCCAGCAGTGTGGCTTCCTCCGCTACTCTTTCCATGTTTCTGGAAGCTTCATAAGCTCGCTGTATGGCCCCGTCAGTTCCCCCAGGAGCTTGCCCTGCAAGCTGGGGGCCTGAGAATTAGGCCTATGTTACTTGTGCATGCCTTTTAACACCCCGTGAATCTTGCCACTCCCAAACTAAACCTCCATTAAGTCCTGACTATGAGAGTCCTTCCTCTCAGATCGTTTTCCTTACTCCCTTAATGGGACGCCACACAAAGAGCTTTGTCACAGACTTATTTATCATAGTGAACTATTTGAAACGGTTCCATAAATCATGATCTATCCATTTGGCAGATTAAAGTCTATGATGTGGAAGTTTTACTGATGCAGAGGTGAGAAGAATACTAACGAAGCGTTAAATGTTAAGAAGTTAAAAATCAGGACTGTTTGTTGTTGCCGAGGGATGAGTTTGCAGAACAAGAAGATTGAAAGAATGTACAGCAAAACATTAGCAGTGTTTGCACCTGGCTCTTGGAGTCAGGACTCCATTTTACGTGAATTTAAGTAGGCGAGTGTAGAGGCGCCTGGTGGCTCAGCAGGTTAAGCGTCACACTCTTGATTTCGGCTCAGGTTGTGATCCCGGGGTCATGAGATTGAGCCCCGTGTTGGGCTCTGTGCTGAGTAAGGAGCCTGCTTGGGATTTTCTCTCTGCCCGTTCCCCTATCACTCACTTTCCCCTCCTCTCTAAAATAAATAAATAAATACATAGATAAATAAATAAATGTAATCATGTAGTAAAAGAAATGAAAATATTTGAATTTGACAAGCATTTGGGGACCATTATTTCCCAGCTCTCTGGGACCACTGGAGGCATAGAGATAAATGACTTCCCTATGACGTCCTCAGAGAGATAAAAATAGAGGGAGACATCAGTTTATATCATTATCATAAGAGAAATCCAACCTATCATTGTCTTTGAGTGCCCGCTCTGTTCAAGAAAGAGTGAGGTTGGGAATTTGAAATACCCACGTCTCTAGGTATGTATATGCATGGATTACGTATATACGTGCATGACGCGTGCGGTATTCCCCACAGCCCAAACTGGACGATTTCATGAATAAAGTATAATGGTTTAACTCTTTCAAAAGGCCTGTAACAAGGGGGGACTTTGGCGTCCGTGCCGACGTTGAGAGAGGCCACCCGATCTGGTCCCAATTTATTTGGGATGAACGTTCGTTGTAAATAGCACCATTGACAAAGTGGCCCACAGATGTTTCCTGTTTGTGTGCTATTCCCCGACCACCTTTGTGTCCCCCCTCCATCAAGCACCAGAGGCAGCTTCTGTACAGGGGGGAAGGGGGAGCCTGGCAAAACAGAGTCAGATTGCTTCCACATCCAGCAGGATCAGGGATTTCCGTCCTCTGGGGAATTTGGGGAGACCTCTCAGACTTCCTTAACGATTTTCCTTCCATAGGAAAAAAGGAAACAGAACGTTCTCCTTTAGAAGTAGTTTACCACTTTTATTGCAAGTTGGTATTAAAACTCGAGGGAAAATCAGTCCCTGGAGGGAGGTTTCCTACGACGTTTGAAAATTCGTGTCAATACATTGTGTGAATATCTCTGTGAGGATGGTGAGTTTTGATCTAATGAGCAAAATAATAACCGGGAAGAAACTGATGATAAAAGGGGGCAGAATTAAGAAACTGTTGAGGAAACAAGTGAAGCCAAAGGATGAGTCTGAAACGTGTCCTTTTCTGACCAGAAATTCGAGTTGCCCACTTCCTCCTAATCCCCGATCTCCTGTAAACCCTAACTCTGTCCTGCCATAGGCGTGTGTCACCCATTCATCCATTTATTCCACAAACTCACCTTGTACAAGTCACATCACAGCTGCTGGAGAACCACGGGTTAGGGCGAAGTCCCTGCTGCCGGGGAGGTCACGAGTCTCCTAGCAGATGGAGGTCTGAGAGTCCCTACCCCCCAGATGGCAACACACGCCCACACAAGTAAGATAAGTAACATAAAAAGGAGAAGAAACAGTGGTGATCGTTCAGCGAACTCGTTAAGAGCGGGGTCTTGGGGGAAACGAGGTAAATAAAATACTGAGCTCAATAGGAACTTCCAAGGAGGAAAGGGCATTTCTGGAGGAGGGTCAGCCCTGTGAAGGGAAGGGCTCCATGGGGAAATACGTGTGGCTGGCCAGAGCTGAGGGGGGAAGGGTGTGGGCTGCAGAGCCCGGGGTGCAGACCCTGGACCAGGCTGCCGGGTTGTGTGACTCAGTTCCTCTGTTGTGAGCTCCGGGTTTGCTCAAGCGTCTGTAGACTGGAGTCCACCTAAGAGTGACGATGCTTATAACCGCAGTGCCCTCCCCGCAGGGTCTCCGCCAGCATCAGCTGAGTGAGGATGGTGGGGGGGGGGGATTCTTTTGAGGCAGTTACTGTGTCTTACGTACCGTTATCTGGGTGGGGGATGTTGACAGACCCAGCTTCCGGGTGTGGAGAATGAGACCAGATTCCTGAGGCACGTTGAATGCCACCCTGATGGCTTTGAACATTTCCCCTTAAGGAAGAGCGACTGTTGAAGGAGGTGAAGAAGAGAAATGTGAATAGTTTTGTGTTTTTAAAAAGATGAGTCCTACTGCATCGTATTACCTAGAATGGTTACGACTCTGATCAGGTATTGTCTCCTTTGATTCTCAGCTGACAGGATATATTACAAAGTGCTGGTGATATATTTACTGCTACCTCTGGGTTTGTGATCAGGGATGAGTTGGCTCTCCTAGCATCATGCTAGAGGACCTCTGAGATCTCCGAATTAAAAAAAAAATCTACAAGCAGAAATAATGATGTTGGGAGAACAAGATAGCAATGGGAACTTAACTCATTGAAACTTTTCTTGCGTCATCGATTTTCTTGGCGCTTTACGTTTGGTCTTTCTTATTCTTTTAGGTGTTCGGGATCAGTGACCTCATTTTATAATGATGGCCTCAGGGCGGTGTGATATTTAAGTACCTGGATTCTACCAGCCAGCAGCCGAGGGATGGCGGGCAAGTTCTCAAGTGTCCCGGTTCCCACTGTCCCCATCTGTGACAGGAGAGTCAAAATCCTGCCTGTCTCTCGGTGGCTGTGAGGGAAACAGGAGTTAACGTACAGGTAGCCTGGGTGTTTTGCTCATAGCTCCGGGTAAGTGTCAGCCCTGATCTCTGCTGCTGTGTAGCAACAACGAGCCCGGAGTTTAAGTGAGGGTTGAACTTCACTTAGCTCGGGTGTGTCAGGAGTTGAATCCCAACCTTCTCCGAAAACCGTGCTCCGTCTATCGCTCTGGCTCAGACACGTGAGAAGGCATGGAAGAAAAGCAGGGAGCCACCTGCTTTCTGCTTCCTAAGGAAGTGAATTGACAAGGGGGAGAATGAGATCAAGGGTGGCAATGAGCTTTCTGAGAAACGATGACCTTCTACCACAACAGGACGCTCAACCTACTGGGCTTTTCTCTGGTGGTTTGAAGCGTGAGTGGCGACTGCTCAGGACGAAAGAGTGGGGGACACCTGGTCTCATGCACAGGGGTGGTGGGGGGGTTGGGATATGCTACAGGATAGCGTGGTTTCATGGATTTTACCGTGGGGGTACAGCTCTCAAGCACAAAAGCATGATGCTGAAGTAGGCTACATACAAAATTTTAGAACGATTTTGAATTAAAGGGCTGGAAAAGAATAATATTTTCCATTGATGTGGTGGGAAAATATTTGGAACATTTCCCCCTGGGTATACAAAGAGATTGTCGCTGGGTTGTTGTTTTTATTATTTTTTTTTTTCTGATAATAAAGACCAAAATGGTCAAAAAGAAAATCTTGAATGTCAACACAAGCCACTTTTGCTCAGTTTCGTTTAGTTTTCCTTTGCCCACCCCCTCCGCCCCGACACACGCACACACACGCATGTGTCCATGCGTGTGCGTAAGCGAGCCTCCCGTGTGCGCGAATGATAAAGAACTTTTAGACTCAAGCAAATAATTATCATCGGTCGGCTAATTATTTTTTCTAATTAAAGGCTTGAAGGTCAGGAGGGCACAAATGTGCCGGGGAGAGGAAATGCTCGTCAGTGCTTTTAATGTCAAAAGCCCGGGATCTGGCTAAATGAACTTGCTCCTTTGTGAGAAAGAGGCAGATAAAGCCGGGCATTTGCCGCAAAGTGAGTGTCTTCGTTGTGAAAGCTTCAAAGGGGAATATTAGGTGCTTTAAAAACTTCTTTGTTCTCTTCTAAGAAAATAATTACGCCACAATTTATCCTAATTCAGATTTTAAGCCTTGATTAGAGATGGGCAATCTTACCTTCAAATAAAATCTGTAATTTTCTGCAGTGCATGCATTCATTCACTCATTCTTCCTTCTAAATTACAGCAAATTGCACCAATTTTAGCTCCTCGGAGTGTGCATTTAGGCCACTCAGAAGCCTGCCTGCCCCTCCACCTGTAGGCGCCACACAATCACTAACAGCGACTGTCATTTTAATCAAGAGGAGTGAATTCTGTCATTCAGGACGGCCGTCTAACACAACGGCGCTTTGCCACGGAGAGAGGCAGCCGTCCCGGGAGTCATCCTGGTGGGCAGTTCTAGAGCGTCAGGATGTGCCCGTGGATGTCTGGAGATCATGCTTGTTTTCCTCTGCTTCCTAACGGCTTCTGATCCAACAAGACATGACTTAATTTGATGTCGAGTCCGCAAGTGTTTGAGTGTCTCTGAAGGGCAGGGTGCTGTTGGTGGTGCGGGGAGAGGAGGCGGGTTGGGGGGCGGTAGGAGGGGCAGGTGAGACACTCCCAGGCTGGTCCTGTGATGCTCAGGAGAGACATGGCATGTTAAGAAGACATCTGTTGAGGGTCCTGGGAGGAGGGTGTGATGTCAGCTCAGCTGTTTCTGGTGACGAGCTCATGTGCGAGGTACTATTCTCACGTGTCCATCTTCCTGATGAGGAAGCCGGCTTGGCGAATAGCTTGTAAGTGGCAGACGCGGATTTGAACTCCAGACTCTGAACCCAGAACCCCGGAAATAACCACCAGGCTAAAGAATGTACACAAAACCGAAGACTCATGAGTAGTGGGGCTTTTCTGATTTCAAACTGTATGTGTTTCTGGCTGTGTTGGTTTTCTGCAACAGACTTGGATTTATAGTTGGAGGTTGTTGATTCTTCATCATTGTCGTTATCGATACAGATGGGAGAATTCACTCATTGTAGGGATGACAACCTTAGTTTCGCAAGCATCACTATCCAATGCTTCCTTTGCAACCTTATAATACGAGTTAGTTTATGTATTCAGTTATAGAACGAGTAGTGGGTTTACGTGATTTAAAATTCTGAAAGTACGAAATTGCTGGTAATGAAAATCCTCCCTCTCTGCTCTCTATCCTTTTGCAGTCACCCAGAATCCGTCCCTGCGAACCATCTACGTCATTCGAGTCTTCTGTGTCCCCTCACTCTGCTATGCGTATGTGGACAAATGAACACTTATATTTTGCCCAGTTTTGTGCAAACAGTAAAATAGTAGATGCATTGTTTGGGGCTATAATTATTTCACTTAGTAATAGACCTTGAAGCTGATTCAGTATCAGGACATAAATATTTTGCTTGTTCCTTCTTTTATGGCTTCATAGTTTCCCATTTTCTAGATTTACCGGAACCTATCCAATAAGTTCATATTGATGCTATTTAACGTGTTTACCCTCTATTACGATGTAACAGACAACCTCCCAAAGATAACACTTCATACACATGCAAATATATCCTCAGAATGAATTTTCAAAGGGGCACCTTGGTGGCTCAGTTGGTTGAGTGTCCAACTCTTGATTTTGGCTCAGGTCATGATCCCAGGGTTGTGGCTGTGGGATCGAGCTCCATATCGGGTTCCATGCTGAGTGTGGAGCCTGCTTGGGGTTCTCTCTTTATCTCTCCCTTTTTCTCCCTCTCCTCTCTCTCAAACATATATATATATATATATATATATATATATATATATATATATTTCCAAAAATGGAATTGCTGAAAATCATTAAATTACTTTAATTTTAATTGTAATTGATAAAAAATCATTAAATTACTATCTATAAAGGTTATGCCAACTGTCTTCCCATTAACCAAGCATGAGATTACTACGTCTTTCCCTCTACGTTAGGGGCACATGGCATTGAGCCCTACATTGCTGGCAAGTCTAAGATACAAACTTCATGTTTCAATAATATTGATTTGATTTCTTTCATGATGAATATTGAAGCATCTCCTTATATGTTAAAAGTAACTTGTTTTTCTTACCTTTCAATTATCTAGACATATTTTTTTTACCACATTTCTATCAACTTGTTGGCACTTTTCTTATTAGTTGGTAGACGTCCTGTGTGTATTATGGACATTCATCTTACTATTTTTTTTTTTTTTTACTATTCTTTACATATTTCCCTTCGTTATTTTTATATTGATCTTGGTTTTTTTTTTTTCATTTAGAAAGTTTTATTTTTATGCAATTATCAGTCTTTCATGGTTTCTGGGTTTCGTGCCATGTATAGAAAGGGTCGTTTCACTAAGCTATCCTAAAAGAATTCTGAAATGATTTCTTCTACGTAGATTTACACTTTGAATTGTTTCATTTAAATCTTGGATCCATTTGGAATTTATTCTGTTGTAAGCTGTCGGGTAGGAAGCAGATTTAACTTTTTTCCTAGATTGCTATCTTCAAACAGTTTTATTCTTTCTTAAATAATGTTATCTTAAGGGGCGCCTGGGTGGCGCAGTCGGTTAAGCGTCCGACTTCAGCCAGGTCACGATCTCGCGGTCCGTGAGTTCGAGCCCCGCGTCGGGCTCTGGGCTGATGGCTCAGAGCCTGGAGCCTGTTTCCGATTCTGTGTCTCCCTCTCTCTCTGCCCCTCCCCCGTTCATGCTCTGTCTCTCTCTGTCCCAAAAATAAATGAACGTTGAAAAAAAAATTTTTTTAATAAAAAAAAAAAAATGTATCTTAAAAATAGAATATTTAAAATTATATCATTCCCCTATAATCTGGTATGATATCTCTGCCACATTCTAAATCCTTTTATTTATTTGAATCTGTTTCTGAAATGTCTACTCTTTATATTGGTTTTACCAACTCAGGTGCCACTAAAATAATGTTTTGTTTATCATAACTTGATGACCTTTTTTTTTTCTAATTTAATTTATTGTTAAATTGGCTTCCATAGAACACCCAATGCTCATCCCAACAGGTGCCCTCCTCAATGCCCATCACCCATTTTCCCCTCTCCCCCATCCCCCATCAGCCCTCAGTTTGCTATCTGTATTTGAGAGACTTGATGACTTTCTTGATACCTGATAGGATTGTCTTTTTCTTTTTTTTTTTTTAAGTAGGCTCTATGCCCAATGTTGGACTTGAACTCAGGACCCTGAGATCTGCAGTCACATGCTCTACAGGCTAAGCCAGCCGGGTGCCCCAGGACTATGTCTTAATCCGCTTGAACTACTGTAAGCAAATACCACAGGCCGTGGGCCTGAAACAACGGACATTTGTTTCTTACACTTCTAGAGGCTGGAGGTCCAAGATGGGGTTGCTGGCAGATTCTGTTTCTGGTGGAGGCTCTTCCTGATGTACAGATGGCGGGCTTCTGGCTGCATCCCCACATGGTGCAGAGAGATTGAGAGCTCCGTTCTCTTCCTCTTTCTACAAGGACACTGATCCCGTCACGAGGGCTCCCCCCTCGTGCCTTCATCGAGACTTAATCACCAGAGGTCGTTCTCAGACACCATCACCACGTTGGGGGTTAGGGCTTCAACATACAAATTTTGAGGAGCTGCGAACATTCAGTCCGTTGCACGCTAGTTTCAATATGTTTCAATAGGTTTACTCTTTTTTGCTTTTCTTTACTGACTATTACTTTTGTCTTTATTAATCTCTTTCTCTTAATTGCTTATTTTATGAGAGGAGATGAGTAGACTTCCTCTTGGATTGGAAATGCAATTAATTAATTTATATTTCCTATAATTTTTATGTGTATTTGCCTGAAGACTATTTTTTACTGGATAACGCTGTTATCTGTAGCTCCGAGATATCAAAATACATGGTGTTTAATATCGTTATAGTCTAGATATTTTACAAACTCAACTGGATTTTCTTCTTGACACAGGTTATTTCCCCACACCAGGAGTTAAGCACTTTGTTGGTTTTTATCTCTGTATTCAATTACTGGTTTTATTGGCTTGTACTTGGAGTAGTAGAAATAGAAATGTATTTCTACTTTTTTGAATATATGAGTGAGTGAATGTGTGTGCGTGTGTGTGCGTGTGTATGTGTGAGTGGCTATATTTGTGTCCATTTTTGTGAATGGTTTATGTTATTTGAAATACACATTTCTCTCCTTTTACACTGTAGGTTTTGATACACCTGTTAGATTTACCTTTTCCGTAGATCTTTCATATTTATTATATTTTTATTTGACAAAAATATGAATAACAATCTTAGTCTTGCAGTTTCCTTCTATTTTTCGTTTTAATCACCTATATTTTTACAGAATGAATATTAATGCTAAATTTTTTGAAGGATAAATACCCATAGTGCTATAACTTTATCTTGAAATATAACCTTCAGCTAATATAGAAAATACATATTCTTATGGTATGATTTAGATAGTATATGACCTTGGTTTGTAGTCAGCTGTCTGATATTAACGTAACAATCTTTATGTTGATTTGAATTTTTTCTTATGTAATTCCCTTATTTTTATATTTTTAAATATTCATAATTACTTGCTTAGTAGGGTTTAACAGAGACTGACTTTGAGTTTTGCTTAGTGATCCAATTTGTGTGTTATTAAAATGTGGCCTTAGCTTGTCAATACTCGTTACACTTATTGCTACAAAGGGTTTTAATTCTGCCATAATTTTACATTTTCTGTCTTTAGAGATTTTATCAAAATCCTCTCATTTTTAACATTGTTGAGGAATATAAAACGTTCTCTCTGTCACGAAGCCATAATTTCTACAACCTGTTTTATTCTTATTCCCACAGTTACATGTTCGATACTCAGAACGAGTTTGTTTTTCCTTAATTAGCTTGTTATTAATTGAATTTGTTTTCCAGTGTTGGGAACGATATCTCTAAGTTCTTCCATGCTTACAGTAGTTTGCTGCCTTTCAATTCAATGAAAATGTAGCCGAGTAAAATTTCTTGGACCACACATTATTTCCTTACGTAATATTTTTCTATCCCTATGCTGTCTTCCACATTGAAGGTGGGAGCCGAGAAAACAGTCTGATGTCAGTGTTCCTTTATAAGTGATTTGCTATTTTTCCAGAACACTCGAAGTGATCTTAATTTTGGCTTCTAGCAATTTAATTAGCTTACACCTCTGTGTGGAATGTGTGGTTTCAATGTTCTTGAAGATACAATGTGTCTTTCCAATACACAGCATGGACTGTTATTATTACTTTTTAAATTGCAGGCAAGTTGTTTCACTAGCTTTGTTCTGCTTCCGAGATTTCAATCCTACATATTTCCTTCTAAAACTTTTCTCTCAGCTCTGCAGTGTCCCAATACGGTAGTAACTAGCCGCATATGGCAACTTAAATTTAATCTTAAATTAACTGAAAATAAGAATTTAGTTCTTCTATTGAACTATTCAATTTTATTTTTAAGAATAGCCTTTTTTAATGAGTGTTTGTTTATTTTGAGAGAGAGAGAGAGGGAACGAGAGTGAGGGAGACAGAGAGAGAGAGAGAGAGAGAGCAGGGGAGGGGCAGAGAGAGAGGAAGAGAGAGAGAATCCCAAGCAATCTCCTTGTCAGCGCAGAGCCTGATGTGGGGTTTGAACTCATGAACTGTGAGATCAAGACCTGAGCTGAAATCACGAGTTGAATGCTCACTCAACCAACCGATTGACCCAGGAGCCCCTCAACTATTCACTTTGTAAGTGAAAAGCAGCTGCTTCTCTTGGATGGTACTGGTAGCCTTTGAAGAGTTTTGCTACATTTATATTTTCTTTTTCTCACTTGACGCCTCTGCTTCTCCATTATCATGTTTCCACAGAGTTAATTGGATATTTGAAATATTGAAATTAAAAACAAAGCAATTTTTTGGAGGTCGAGGCTGAAAAGTTCAAAGCCGTTGCAGGGAAAATACCCTTCAACGAGGGAGTTTTGGAGGAAAAAGTATGTCAGCTCTGAACCTGGCCTTTACCTTTAGGATTTCTCTCTTCTCTGGACTGACGTGCCTGAGGTTGTCTCAGGGCAGACTGCGAGGTCTGCAGATCTCAGCCCTTTTCTGCCTGTTTCTTTACATTATGCCTTGTTTCTGTGCCTCCCTGGACTTCTCACCCCTCCCTTATTTCCTCTTTGTAGCAGGTTAGGATTTTCCCTCAGTCATCCACATCTTAGTGTGAATGAGCATGGGAAGTTTTTACTCCGAATCTCTTCGATGGCTGCCGTAAGAGTTAATTTTATGTATCAGCCTGCCTGGATCACAGGGCCTCCAGACCCCTGATTAAGCATCATTTTCGCGTGTGTCTGTGAAGGTGTTTCCAGAAGAGATTAGCGTTCGAATTGGCAGACTGACTAAAGCAGAGACCCTCCCCAGTGTACAGGGTGGGGTGGGGGACTCGTCCAATCCCTTGTGGGTCTGCACAGAGCAAAAAGCCCGAGTAAGAGGTTGAATTATTTCTTGGCCTGTCTGCTTGATCTGAGACATATTCTCCTGCCCTCGGTTCTCTTGCTCCGTAGACCTGCAGACAGGGATTGAAATCTGTACCGTCGGCCTCCTGTCCTTAAACTTTCCAACTATATCACTGCCCCACTGGGTTTCCAGCTTGCAGATGGCTGGTCCCGAGCCTTCTCAGCCTCAAAAATTGTGTGTGAGCTAATTTTCTCGATATACAGATTTATTATAATATATATAATATGTATTATATATATTTATATAATATATGTATATAAATTATACAATAATTATGTAAATATAATCTGTTATATACACATTATATATATATAATCTCCTAATGGTTCTGTTTCTCTGGAGAGCCCTGACTCATACACATGGGGAAATAAAACCAATCAGGGAGCAAATGAGGAAGCAGGAATAGGGTAAATATTATTCATGAAGCCAATATACCTGTTCACTATTTATGGAACCTCAAACATGTTAAAACCTTGGTAGGGGCGCCTGGGTGGCGCAGTCGGTTAAGCGTCCGACCTCAGCCAGGTCACGATCTCGCGGTCCGTGAGTTCGAGCCCCGCGTCGGGCTCTGGGCTGATGGCTCAGAGCCTGGAGCCTGTTTCCGATTCTGTGTCTCCCTCTCTCTCTGCCCCTCCCCCGTTCATGCTCTGTCTCTCTCTGTCTCAAAGGTAAATAAACGTTAAAAAAAAAAATTAAAAAAAAAAAAATTAAAAAAAAAAAATTAAAAAAAAAAAAAAAAAAAAAACAACCTTGGTAATAAAACAGAACTCTTAGGAGGGAATTGAAATAATACCATATGATCTGAGTTTTCCCTCAACAGTTGAAAAAAAAAAAAAAAGAACTCATCAAAGTAAGCTTTACTGGGCATATACTTAGTAGATATCCATGTGGGTCAAGTGCTGGGTAGAGGTAAAATGATGAATGAGGTCCTCTCTGTACTTAAGAATTCGTAGTTTTGTTTTTTGTTTTTGTTTTTGTTTTTTTTTTTTTTAGAGGAAGATAACAGCTAGTCAGGGAGTTATTCCTTAAGGTTCTTCATACATTTTATTTTTATTTTTTTTAATTTTTTTTAAGGTTTATTTATTTTTGAGAGAAAGAGAGAGACAGAGCATGAGCTTGGGAAGGACAGAGGGAGAGGCAGACACAGAATCTGCAGCAGGCTCCAGGCTCTGAGCTGTCAGCACAGAGCCCGAAGTGGGGCTCAAACTCACAAACTGTGAGATCATGACCTGAGCTGAAGTTGGACCTTTAACCAACGGATCCCCCCAGGCGCCCTGAGGTTCTCCTGACATTTTTAATCCGGCTGCCGAAGAAGAGTGCTCACCAGCCGTCAGTGACCGCAGACTTTCATTTTCGGAAGTTTGGACACTGCAGGCAGATTTCTTTTCATTTGCTTTCACTCTTGACACAGGTGTTCTGCAAACCTTTCTGACCACGTTATAAGCTACTTCCGAGATTAAAAAAAAACATGTAACATCTTCTCTATTTTATGTGATACAGTTTATGTATCAAACAAGCTATTCATATGAACCTCTTCTTTCCCTAAATGCGGGGCTTAATTTCAAGGATTGGCCAAGATTTCCTGGAGACAGCATGTTGCCTTGTGTTCCTGGGAAATAATCAGAGTATTTAAATTACCCTCAAGGGGAAATAATAACATCAGTGCAGGTTTTTACAGCCCAGACTGTTCTCCGGCATAGCAGGGAGACAGATAATGCTCTCAATACGAGCTGAATGATGTGTTTCTCCTTGAGTGGCTAAATGTCGTGTTCACTGCATTAATGATGGCGGCTACCATTTATAAAGAGTCGTTTCTGGATGGATGGAACTCATTCAATGTATATTTCCAACTGTCCTGTAATACAATGTAACATGCATGTTCTAACTTCATTTAATAGATGCAGTTGCTAAAGCTGAGAGAGTCAAGGGACTCAGCCAAGGTCACATACTTGGTACTTACACCAACTTCTCTGATCCAGCAGATGTTTTGTATTCCTACCCTGGACCCCTCCGAGTTGCAGTGAATACTTTTAGGTCTCCAGATTTTCCTTTCCATCTTGTCTCTTCAAAAAGCACAGCCGTTGGGAGAGAAAAACATCTCCCTTCCCTGCATCAATCACCCGGCCCCCTGGTCAAAACCAGTGTTTGTGGCTTTCCCAGGGATTGGCTATACCAGCAGGAACAAATTTCCCACCCCTGTAGATTAGTCAGACAGTCCAGAAAGTTTAAATTTGGTACCAGGGGCTTCATCAGACTTTTTCTTACAAAAAAAAAAAACAAAAGAAAACAAAACAAAACCCCAGGGATACACTTATTTGCTCTCTTCCCTCTCAGGATAGTTGTTAATCGCCGTGAAAAAATGAATTTCTCCGTAAATGATAAAAGGTAAAAATGAAGAGCGAAGGTAAAAATGATTCTGAAGCTAATGAAACCGGATTACAGTGCTTAAAACGATACAAAACATAACAATGACGAGAACAAGGGTGTTAGGTACTTGGTCTGCGATGACAAGGACCCTCAGGAGTACAGCGACCACGTCCCCCCACCGTTGATTCCGGCACGATGTGGTCTGGTGGAGGGAGAACAGAGATGACGCTGGAACTTCGTTTCTGGGCCAAGTGGCGCAAAGGCTGTGTGGCCTCGGTGAGTGGCTGTTTGCTAAGCTCTCGGGTGTAGTGTTGGAAACACCTCCTGGTGTCTGGGGGCTTCTCTTCCGCACGGGTCTTACCGGAGGCAGAGTCCCTTCCTACTGTTACGGGGTTGCACAGTCAGCCGGGTCCAGCCTGCCCGGAGACCCTGCGCTGTGTCCCTGGGCTCCACTGATACCCTTGGGTAAATCCTCATCTTCTCGGAGCCACGTCTTGTAAAACGGGTTCACAGCACCAGCATCCTGGACGCAGGGAGCAAAAGACATCGTTCTATGAAGGGAGCTGCCGTGCTATGTGAATGGTAGGGAGGGTCTTGGCTTGATTTCATCTAGCGTTTTGTGCCTTTTTTTGCCTGTTGTCCATTTTTGGAGAATTCTTGCTTTTCCCTCATCCTGCCACCCCTTCCGGTCAGGCTCGGAATCATGGCCGATGCGGTGCCTTCGACTGAACCGGGGTCCTGGTAAAAGAGGCCTCTTCTTAGCGGCTGTCCCAACTCACTGAAGTTTCCCAAGAGAAAATCCTCTGTTTGGCTGCTTTTCCAAATCCCATCTCAATGCTCCAAGCTGGGAAAGAAATCACGAACCTTTGCTGCGGGACTCCCGTGGAGATCGCAGGGAAGACAGAGGCCACGTGTGTGCAGAACCACAAGAGAGAAGGACGGCAGGGGCCGGTGACATTTCCTGAGTCCTCACTGTTTCCCAGGCACCGCGGTGGGTGCCCGGCGCCCGTGATTTAATTTCATGGGCTGTTGAACTCTAAAGTCCACAGGAGAGTGGCCTTGATGCTTTGCTCGCTGTCTGAATCCTAGCAACGACGCAGATGCTTCTGAGAGAAGTGGCACTCACGTATTTGCCTGAATAAATGACTGAATAAACAAATAAGCAGCGATTCGTCCCCGGAGTTCCAGTCTCCAGGCTTCAGAGAACTGAAAGGCAAAGAAAGTCTTCCAAGAACACAAGCCAGAAAGTGCCAAGCAGGATTGGAGACGAGGCTTGCCTGGCTCCAAAGTGCTGAAATCCCACAACATCAGTCCAAAGACAGAGATGTGGAAGAGCTCAGCGTGAAAGATGTGGGGGTCACGGAGAAAGTGTCAACTTCTTCACGCTCAAAATACGTGTGCAGAATGAAGGCCACACTTGCAGACAGACACAGCTCTCGTGCAGTCCTCATGTGTCAGGTGGAGGCCGGTAGGGGGATGAGACGCCCGGCCTGCTCTCTCCCTGACCCGCTGCCCTCCCATCAGGGCCCAGTGCCAGCTCATTTGACTTTCATATCTCTCCCATGACTTGTCGGGAGGTCGTTTCATGCATTCGTGCTTCTCCGCCCAAAACATTTCTCCCAGGATTTGGCGTGCAGGTGTGTTTTTCTCCCTTCTCAACAATCTGCTTTATTCTTTTATCTCGTCTGGGTAGAGACAAGATTATTAAGCAGGTCTTCACAGCACTTAAAAGTTTGTGTATTTGAGGGGCACCTGGGTGGCTCAGTCGGTTGAGTGTCCGACTTCGGCTCGGGTCACGATCTCATGGTTAGTGGGTTCAAGTTCTGCATCGGGCTCTGTGCTGACAGATGAGAGCCTGGAGCATCCTTCGGATTCTATGTCTCCCTCTCTCTCTGCCCCTCCCCAACTCGTGCTCTGTCTCCCTCTGTCTCAAAAATAAATAAACATTAAAAAAAATTTTTTTAAAGTTCGTGTATTTGAGTGAGATTCTCTCTTGAACTGCTTTAATTGTGTTTACTTTTACTACACCTTAATGGACCTCTTCTGTGAGAACATACCCTTAGCCTTTGTCTCAGCTGGAGCCCCGTGGTCACCACCATCTAGCAGAACTATCCCCGGGCCCCAAAATGTCTTTAGAATCAGGGTTTTCCAGATCTAGACCGTGAGAACTACTCTATGGACGTTTCAGTGGTGGAAATAGAGTTTGCAAAGGCCTAACGCTGAAAATCCACTGATGTTCAGAAAAGATGAGGAATCCAGTTTGGCATAAGTGGAAGACAGGTGGGAGAGAAGGTGGGGAATATGAGTCGAGGGGATCGAGATCCAAGAAAATTCACGATTCTGGAGAAGTAACGTAGGGTCACATTGTGATGTGTCCTAAACACAAAATCAAATACATTTTTAGGCAAAACGATTTTTTTCTAGAAGCGTAAGGAATGGTGGAGAAATGAAACATGGAAAACACTAAACAGAATGCTAGTACAAGTCTCTCTATACCAATCAGTTGTCAGGAAAGCAACTCATGGCCTAACTAGAAATCAGCACACCTCTTTGTTCCATTGTTGCTTACCACGATTACTATTAAGGGCCACCACCGTTCCCTTCCATTCAGAGCCCACGGTCTAGACGTTGACACGTGAAGCAGCCAGCTTCAGGGGTGCGGGTTCACAGGGCTGCACCATGAACAGGGCAAGACCACAGCAGGAGTATTGCCTGCTTCTAACAGATGTAATAACCTGAAATTCACATAGGCTCATAACACGTTTTTTCATGAACGACATTTACATAATTCTGAAAGATAGTGATTGTATTACGGTTTTACGTAAGATTGTTTCATAAATCTGTGCCAATTGCAAGATACCATTATGTGTACAAAGAATATTCAGTCTCCTCTTAAACAGGGGAGTTGGTCCAAATCGACATGAGAGCGTTATCTAGCCATTAACGTGTAATGTTTGATGAGTCTGAGAAAAGCCCTGTGAATGTCAGACCTAACTGTCTAATCTATATAGACCTCCTTTGGCCATGATAATGATAGGTTAATATTTCATTGGCAAAATTATAGACACCATATAGCACTGTGCTTATGCATTTGCGGCACTGTCAAAGATGAATACAGATTCAAAATATACGGCATTAAGTCTGGAATTTTCAATACTCAAAAAGTGAGTTCCCACAGGAATGGCCACGCAGGTAACTTTGCTTTGTTATTTTCTTAAGGCATCATGGTATTGTGGAATTAGCATGGGATCCGGACTTCAAGCATACTGGGTTAATGTCCTCGGTCTTCCCCTCTGACATAGGGAGACTTCATTGGTCTCTTTGAAACTCAGTCAATTCATTTATATGGAACTTATCCTTTAGAATAAGGATTTGGGGCAGCTGAGTGGCTCGGTCGGTTAAGCGTCAGACTTCGGCTCAGGTCATGATCTCACGGTTCGTGAGTTCGAGCCCTGTGTCGGGCTCTGAGCTGATAGCTCAGAGCCTGGAGCCTGCCTCGGGTTCTGTGTCTCCCTCTCTCTCTGCCCCTCCCCTGCTATTGCTCTGTCTCTCTGTGTCTCTTAAAATTAAATAAACATTAAAAATTTTTTTTAGAATAGGGATTAAGTGTTAGGACCTCATAAAGGGCCAATCTGGACAATAACTGACCCTTCCCCATCCCCTGTTGGCTGAATTTGACAGGAGAGGCACTTCTCGCAGGCTCTCTTGGATAGAGCTCACAACACCCTTATGTGTATTAGCTGCTGTTGCGGGAGTTGGAAGGTCACATCGCTTCCAGCTACGCTGTTTCCTTCAGAGCGGGAGGCTTTGTCTCTTCCACCATAATTCAGGGTCCGTATTCGGGGAAGCTAATCAGCCTAGTATCACTTAAATATTTCATTTTTTTTTTATTGATAATACTCTAGGAATAATAGAAAGACCCACTGCTTCCCCTTTTTGAAATTCTATTCAAACCCTGACGCAAATATTAGCTGTCTGGAGCGATTCCAAAAGCCTTAAGATCATTTCTTTTCTCCCTTTATGAAGCTTTTACTCCTTCCCCGTAATTAATCCATGGTGAGAGATGTTCCACTTTCCTACCAGAGTTTCAGAATGAAACCCCCGTAAGGCGGGCTGGACAATTACGGCAGGTGTGGTCATGGCCGCTGGCCTCACTCCATTCTTCCGAGCCCTTTGGGGAAATGTTATCAGTCTGCTGAAGGAAAGTAGTGCCCCTTTGCTGAGACTCCCCTGAGACATATGGCACGACAGGGGAACACGGATGGGCAGGGCGGTGAGCAGTTGTTCCTGTACCACTGGCTTGTTTCCACTTTGCGGCTGCGAATGAAGCTAAAATACCATGCTGGGGACATATGCTTGTCGGCTCTGCACTTGCTGTCTGCAGCTCTGGGCTCCCGTATTCTAATGGTAATTCTGCAATCTGCTCTTTGACAGCTCAGGGCCAGATGATGTGCCTGCCCCCGACAGGGACGTCCTTTCATGAAGCGTTGACTCCTGGGCACCTAATACTGGAAAATCAGAGAGAGCCCACACTCGCGACCGAGAGTCAGACTGAGGATTCAGAGTGGAAAATAGCGGACTCTCATTCCACACAAAGTCCAGCTTCTGCCCAGCAGGGCTGTGTTAAGAGGCGCTCTGTTGTAGGGGTGAAGCTTTCTAAATTCAACACTGAGGGCTTTCGGAATGGTTTTTCTCTTTCTGGGTTGTCCGGGAGGAAATCACTCTTGGAAGCCTATGTCTGGGGAAGGCTCAGTGGTCCTCAGTGGCTCTAAGCCCAATACTTGGGCGTGAAAATGAAAGGGGATGCGGTGGGGGGCAGAAAAATGGGTTTCCAGGCCTGCAATGAGAAACCCTCAATGCCCCACACCCTGTGGACACGCCCTTTCTTTCCAGTTCCTGAATTCTCTTTTCCATTACTAGCTACTCAAGGGTACCATTAAAGAAACCTGACTCACCTACGCATGTGTGTGTATGTAAATAGATCCACTTATAAAATATATCCATCTATGAGAAATATGCATTGGAAATGTGTAGATTCACACGTATACACAGATATAATTTTTCTCCAATAATGCCTATCCTCGGTATACGCTTACATATCCTGATTCTCGTTTCGAAAAATCTGCAAAGCAGACATTCTCATCACCCTCTCGCAAAGGAGGAACAGAGACGCGGGGGAGAAAATGAGGCCGATGAGTCAAGTCACAGGAGAAACCGGACAGCCCCCTGCTATCAGTTCCTTGAAACCCCAGATAGAGCGAACATTCTTTAAGATGCCTCGTTAGCTTGTAAGAAAGACAAATCTCCATGTGTCAGAACGGAGTGAGGCTCAGACAGCAGAGATCTGAGAGCACAGCAGAGGCCGCCCTTCCCAGAGGCCGGCGGGGGCGGCTGTCCGGGGAGGATCTGAGGTGTCAGCTCGGGTCAGGTGGACTGAACACCTGGGCCCCTGGGACGTTTACAAGTGGAAACGAGAGCTTGGAAAAAGCCAGAACTTCTGAAGGGCCTTACTCCACGGGAAAGGATGGCCTAGAAAACAATCCGCTCCTGAGCCCAGTGGGATCACCGGAGAGTTAACCTATGGCCTTCTAGGCGCTGGGGGAAAACAAAAGAAAACAAACCAAAAAAAAAAAAAAAAAAAAAAAGAGAGGAAAAAAAATCCTCGAGAAATCAAAACTCCAACTTGCAGGGCACTGAGCCTCGGGTGAGAATTCACAGTGTCCACACTGTCGCGGAATCCTGAAGTTGACACACTACCATAAAAGGCGTTCTCAAGCTGCTGTCACCCCTGGGGTTTCGGGCAGAAGCAAGAGATTCTCCTTCCTGCCCCCCAGGCTGTGAGAAGCTTCCAGAGGAAGAAACAGGTGAACGGGATCGACAAGGACTTTGCGCCTGATCGCTGCACCTGCAGCTGGGACCGGCTGGCCGTCGTCCCCGTCAGCTCGGACACACGCTCGGTGCCTCTCGGTTCAGGAGAGTCTGTCCTCTCTAACCTGCTCCACGGCTTCCAGGATTTCCCGCCGCTCGTCAGCAGCGTGCCGTGCAGCCCTTGCACCAGGGTCCCCTTCAGGCCGATTTATTGCCCTGCTTTGTTGGGGACCAAACAGAGCTCCCTCCGCATCGGGAGCTGGCAGAGCGCCCCGGCCTCGGTCTCCCGCCACACTCCCCTCACTCTCTTGCTTCCCGACCTTCTCAGCGTCTCCTTTGTTTCCGTGACACAATCTCTGCTTCTCATCCGAATCTCGAGTCTTGACGTGCTCCAAATTAAGACCGCAGAAGTGGATGAAGCCAAGCCCCGGATCTGCAGGAGTTCACCGTCTGAACTGAGCGCACCATTTCGGACAATCTGCCGTCGGGGGCCTCACCCCTTATGTCAAGTTCTTCTTGCAGAAGCCACTGGAGGCCTTGCGCGGTGCCCTCGTGGGGCCTCCCAGGAGCTATGTTTCCCCTCGCAGAAGTGAGGCACACCGAGTGATTCGTCTCTTTCCTTGTCTGGCCTCGATGCAGGAACCGGTTGGCAGGGTAAACCACAAGGGTGCTCTGCGGTTGCCAAGGAGTCCCGGGCACTGGGTTCCTGAGCCCAGGCTTTGCGTGGCTGGGGCAGAAAAGCCAGATGTCTCCACGAATGCATGCTGTTCCAGGGGTCTCAGAAGGGCCAGAACGTTACTGTGAATTAGCTTCTATTTGCAGAGATTAACAAAATATCGTGATGCAGGTGAGCTGAGGGAAGAAACAGCTGATTCTTAACGACTTCAGGAAGAAGTCTGTTTAGAGGACAGACTAAGACAACCAGAAAGCCAAAATACGGACCTTGGAAGGATGAGAAAAGACGGGCGCTTCTGGTCTCTACAAAGGAAAAGATACACCTCGAAATGGTCTCCAGGGACCAAAATGACAATAAAAACCTAAATCTTGAAAATCTTAGTTCAACAGAGGGATCTGATAAAAAAAGCAAAGGTCAGGTTGAGAAATGTGGCTTCTGGCCCAAGCCTATGTTCTCCGTTGTGTCCAGTGGCCGTCATCAGTGTGAGAAAGAGAGACTTGGGATAGAGGCAAAGCCAAAGCAGGTTTGGGAATCCCACCTCGTCATGGACCGGTGAGTTTGGATACTGACACATGGAATTAGCTAGAATCAGGGAGATTGAAAGCTTCCCCCTTTCTGGGGAAAGTGTGGCAGCCTAAGAGCTCTGTAAGAAGAAGAACCTTGCCTTTTCATCAAGCATCCCGAGTGCCTTGCACAGCGAATTATGTAATACGTTTATCCTATTATCCATACATACATTTTTACCTCCTTGTTGATTTATGTTCTTGCTTTAAAAACTACCTTTTATTTTATTAATTTTTTAATGTTTATTTATTTATTTATTTATTTATTTATTTTTCAACGTTTATTTATTTTTGGGACAGAGAGAGACAGAGCATGAACGGGGGAGGGGCAGAGAGAGAGGGAGACACAGAATCGGAAACAGGCTCCAGGCTCTGAGCCATCAGCCCAGAGCCCAACGCGGGGCTCGAACTCCCGGACCGCGAGATCGTGACCTGGCTGAAGTCGGACGCTTAACCGACTGCGCCACCCAGGCGCCCCTAATGTTTATTTATTTTTGAGAGAGAGAGAGAGAGAGAGAGAGAGAAACAGAGCATCAGCAGGGGAGAGGCAGAGAGAGAGGGAAACACAGAATCGGAATCAGGCTCCTGGCTCCAAGCTGTCAGCACAAAGCTCGACTCGGGGCTCGAAGTCGTGAATTGTGAGATCAAGACCTGAGCCAAAGTCAGACGCTTAGCTCACTGAGCCACCCAGGCGCCCCTAAAATACTCACTTTATAAAAGGGAACATTATTACCAATTGGAAAGCCTGATAATATATATTTTTTTCATATTTCTAAGTCTCTGTAGCCTGGGACTCTCAGAATTAGGTTCTAATTGAATGACCACAAAAGATCATTTTAGGATCTAGTTCCTGTCTACGTGTTCAGCCTTAACTTCCTACTCTCTACATAACGTCCTATATTTTTCCATAAAGAGCCACTTAATAATGATATTGTGCTTGAGGGGGCTGGGTTCTCTCTGTGCCAAGATTGTGCTCAGGGCTTTAGGGGCTTCATCGAATAGCATAGCTAACAATTCCAGAACTTTCCTCACCCTTTCCCATCTCTGTATGCTTTCCCCAGGGTACTGCAATTCCATCTTTCTGTACACATGTCTCCTGCGGTTCAATTCAAACTTTTGGAGGGCAGAGGCTCTATTTTTGTTTCTTCACAGAGGCTAGCGGTGCTTGCCATGTGATATGTATCTAATAAATATTCATTGAATGAACAGAGAAAGAGGTCATGTTCCACGGAAGTGTGGGCCAAGAAGGGATGGGAATGCTGAAGGTTTACCAAGTAGCTCCGCCATTAAGATGGTAGGGAGTGCAGAGAGCCTGACCCCTGAGGTCTTGGAGAGATCACTTATTTCCTCTAATGACCTGCTATTGGACAACCTGCATAGCATCACTGAGCCTACGTGTCTTCCTCTTCAAAGGAGATACAATAAACAAGTTCTGATTTTCTGCCCAAATCTGTACTAAGAGCCAGAGACACAACGGTAAACAAAACACAAATAAACACCCATAGCGCCCGTTCTAAGGGAGCTTACCTTTTAGTTGGGGAAGCCAAGGCCATTCAACAGATATATGACTATGTATACGCTCCACGGCCACGAAGGCGGTGAAGAAAACTACAGTGGAGTCAGGGGATGAGGAGTAGCCAGGACAGTGGGGGCGGGCCGGAGGTCTTTGTCACCCCGGCTGGTGAGGAAGGCCCTCAGCTGCGGGTGCTCGGGGCCATCCAAGCAGAGACCGGAGTTAGCCGAGTGCGTGGGCCTCAGGGACACCCTGGGGAAGAGTGTGTTGAGCAAGCCAGAGCAAGTACAAAGATGAGAGAATGCACGCAAACTCGTAGAGAGCCTGTAAGATAAGCCGATATGAGACGACACTCTCTTTTTGTGTGAAAACGTTGTTTCAGAGAAGTCAGTGAATTAAGTGCACGTGGTGCCCGTATGTAATTAGGCCATCAAACATGGCCGCCGCGCCTTCATTTACAATGGACGTCCAAAGAACGTTTGTGGCAGACCATCCACCACGAAGGTATTTCTCTTATTGTGTGCTCTGGTCGTGAAGAGTCCGTGAAGGTGGACAGGACTCTGGGGGAGCAGGGCGGGTAAGATTCCAGGCCTGTCGTTTGCTGCCCCTCCCTCTAACCTTCCACGCATCGCACATTTCTAGGGACCGTCCTCAAAACAGCCAACGTGGCTTTTAAGGAACTGAAGCAGTTCCGTCCTGTAACTGCTGGAAACAAAGACACTCTCAACGCGCAGATAATTTGTATGGCTAAAGCCCAGTGCTTAAGTATTTGAGTGTGTCCGGGAGGTATAAATATCGCTAGGCAGAGCTCAATGAGTTCTGGGAAACAAGAGTCTGATATATGGGGCAGCTGCTACTAATAAGCCTTCTCCCCGCCTCCCCTTCTGCCCGTGGCCTCAGGAGAAAGGAGAAACGAGGCTGTGGCCTTCCTCCCCTCTGGGAGAGGGCCCCTCAGCTGCTGGCTGGCTGAACAACAGCAGAGGGAGGGTAGACCAGCTGGCTGGGGACAGACTTAGTTCTCCCCCCCACCCCCACTGTGCCCTCCCTCCTGGGAGGTGGGCTCAAACAGGAGGAAACGGGAGAGACTCCGGTCTCCACAGAAGCTGTGAACTGTGCAGGGAGCTGAGAAAGGAGGGCAGTGCACTCCAGCAAGGCAGCCTCAGGCCGGGGGATCAGCTTCAGCTCTGACATGGGTTATGGGACTTGAGCAAGTCCCTTCCCTCTGTTCCTCTGCTTCTCCTACTGAGAAACTAAAAATCACCGGCCAGTCTCCTTCTAATCCCCTCCAGCCTTGAAAAAGTTGCCTCCCTGGCTTTTTTTTTTTTTTTAATAAAATGAGGTAATGGACATGATGGTGTGAAAGAGAAGGGTCACATGACCATGCGGCAGCCTTTGCCGTCTCCCTCTGTGGGCCCCTTTCCGGGAGCATTTTCCTCCTTGACAAACTGTCCTTCATCGAGAGATCGTTAAAGATCCCAATGAAGTAATTACCATAATATGGTAGAAATACTATTACTGCTAAAAATAATACACACGGGATTTTCTAAAAAGGAAATTATCAGCCACATGTGTTCCAACACAATGTAATATGTGCTCAAAAATAAAGAAAAGGCTCCGAATAACAGCAGACGAACCCAGATCTGGAGACACGTGACCCTGGCATCAACCTCCACTCAATATCTAATCGTGGCACCTTGCTAATTTGTTAACCTTTTTGATTTTTTCCTTATCTACAGAATTATAATGAACTGTACCAATAGAGGTAAACTATCAGTAGTAGTCAGACACATAGGTGTTCCCCACAGATGGGATTCCCTCTTCTCTCTTCTTACTGTAATGAGCGTGTGTATAATTTGTAATGACTGTTTTTGTTTTTTTTGTTTTTTGTTTTTTTGTTTTTTTCTCACCAGAAGGCTATTGGATAGGATATACTGAGTTGCTCTTTGTGTTTGAAGTCATTTCCAAGTCATTTCCATTGGAAAACATCACTGCAGATGTCTCCCCAAACATCTTCCTGGGAGTGGGTTGTTGTTTGTGTTGCCATGCTGCATTCTTAATTATGTGGAATCTCAAGGCCACCACAGGGGAGAGCTGTGTCAGTTCTGAGCCCCGGACAGGGCTGCTCTAAAACAATTCAACACGTTAACAGGCATAAAATATGACATGCCTTTCTTGTGCTTTGAATTTCTATTTTCCTTCATCACTATTTAGACTAGACCAAGTTTTGACATGAGCTTGTTTCTTATTTGCATGAAAACAAAATTGGGGGTGCCCGGGGGGCTCAGTTGTTTGAGAGTCTGACTTTGGCTCAGGTCATGATCTCAGGGTGCATGGATTCAAGCCCTGCATTGGGGTCTGTGGTGACAGCTCAGAGCCGGGAACCCATTTCAGATTCTGTGTCTCTTTCTCTCTCTGTCCCTCCCCACTTGTTCTCTCTCTCTCCCTCTCTCTCTCTCTCTCAAAAATAAATAAACTTGGGGTGCCAGGGTGGCTTAGTCGGTTGAGCGTCCGACTTCGGCTCAGGTCATGATCTCATGGTTCGTGGGTTCAAGCCCCGTGTTGGGCTCTGTGCTGACAGCTCAGAGCCTGGAGCCTGCTTCAGACTCTGTGTCTCGTTTTCTCTCTGCCCCTTCTCCGCTCATGCTCTATCTCTCTCTGTCTCTAAAAATGAATAAACATTAAATAAATAAATAAATAAATAAATAAATAAACTTTAAAAACTACCTAAAAAAGAAAGCAGAATTGAAGAGTTCTGTGGGGAATTGGCAGGGAGAAAAGGAAAGGAAGTGTGGAGTGTCTTCTGTTTTCTTGGCCAACAAATGAATCCCTGGAAAAGGGACACACTCAGTCTCTCCCCTGCTCATGAAGAATACACCCATATTATTTCCACAGCACTGTGGGAGCAGGCAAGGATAGGCCTCTTGACAGTCGGCAAGAGTAGGAAGGAATTTCAAGGGATTGAAAATCAAGATCATGGTTCCTGGGCATTAATGCCAGAGATGAGGTGTTTCAGCTGTTTTTTAGAAAGCTCCTTTTGTATTGAGATTTTGTTTTAAAGGAAAACCATGCCGCACCATTTTAAATCATCAATAGTTCTTTGACAAAATAATAATCATAGGTAGAGAGGCTCAGAATGAAAAGGTCTCACAATAAATGTATGACAACTCTCAGGACTGGGATGCCCGTTGACATGGCTGCCTAGTTCTAAGGTAGCAAAGGATCATATATATATATTTATATATTTGCCTAAATACATTCAACACTCATGAGTATATCATGACTCCCCCACAAATCTCAAAAAATGCTCTGCTATTTTGCCTCAAAGACTCTGACAGAGACTTTGGTATCTAATTGTGGGTGTGCTGAACCACAGTGTGTTTGTGCCCCAGAGGACATGGATGGTCTTTTCTGATTCCTGGGGATTTCGGTTTATTAGTCAGTGTTAGGTTTTTTTGTAACTTTTTTTTTTTTTTTTTTTTTACATTTTATTTAGTTTTGAGAGAGAGAGAGAGAGACAGAGCAAAAGTGGGGGAGGGGAAGAGAGAGAGGGAGACACAGAATCCGAGGCAGGTTCCAGGCTCTGAGCTGTCAGCATAGAGCCCAACATGGGGCTTGAACCCACAAACCGTGAGATCATGACCGGAGCCAAAGTCGGACGCTTAACCGACTGAGCCCCCCAGGCACCCCTTTTTTCTTTTTTCTTTGCCTTTTTTAAAGTTTATTTATTTATTCTTAGAGAGAGAGAGAGAGAGAGAGAGAGAGAGAGAGAAAGTGTGAGTGGGGGAGGTGCGGAGACAGAGGGGGAGAGAGAGAATCCCAAGCAGGCTCCCAAGCCATCAGCACAGAGCCCAACACGGGGCTCAAACTCACGAACTGAACTGAAGTCAGACACTTCACCAACTGAGCCACCTAGTCGCCCCTATTTTGTTAAGTGGTTGTACCTGGGGCCCTGTGCTAGAGTAAGTCTGTCAGGCAGGCCGCGGCCAACCTCCAGTTTTTCCCCAGGAAGCGGGGTGGCCGAGGGATCCCAGGCCTGAAATGGCCTGTGGAGAGAAGGAACGAGAAGTTGGGGAGAACTGGGAAATGCAGCAGCAGAGGGAAGACGGGGCCCTCACTGGGGACCAGCAAACACACCGAACAGCAAAGGCAGCTCTGGGTACTGAGTGTGGTCATGGTCGTTCTCCCTGAAGCAACCCTAGTTTCTTCCCCCCACAGACTTTGCAGTCCTCTAGCCTGGCTACCCCCCAAACTCAGAAGAACCCAACCTCCTTGAGCTGCATGCTCAATGGCTTACTTCGTTCCGCTACGGTCATCACTAAAATATAATTATTGTGGAAATCAGAGTGTTTGTATGGGCACATCCTCTCTGGGTGGCCTCCCCCACCGGGGAAGCCAGATTATAATTAGGGGCACGGGGAGTTACTGGAATGGTCGAAATGTTTTGTAGCTCAACATTTCTCTTTCCAGGGTGGGGTCACTCTGGCCTCAGCGACGAGGGCCCCAGAGTCTATGGACCAACCGTCTCAGGCTCAGCCAACATTCGACTCCATTTTCTAGGCTTCTCATTAAACCGGACCCTGTACAGCAACACGTTATTTCTTTAGACATGCAAATACCTCAGTCTGGTTGCACGCACGCTTTGACCTGTGTCTCTGGGTGACTTTGTGTGGCCCTGCTCGGTCCATTATATGTTGATTTACAGTTGGTTGTCTGTGGACAGCCTTGGAGGTCTGAGCACTGGCCCCATCTGATTGCCACTTTCGGCCTCCAAGAGCTTCATAGCATCTACCAATATATCACGGTCTGAAAAGAGGAGCTTGAATTCGGTCATGACACCAGCCTCTGGAGTGGCTGAGCACCCAGACCCATTTTCCCCTCTACCTCCCAGCTGTTCCACCAGGCAAAGCTTGGGTCAGGCTGCCAGATTTTCTAGGAAATTCTGTTCAGTGAACCTTCTGTGACCTGCCTTCTGTCACTGTGTGTACTCTGGGCGGTGGGGGGAGTCTCCACCCCTGACAAGAATTTACACTTAAAATCAATCCTGCTGCTTCACACTGTCTTGGGAGAAGGCAGAGAGGTGAGCAAGGTGAATAAAGAGTCACAAGCTACCCCGTCTATGCACAACTGAGACAAGTGCGGCCAGGCGGCTGTGGTCTCTCCCAAGGTCACAGAACTGTGAGGGAAAGTGACAGGCGCCATGGTCAGCAGCAACATGATGTGAGTCTCTGTGAGTCATTTTTCCTTGGAGACTTTGTGATTCAGCCAGCTGATGGACAAAAATAGCTTTGGTCGGGTAGCACCTTCCTGTGAAGGGATTTTGCCCCTTAAGAATGCTGGGAAGGTGACCAGTGTCTTACCGTGACATCCGGTTGGCACAAGACCATCATCTTAAGATAAATGGTGATGGAAAGTGGAGCTTTCTGATCAGCTCCCTTGTGCCAAGACTTATGTGAAACAGTTTACAAAAGCCTTTAATTTCATCTTTCCAACATCCTGGGTTAGGAGTTATTTCATTGCATTTCTCCTGGTGAGCACATTGAATGTAGACACGGGGACTTCTTTTTTAAATGTTTATTTATTTATTTTGAGAGAGCTGGGGAGAGGCAGAGAGAGAGAGAGAGACAGAGACAGAGACAGAGACAGAGAATCCCAAGCAGGCTCCCAGCCATCACCTCAGAGCCTGATGCAGGGCTTGAGCTCACAAACTGTGAGATCATGACCAGAGCTAAAGTCAGACGCTTAACCAACTGAACCACTCAGGAGCCCCCGGGACTCCTTTTAATGCAGACGTTGAAAAACATGAGGATTTTGAACTGGTGCTGGCATTCCAAAAAATTCTGTTCTGTCCTCATGCTGGTTGGCTAGTGAACATTCACCCCCTGGAAAGTGGGAAAGAAGGAAGGAAGGAAGGAAGGAAGGAAAAGAGGGAAGGAGGGAGGGAAGGAGGAAGGAAGGAAGCAAGGAAGGAAGGAAGGAATGGAAGGAAGGAAGGAATGGAGGGAAGGAGGGAGGGAAGGAGGGAGGGAGGAAAGAAGGAAGGAAGAAAGGAAGGAAGGAAAGGAGGGAAGGAGGGAGGGAGGGAGGAAGGAAGGAAGGAAGGAAGGGAGAGAAGGAGGGAGGGAAGGAGGGAGGGAGGAAGGAAGGAAGGAAGGGAAGGAAAAGAGGGAGGGAAGGAGGGAGGGATGGAGGGAGGGAGGAAGGAAGGAAGGAAGGAGAGATTAGGGGAGGGAGGGAGGAAAGAAGGAAGGGAGGGAGGAAGGAAGGGAAGGAGGGAGGGAGGAAAGAAGGAAGGAAGGAGGGAGGGAAGGAGGAAGGAAAGAAGGAAGGAAGGAAGGAAGGAAGGAAGGAAGGAAAGAGGGGAAGGAGGGAGGGAAGGAAGGAAGGAAGGAAGGAAGGAAGGAAGGAATGGAGGGAAGGAGGGAGGGAAGGAGGGAGGGAGGAAAGAAGGAAGGAAGGAAGAAAAGAAGGAAAGGAGGGAAGAAAAGAAGGAAAGGAGGGAAGGAGGGAGGAAGGAAGGAAGGAAGAGAAGGAGGGAGGGAAGGAGGGAGGAAGGAAGGAAGGAAGGGAAGGAAAAGAGGGAGGGAAGGAGGGAGGGAAGGAGGGAGGAAGGAAGGAAGGAAGGGAAGGAAAAGAGGGAGGGAAGGAGGGAGGGATGGAGGGAGGGAGGGAGGGAGGGAGGGACGGAAGGAGGGAGGGAGAGATTGGGGGAGGGATGGAGGGAGGAAGGAGGGAAGGAAGGAGGGAAGGAAGGAGGGAAGGAAGGAGGGAAGGAAGGAGCCAATGAAGGAAGGAAACCACTCATTGTAGGGCTCCGGGGCAGATCAGCGAGTGGACCGCCTACAGTGCGCCTCACAGGCACCCTCCGGTGTGTGGGTCTCCAGGAGCCCCTAGCTCCACTCCTGACGCCCTCTGTGTGCCAGGTGACCTCCATTCCAGCCCACACTGGCCCTATGACCTGCCCCAGTGACATCCTCACAGGCAGATCATACGGGCTCATCCCTCCTACGCGAGAGGAGCTCTTTCCTCGCCTTCCTCCAGCCTTGTGGACCCAGGCGTACTGAGAATAAGTGGCACCACCATTCAGTGTGATCCTCATTCTGTGTGATCCTAAGCTGAGCCTTCATCACATGCCGGAGACCCCGGGAAGATGTTTCAGACGCTCGACTTTGGCTGCGACTCAGAGCCCCACCCGCAGAGACTTAGGTCTCAATCGTTGTTGGACTTCGAAAAACGTCCCTCATCTGTCTGAGCTGCGTGTGGAAACACGGAAATAAGAAGTCCTGTCCAGCGGTGCTGCTGTGAAGAAGAGGCCGGTGCATTAAATGCGTCTAATATTGTCCGTAGTAGATACGTACAATGGCAGACGTACAATGGCTCCATAAATGACAGCCGCTCTTCTTTGTGTTACTATCCATCGCTTACCTTGGCAAAGACTAGTCTGAAACAAGGCTGCGTGTTTCAGTTGGGAATGTCGACCAGAACACTCATCCAGAAACCTCTGTCTCCTGCTTCCTCTTTGCAGGTGACCCTTTCCTTGCCCGGTCATTTCCGCCTTGAGGGTCTTTGCACCGATCCTCTGCTCTCCTCCCCCTACCCCTGAGGAATCGGAGTCCCCCCACCTGCTCCCATGCTCCCTTATGCCTTGATTTCCCCCACCCTGCCCGCCCCAGCCCCAGGATTTGGGGCCCTATCGCCAACCCCTTCCTCGCTGCCCTCCCTTTCTTCTTAGATGTGTGCGAAGCTCTGTGCGAGAGAGACAATCTCAAGCAGGTGTTTGAAACCTTGTTGCTACGTGATCGCACTGCCAGGAGCAGTGAGCCCTGGGATCAGGAACTTGCCAGAATATTTTCATTCCTGGGAGTGACCAAACAGTTTCCTGAGCCCTTCCTAACGGCTCAGCTTATCCTTGCTCATCGATGGTCCGCAGCTTTGTACGAAGGACTCCATATATTTCTGGAATTCACTCTTTGCATTCCACCAAAATTTCCTAGTACGGTGTCCAGTCACGAGGTGAGTTTTTTCTCGCTTGAGCTCGATGAGAATAAGGCACAAGAATCCCCATCCGGGAGTTTCCCGAGCCTTCTGCACCCGGGAAGTCATGAACCATACATCCGCCCCTTCCTCCAAAAGATGGGAAAGCTGAGGTCATTAAGGGTTGGCTGCTACACGACATTTGTCTGTTTCACAATTGCTCCTGACACCCGGTCCTCTGTCCTGAGCCGTGTGCAGCGTGGCGGCTCCACGCCAGGGTTCTGGAGCCCGAGTGTCCGGTCTGTGAGCTAGCTCAGCAGGATGCTCATTGCAGGGAGCTCGGGCAACTCACTTAACTCCTCTGGGCTCCAGTTTCCTCCTCTGGGAGCGGGGCAGATGAGCTGTATATCTGCTGCAAAGATGCAACGAGTCAACACTTGCAAATGATCTAGAAAGCGGCTGGCACTGGGGCAGCTCCGGGCTTCCAAGGGGTCATCCGGAAGGCTACGTCGTGGAGTTTGCAGTCAGGGTGCTTTATACTAACTGCCGAAGCAACGGAAACCTCCGTGAGATACAATAGGGCTTATTTTCTCGTGCGTCATACACCATTTATTTAGCAGATGGCATTGTGGTGATTCAGGGATCCTGGCCCCTCCCGTCTTGCGGTGGCAGAATCTGCTAGATCGTCCCCAGGGTGTTTCAATGGATCCTTTCCCTTCAGACGGTCAAGGACAAGAGAGAGAGACAGTGAGAGAGAGAGAGAGAGTGAGTGAGATCATGAGATCATGTGGGACATTGTGTCTCCAAGCCTTGAAGTCATGTACACTGCATTTACCATTACCACAAGCTCGGTCCCCCGGCCCCCATGTGACTGCAAGGGGAGCTGTAAAATGTCCCCTTCTTCCTGGCTCCGGGCAGGGGGCCTCTGAGGGCACTTGTAACCACCAGAGCCTGGGTTGAAGACCGAGACGAAGAACCTGAACAACCGAATATATTGAAGCTTTGGAGGCAAAAAGCCGGGAACAGGTGCCCCAGGAGTGAAGGCCCACAGCCCAAGTGGCCAGACAGCCATTCACACTGGAATAGTTAGACCCCGACACAGCCAAGCAGATGGGTCACCTGCAGTATAAACCACTGAAGAATCATACTGAGTACACGGACTGGACCACTGTTCACTTTTGCCTAATGTCCCCCTCCCATCCAGACTGTGAGAAAGCACGAGAAGTTAGAATGAGGCATCAAGATAATAATCAGTATTATCATATCATATCATATATCATATATCGTATCCTATCCTATCCTATCCTATCATATCATACTATATTACATTATAATGTTTATTATATATTATAGTCATATTATTACATAGATAGAAAATAAACTACCTATGCACTGTATCCCTTCTTTATATTGAGAAGACTTGGGGGTTTCTTCAACGTGGAGATGATAAAAGCCATTGCAAATGCAACATCCAGGCACTGTCTCCTGGTGTGCAGCAGGCTGCAAGTTCCTCGAAAGCCCTTAGCCCTGCGATGTCCAGGCAGGAGAACACGGTGTCCAGGATGACCGAGGCTTGCCTGGTTTCATACACAGTGACTAGTGGGGTCTTTCACCTAGACGGGGATGAGCAGAGCAGGACAGAACTCACGGGGGAAGCCCGAGTGGTCGCCTTTCCTGAGCCACTCTGGAAACCCCCAAGCGTAGATGTCAGGGAGCTGGGTGGAGAGCACTGTGCATACTGACGGCAGACACAGGCAGGGACAAGGGGGCCTGGGGGGCAGGATGGGAAGAGAGGGCTCGGCCCCCTGGGACACCCAGGTGAGAGGAGAGACGTCCCCGGGGCCCAAGGAGGAAGCAAGGGGTCCCGGCCACCAAGGGCGGGGAGGATTTTAGGAAAGAGAAGCCCCTTCAGCGGATGTTCTCAGGCTTCATCCTCTTTTCTCACTCCCAAAACGACCCATCGAATCTAGAAAATGTAGTTGGTTACCCCTTAACAGAGAAGGGCTTTTTTTCTAATGGAAGACCTCCATTTGACTTCAGATCTCTATTTCAAGCGAGCGGTCTTTAGCAATCGCTTAGCCTCGCTGAAGCTCCATTTCCTAAAGCACAACAGAGGGGTTCTTACTAATCTCAATCCAGCCTAGAAGGCTCTTGTAGGACAAATGAGACCCTATACAACGATGTGCTTTAGACGCCTACATGAACGCATGTCCCTAGGTATTTGTCCCCACACCCGGGTTCCTCAAGCTCAGGGACCACTCTCACCAAGCTGGTACTTTGTAAAGTCTGCCTAATCGGTGGAAGCACGAATGAGGTGTGCTCCTGATGTCTTCTTTCCATGTACAGAAGCATGTCAATGCTTGAAAGATATCCCAACAAAGGGCAGGGGGAAAAATAGCTTCTGTTAACAGACAGCACGACTAGAAAGTCATCTTCCAATAGGTGACCAAGTAGTTGACACGATTCTCTGTTTCAGCAGAACAGGAAATTCTCCAGGATTGCTTTATACCTGAAGTGAATGATTCACAAGTGCATTTCTACGTAGTTAAGAAGTTTATTTCTCTAAAAGGGAACCTCTTGCCCTGTTGGTGGGAATGCAAACTGGTGCAGCCGCTCTGGAAAGCAGTGTGGAGGTTCCTCAAAAAATTAAAAGCAGAACTACCCTACAACCCAGCAATAGCATTATTAGGAATTTACCCAAGGGATACAGGAGTACTGACGCACAGGAGCACTTGTACCCCCAATATTTATAGCAACGCTTTCAACAAGAGCCAAAGTATGGAAAGAGCCCAAATGTGCATCAACTGACGAATGGATAAAGAAGATGTGGTTTATATATACAATGGAATACTACTTGGCAATGAGAAAGAATGAAGTCATACCATTTGCAACAACGTAGATGGAACTGGAGGGTGTTATGTTGAGTGAACCAAGTCAGTCACAGAAAGACAGATCCCATATGTTTTCATTATGGATCTTGAGAAACTTCACAGAAGACCCTGGGGGAAGCGAAGGGGAAAAATAGGTACAAACAGAGAGGGAGGGAGGCAAACCATAAGAGACTCCTAAATATAGAGAACCGCCTAAGGGTTGGTGGGGGGGGGGCGTGGAGAGGGGAAAATGGGTGACAAGCATGTAGGAGGGCGCTTGTTGGGATGAGCACTGGGTGTTGTATGGAAGCGATGAATCGTGGGAATCTACCCCCAAATCCAAGAACACACTTCGCACACTGTATGTTAGCCAATGTGACAATAAATTATATTTAAAACCTTTTTTTTTACGTTTATTTACTTTTGAGACAGAGAGAGACAGAGCATGAACGGGGGAGGGGCAGAGAGAGGGAGACACAGAATCGGAAGCAGGCTCCAGGCTCCGAGCCATCAGCCCAGAGCCCGACACGGGGCTCGAACTCACGGACCGCGAGATCGTGACCTGAGTTGAAGTCGGATGCTTAACCGACTGAGCCACCCAGGCGCCCCTTAAAACCTTTTTTTAAAGGAACTAAAAAAAACGTTTATTTCTCCAAAGAGCAACTGTGCGATTTGAAACCCTGACCCCAACCAGCCACACTTCCAAGCTCTATGCTTCATATTTTGTTTGCATTTTTTCTGATTTATCTTACATTCGGCCTGTGATTCAGGGACTTACATCTTCAGCTGTTGATCACCTATTTATCTAGTTTTGAAACCACTGACCCATCTCGTTGATCTAACTGGACGCTACCGCCCGAAGAGGGGTAGATGTCATAAAACTGTTTTGCATATTCTGCCCCCCTCCGAGAGCTCCGCGTGCCCGTTCACATAACATGCTTCTCGAAGAAATGTTTGTTCCATGAATGAGCCCGTAGATCCATGTCCAAGTAAGAGAGAACTTGTGTTCATTTACACTCTTCCTGTTTCTCAGGGTCACCATAAGCCATAAAACTAATATGATGTATGGCAGTGTTTATATATCAACAGTGTGTTTTTTTTAAATATTATTATCCCACATAGAATGAAGACACATCGAAAGAAATTATCCATGAAAGTGGATAACTATTACTCCCTGCTCATTCATTTCTTTTTCTTAGGTATGAAACACAAAACCCTCAAGAATTCGTTTCATACATCGCCCCAGGCTATAGCTGAAGCACGCTGTTCTGCTCTGAAAGAGTTCCACCCCTTTCTGTCGTGTGAGGGTCAGGATTTAAGGCCTTTTTAATTTCTAAGACTTGGTGTCAGGTCCAGTAAAGGTAATGCCGTCTGATAACACAAATTCTGTCAAAGGGTCTCTATTTTTTTTTATCAGGGTGAGAAGCTTGCCAGTTTAGCAGTTTGGAATCTCTAAGCCTGTTTGAACCCCTTTCGAGTGGTTTCCATAAAGATATTATATTATATGCCTTTTCCCTACTCTCTGATTTGTAAAACACAAAACCCTGCAAGATCATTAATTTTCAAACCAACGTGTCACTTTCTTTACTGAACTTGTTTTGAAGTTTTCTACCCTTAAACGGGTTTTCTTTCACGCTCAATCATCCTGATGTGACTTGTTACAATCTAGTGACATTTTTTTAGGTTGGTGGCAATTATCACCCCTCGGAGTTGCATTTTCCGGCCTGGAGAGAGGGTGATCCTTGATTGTGACGAACTAATCTTGTGTCGTACCTTATCTTGAACGTTTCACAACATTTCGTCAGATCTGCTAATTTGGCGTGCCAGGAACAGCAGGTATCAGCTCTCCCACATTGTAAACAGGGAAATAATGCTCAGAGAGGTTAGGCGACTCTCCTGAGGTCGCACAGCTCTTGGCAGACCCTTGACTACAACGTGGCTCTTCCCTACACAGCTCCTGTAGCTGCTTGTGTGGACGGCCTCCCACACCCTGGGCCAGAGAGAGAGTATAAAGGTGCTTCTGTCCCCGGGCTGAGCCTGTGTGAGGCCCGGCGACACTGAATGTGCTTGAGATTCAGCTACTGCTCATTCCCTATAACACATTTTCTGTAATTTAAGTGACTCCAGAGGGTTTCTGCCACTTGTAAGTTTATAATAAACTTACGAAAGGGAGTATAATGAAACACAGTCGTTTTTTCATCAGTCATAGCCATCCCCGGAAGCTGTGCAGAGGAATAAGTTAGGCCATGGATGTTCCTCCAATAGAGCAAAAATACACATGGTGGTGAGGGGCGGGGGGCTTGAGGGGCTCAGTCGGTTAAGCGTCTGACTCTTGATTTCGGCTCAGGTCATGATCTTATGGGTCATGTGTTCGAGCCCCATGTCAGGCTCTGTGTTGACAACAGGGAGCCTGCTTGGGATTCTCTCTCTTTCTCTATCTCTCTCTCTCTCTCCTTCTCTCTCTGCCCTTCCCGACTCACACTTTCTCTAAATAAATATATAAATGAATAAATAAACTTTAAAAGACGTTTTTAAATGATAACACTAAAAAGGAACGAATACACATGGAAGGAAAGTTGTGTGCTCTGGGAGCTGGGGACATAACGGTGAGTCAGACAGAAAAGCCTGCTGCTGACACATTTGGGTGGAAAGAGGAGCAGTGTAGACAGGTGGGGGAAGACGATTTGTTTTCACTGTGCTCTCCTGTCAGGGGTTTACTCTTCATGATTAACTACTGTGTCGAGTATGCTTAGCACTCGACCATGAATGCCTTAGGACACCTTGGTTCTAATTTCTGTCTTCAGTGAACTCTTCGTTGGGTATTCAGCAAGGTATTTGACCCCCCCTGGACCCCAGTTTCCATGAGTCAGAAAGGAGAGGCGTGAGGTCACTCCTTAGTCCCTTCTGTTCAGAACCCACCCCCCCATGCAGGTGCAGTGGGGGCGGGGGGAGCCTGCGAGCAGGGCTGAACTTGAGGAACTGAAGCATCGGGGCTGCTGGAGGAGGCAGAGTGAGGGCCAGAGAGAGGGATTTCCAGCAAGAAATGGCCCCATGGCCATCCTTTCCTCTGTGCTCACCGTTTCTTTGCCTTTCAGCGCAGGGTCAGGGGTGAGATTTCCCCCAGAAGCTCGTTCTCACTCCTCTCAAACAGAACTCAAGCAGGAGTCACAAAAATGATAAAGGGCTGGGGAAATGGGACCCCAGGGGGACTTCCGGGCAATGGATTACTTAGTCTGGAGAGAGAAAAGCTGAGGGATGTCTTCTTGGAAGGCCTTGGGTTACAGCAGGTTGAAGGGAAAGTTCCTGGGCTGTGAAAGCCAAGGTCGGGGCTGGAGGCGAGGTCGGCAGGCTCTCCGCGGCGGGCTGGGAGCTGCCTGAGAGGCAGGGCACGGCTGGCCGCCGTTGGGCACCCCGTGTTTGCATGTGGGCATGAAGCCTGCCATCCAAGGCACAGCCCGGGGCCATCCAGCACAGCGGGGTCTCCTGCTCTGCACCCTGCCAGGAAGGCTCAACCCGAGTGCAGGGAAGGGCCGGACAGGTTCTCCCTCCCTCTGTAGAACTTCTGCATGGATGTCAGACACCCAGACAGTCTGTCTTCTGTTTGTGCTCTGTCCCCATCACCAGGAGTTCGGATCACCAGTTATGAGTCCTCTGTATATTTCCTATCAACCGCTATTTTCTTTTCATCCCCTTTGGACTTTCTGGATTTCACCCACACCCCCACACCCCCCACCGCCCCGGTAATCTGCCGAATCAAGAGGAAAATATCCTGGCTCCCTCCCTTGCAGAATGATAGCATTAAAAGAAAGGGTAAGCTGAGTGATTTAAGAGCATGTTGCACAAGTTTGTTATTGTATAGACAGAGTGAGGAATGTGGTGCCCTATAGCTGGTTTGCAGGAGCTCAGAAAAGCCAAAGTCAAATATTCAGGAGTTTTTCTAGCCAGGTAGTAAAGCATCGGCACCTTGAAATTGGCCTTGGTGAGAGTATTTTCGCCACAGAAATTAGCAAATGCTACGAATCAAGGTTTCCTCTGTTCGCCTGGAGACCCAGTTCACACAAACTTCCCTGGATATAAGTACGTGAGATGAGGCTTAGATTTATTTACATATGTTTGGGAAAAGCGGAAAAAATTCTCCAATGACAATATTTTGGAATTTAGAATATTTTATTGTATATGTTATGAGAATAAATATACCATATATCTTTTAAAATTAAAATTAAGTGTACAATTTTTTAAAAGGTGTTTTTAAGCTTATTTATTTATTTTTGAGAGATGGAGAGAGCAAACAGGGGAGGAGCAGAGACAGAGGGAGAGAGAATCCCAAGCAGGCTCTGCACTGCCTGCACGGAGCCCGGGGTGGGGCTCGAACCCACAGACCGTGAGATCACGACCTGAGCCGAAGTCAGGAGTCAGAGGCTTCACCAACTGAACCACCCAGGTGCCCCCAAAGTGTACAGTTTTTTAAACAACACGGGAAACGTGGCAAACGTGCTTTCGCCAGGTAAAAGCTAGGATGCCTGTATGCCTGTGACACGCGGGTGATGGTGTTGGATTGTGTGAAATGGGTTCACTGGCTGGTACTCATCGCTCTCGGCCTGACATGGATGCCTGTAGGGCTCCCCACCGCCGGTCCCTAAACCTGTGCCTCCCTGCGGACCGGTCCTGGCCTCACGGCACATCCGTGTGGTTATTTGTGGGGCTCTGCCTTCACTGAGACTCTTTGGTGCCAACCTAGGTCCCCGAGAAGCTCCAGTCCCAGGGCCACGTTCCCTCCAGTGCCCACTTTGCCTGAAATCAGCAGTCACCGGACCCCTCAACCAGTGTGCCCCATGTGGGTGAACCCGTCTCTTAGTGTCACGGCGGATGCACTTTGTGCTCCTATCCCCTGCCCTTGTCTTGTTACTGCTTTCAGAGAGATGTGGCGCCATGGTTAACCATTTTGGAGGTTAAGTTCAGGCTGTAAGAAACCATTTTATTGAAAACGTAGAAACGGTTCTTACGTTATCTACTTGTGTATGGTAACGGTATTTGCCAAGGCTTGATGGTTGCTGATAGAGAAAATTTCTAGTAGGGGCACCTGGGTGGCTCAGTCGGTTAAGCATCGGACTTTGGCTCAGGTCATGATCTTGTGGTTCATGGGTTCCCGCCCCACGTGGGGCACTGTGCTGACGGCTTGGAGCCTGGAGTCTTCTTCGGATTCTGCGTCTCCCTGGGTCTCTGCCTCTCTCTCTCTCTAAAAAAAAAAAAATATGAACATTGAAACAATTTTTAAAAAATTAAAGTAATCAATCCTGGAAGCTTTTGTCCAAGAAGGGAACACAATCTGTAAACTACTCCAGGATTGGTGGACATGATGTATTTGCAGGGGGCGGGGCTGGATTTTTTTGTTGAGTATTGCCGAACCCCCCGGGAGTGAATGCCTCTTCCACGTGCAGTTATTAGGCACCCTGCACACGAGAGAAGGCGTAACCCCACCACTCCACTGTTCTCTGTCTGAATGCGGAAACTTTGTCTATGGCTTGTGCCGTGGGGCTCTCAGCACCTAGAATGTGGCAGGCACACGCCCCTGTTTGCTCCGTACTCATTCAGTGGGTAAAGAAGACACCGGGCAGGTTATCACTCCCCTCTGGGAACAAAACGCTCGGGATTATATAATTGGGAAGGCAGTCGCTGGGGTGGGAAGAACACGCAGTGTGAAGTCAGTCAGAGCCCTGCCAACATATCAGCACGAATAAGCTGTTTATCGGTTTTGACACTGTTTCATGTAAAACGGAGATCACGACTATGTGGTCGAAGTCCTCATGAGTGTAGATCAGAAAGTATATTTAAAGTATATGTATAAATGATTTCAGATATAAGCTGTATTTAAAGTATCGCCCCATTCCCTCTCACAGGGGATACTTAAATAAATACGGGTCTCCTACTCCGTCCCTGGGAATCCAGGACCCCAGCCCAGGGAGGACCGTGTTTCCCAAGGGGCGGGAACATCGCTTGACTCGGGACCCAGGGAGCGTGGAGCTGAGGGCGCCACGTCATTGCAAGTATCTGGGAGGAGCTGGGAGGAGGCTCGCACAAGAGGAAGCACATTCATGGAAAATGCTGGTACGTTCTGCTTTAACGACTCCTTTGCCTTAGGAGGAAAGGAGGTGCTGAACAAGTTTTGCTCATCCGGCTCACGAGTTCAACGTCAGTGAGTTGATGGTCGTTTATGGAGTACCCGGGAGAGAAAACAGAGCCCCTGAGTCAGGATTGAAGTTCTGTGTGCCCATGGAAAAGTTGACCCCGATGAGCCTCCCGCTGTGCCCTGATGGCCTTGACCCAGCCACTTGGCCTAACTAGCTGGTTAGACCTTGAGTAGCTGCACAGTAATCGTGTCTTCAAAAAGCATCTCGCCAATAACTGTTTCTGTTCCTCAGTTTAATGGTTGTGGACACGGCTGTGGTTCCATGATTGTCCACGGCCATTGCTGACGATTTATCCCGTGACCGTGTGCTGATTTCGCACCTCGTGCCAGACTCTGGGCGAAGCTCTAAGAACGTGAAAGAAATACACCCCAGCCTTGCCTTTCTGTCTGGTGAAGGCCAGAGGCAGGCAGCCACCAAAGTGCTGCGTGGCCCAGTGACCACGCGTGCAGGGGGCGCCGGGAGGGCGGGTGGCGTGGCAGCAAAGCCCGGAAGGGAACTGGCAACAGAAATGACACTCAGCGGAGACTCAAAGCGCTCAGGGGGAAAGAGCGCGGGGTCCCTCAGCGGGGCCAGGCCCCTTGAGGGTCGATACTGCATCTGCCATGGGATATGCAGACTCGCCTCGGCCAGCCCTCCAGCCTTTGGCATCGTCCCTGGAAGGCTCATCCTATAAACCAACCCGTTTATTTGCATCGTGAATTTCACTAGGGTTTCACATCTCTGTAAGGCGTGTTTCCACTTCCTGAATTCTTTTAAGGGTGCCTATGTCGCAAAGACTTGCCTCCCCCCTGCCCCCCACCCAGGAGGAGAGGGAGCCTGGTTTAGGAAATCCATCACAAATCATGCCTTTAATGCCGGACGCATTTCCGGTAAGTCGGGCTGCCCCCATCTGAACTCCTGACGGTAATAAAATTACAGCTTTATTTATGGTGACAGCAGCACCGAGCTGTCACCCAGCTGATGACACATGAGAGCAGTACGTCTCGGGAGGAGGGCTCTTCTGACGTGTGTCTAGAAGACGGAGGAAATGCTTCAGGAGTAGGTTCAATCAGCGAAGGAGGAAATGTCAGAGAAGAGAAAGCCTGCACGACGAAGACCCAGAGGAAGAAGGCTTTTTTTGTCGTTTTATCGTGTTTTTTTTTTTTTTCTTTTTACCTGTGGACTATTCCAAAACCATTCAAAACTAAACTGAAAGCCTCTGACCACTTAGGGAATCAATTTACTTGCATTTTCATTAAACGGTTAAGATGACCACTGCTGATTTTTTTTCCTGGTTCTTAGCCTACAGAAGATGCTTTTAAATTATTAAAGTTATGCCACTGGTCGTAAGGATGCTAATGAGACAGAATAGTATATTAGGAACATGAACTTGCCAGAGAGGCACCTCTTACTTTAGATAGCGACTCTGAAAATATGCTACTGACCTTCCCTGACCTTCAGTTTCCTCGCGTGTAAACAGGGATAAGAGTCCTGATGGCAGAAAGTTGTTATCAAGTTTAAGTGACATAGAATGTGGGAAATGACAGCACGGGGCACGTATACAAGGCGTACTCAATGCGCAGCAGCTTTATTCACACTGTCTTCAAGAAAAAAAAAGGAAGATTCCCCAATAGAAACGGAGGCTACATCTGTAGACGTTTCTTTAAGGTCTTCAGGTATCTGCCGTGATCAGTTGATTCTCTCCATTTATTAGAAATAGAATAAAGTATAATTATCCATAACTAGTTGGTCCTGAGTTAACTTTCAACTAAAAGAGAAAACACATCCGTAAGAATTTGTAACATGTGAAGACAGGATTTGTTCCACCTTCAGAAGTGATTATCGGTAAAAACACAGAGTTTTGTACAACTGGGGTGGGGGGCGGGGGGCTTGAGGTTACGGGGCTCTGTCGCTTTCTAGCTCTGACTTTGGGTAAGTGGTCCATTGCCTGAGTGCCTCGAACCTTGTTTTCTGTAGCTATGAAATAAGAATGGTGGCATTTCCTTCTCTGCTGTAGTTTCATGATTCAACAAGGTACCGTTAACATTTTTGATCTCTGGAGTTATAAAATGAAGACATTTCATGCTGAAGCCACATGAGACTAGGGGTCACTGAGGAAAGGCCCTAAATCAGACCAGGAAAAGCGATGTGATTCTGGTGAAGGACAACCCAGTAAGAGAGAAAAAATAAAAGACAGGGACCAAAAACATCGTCTATGCCCCAGGAAGAGAAGGAACTTGGTGACTCTCCGAGAGTTGCCGGGATGACCGCAGAAGACAGAACTTACAGCGAGACCAGAGTCAGAGCACAAAGGAAAGACCAACCAGGTGATCACAACCCGAGAACGGACGAGACTTCAGGGGCGAAGGCCAAGCTGGGGGGCAGGAAGACAGCCAGCCACCGTTTCAGGCTGCCGTCTACAAGGAGGGCCAGTTCTGGCCGCGTTCCCCGCCTCACTTCTTCCCCCTGTATGGAATCCCAGCCTGTGCACCTGACGACCATCGGTCCGTAAGTGTCATCCGAACCCCAGTCCCCCTCAGCGCACACCCATACCAAGTTTGGCCTGTTGATACCAAAGAGAGTGATTTCTCCCATAAAGAGACAATGGCAGTCATTGTTGGCAAGTTGGCTTCCACGTTTCGAGCAAATCGGGGTCGGGTCTGCTTGTTTGGGTACTCAGACAAGAACGGGGCTTGTGCCCCCAAAGTGTGCTCTGAGTGCACGATCCCCCAACATGGTCAGGAATCCTGGGGCGGCAACAATGGAGTAATCTGTCTTTTATTTT
Organism: Leopardus geoffroyi; assembly: GCF_018350155.1. Classification (NCBI taxonomy): domain Eukaryota; kingdom Metazoa; phylum Chordata; class Mammalia; order Carnivora; family Felidae; genus Leopardus; species Leopardus geoffroyi. The sequence continues at coordinate 136,368,000 of NC_059336.1, forward strand.
TTCCCATGCCGGTCCCTCCACGCCAGGGGCTAAGATTACCCAACTCCGCTCCAGGTGTAGGACTGACATTCATCTTTCTACCCACTGTCCTGCGATATTGTGAAAGGGATCATTTCTACTCAACACTTAAAGCCTGTGTTCCCTGTCACATCTGATGATAGGATTTCCCTCGCCTGTATTAGGTTTACGTTATTCAGATACTGTATCAAAGGGCCGTTGTTTTATTGAGTCAGGAAAATAAATTAAGTCTTTGAGTGGTGGATGACTTCGATAAGCAACTCTATTTGTGGACACAGAGGGCGTGGGTGATTCTCGATGTCTCTCTAGCTGAACTTATCTATCCCGGGACTGCTCCAGCTTGCCTAGAATTCAGACGGCTGTGCAGGAAGCCACTGGCTGTGGGGCACAGAGAAGCTTTTCTGCTCTGTTTATTAAATGGGGTGTTGGTTTGCAGCACACTGATTTAAAGCATGAGCTCTCCGCAGGCAATATCCCTCATGTGTGCAGTGAGGATTTCAGCTTGGATTCCTGTGACGGTTGAAAATCAAACCTTTCTTTTGTGGAAAATAGATCGCTACTACTTAGCAAGGATTCTAATGAAAGAACCCTATCCAAGATCACTCAAGAGTGAGACGTCACCGCAGACTGAAATTTGTCGGTCGAGCAGTTTGTCGTGGCAAAGAGTTGACCTCAATTAAGGAACGAGAGACAACAGAGAAAGAATTGAAGATGGAGAAAAAACATGAAATTAGCATTTATTGAAGGTCTCCTTCAAATTAGTTTCCATGCTAATGATCGTAGATGGATATTTATGTAAACCTCTCAGGAAATCCTCTTTTATAGATGAGGAAGTTAAGCACTGGTAGATCAGGTTACACACTCAGTGTAGACCCAGGAGATGATAGAGCTGCCTCCAATGTCATGCTCCACTATCATTTTATACAACAGCACGTGATAATATTTAACCCTGCAGGATGGTGTTTCTCGACTGTTTAGACCGGTAAGCGCATCAGTCATACAAGCTAAGGTTCCTTTAAAAAAATTAATACGCACATTAAAAAACAAGACAAAGGGGGGCGCCTGGGTGGCTCAGTCGGTTGAGCATCCGACTTCGTTTCAGGTCATGATCTCGTGGTCTGTGAGTTCGAGCCCCACGTCGGGCTCTGTGCTGACAGCTCAGAGCCTGGAGCCTGCTTCGGATTCTGTGTCTCCCTCTCTCTGACCCTCCCCCATTCATGCTCTTTCTCTGTCTCAAAAATAAATGTAAAAAAAAAAAAATTAAAAAAAAGAAATATTTAAAAAACAAGACAAAGGTGGTCATGTATGTTTACACTTGGTGCTTTGATAAATAAAACATTTTATGGCATTATTGTTCTTTTTAAAAATTAATCGGCACAACTTTGGAAATGAGTAAGAATCTATAAGATTAAGGCAAAATAAATTGCATATAAGTACAATAAATAAAACATTTTATGGCATTATTGTTCTTTTTAAAAATTAATCGGCACAACTTTGGAAATGAGTAAGAATCTATAAGATTAAGGCAAAATAAATTGCATATAAGTACAATAGAGTTGTGGTCAATAAAGTTGTTTCTCATGTGGATAGAGTAACAATTTTGTTACCGCCACGTATGTTTGCTGAGGCCGAACGATTAAGTAAATGGAATTTTCGGGGTTCAGATAAAGTATGTGGAATTATTGGGGTGCCGATAAGGAAGGAGAGGGGACTATAATCATTCAAGTGCTAATTGGTTAGAGTTAAAGACGGTGATACTCGACTAGCTTCATGCAGACACGTAAGGTTACAGTAGAAATATTCATACATGTGTGCACACACGGGTTGACATACACACATAAACACACACGTGTCTTTCCTTGCTCTGTGAGCTGAGAGGGCCCAGAAACAATGACACCTGAGTAGCATTTAATGCCCAGAGCTTGGTTTCGAATATCGTTCACCAGTAAGAGGAACCAGGACTCCTTGGAGAGATAGTTTGTTTTCAAACCACGGCTGAGACTTTAAAGGTGATCCGGGAGTATCTCGCAGCCTCCCCACCCCCCAAAACAAAATGGTGTTAAGCAAGAATGAAAAGAAAAACCCACCACCATGACAGGACACAGGAGTCAAGGGGCAGAGCCTGATGGTCAGAACTAGAAAAACTAAGTATCAAAATAAATAAAGTAGGATTGGAGGGGCGCCTCGGTGGCTCAGTCGGTCAAGCGTCCGACTTCAGCTCGGGTCGTGATCTCACAGTTCATGGGTTCAAGCCCCACGTAGGGCTCTATGCTGGCAGCTTGGAGCCTGGAACCTGCTTCGGATTCTGTGTCTCCCTCTCTTTCTGCCCCTCCCTGGCTCACACTCTGTGTCTCAAAAAAAAAAAAAAAAATGAAGAAACATTAAAAAATTAAAAAAAAATAAGTGGTGGAGAAGAGACAATATCTCGTGCAGAAGAATTCCCAGTACTATGTGTAGACACTGTGTGCTCGGGAAGAGGGAGCACAATTCAAATACCCCTATGTGAGGGCTGCAGAGTGATTTGCCTCCAAAGAGCATAGTATGGTCGGGGGGGTGGGGGACAGGGAGGAGAGAGTCACTTCACCAGAGGGAAACCTGGCAGACCTGACCTCAGCCAGGTGATCGGGGTCAATGCTGACAGTGATCAGTCATGTTCCCAGGAGACATCGTTCATAGGGTGTGATGAGAATGACACCTTACCTCTGATCTTCTCCCCCGCAAACTGAGAAAAGCATCAGACGATCCAGACTGAGGGACGATCTGAGAAATATCTGACCAGTGGTCTCTAAAATTGTTGGGGTGACAGAAAATGGACAGAAAGAAATGGCAGTAGGCTGGAGGCTTCCCCCAGTAACATGTTGGTACTGGCCCAATGCTCTGCTCTAAAGTGTACCCTTAACAGGGAACCTCGCCGTGAGGGATGTGGGAATTCTCTACTCTCTTTGTATTTTTTCCAAAAACCTAAAAAGCTTCTAAAGTAAGAAGTATACTTTGGAAACCAGTAACTCCCAAAAGATGGCATGATTGAATACATTTTAAAAAAATTAATGTTTATTTATTTTTGAGACAGAGACAGAGCGCGAGTAGGGGAGGGGCAGAGAGAGAGAGAGAGGGAGACGCGGAATCCGAAGCAGGCTCCAGGCTCCGAGCTGTCAGCCCAGAGCCCGATGCGGGGCTCGAACCCACGAGCCGCGAGATCATGACCTGAGCCGAAGTCGGATGCTCAACCGACCGAGCCGCCCAGGCGCCCTGATAATTGAACACAGTTTTAACTGAGGGTCACTGCCCTTTTTTCACGGTACAGTCTTACAGAGACGACCAGGTAGAGGCCGTACCGGAGAGCCAGAGAAGAGAACCCTGGGCTTTTGAGTGCCCGCAAGGGCCTCACAGCCTGGTCACTCTCCTGGTCGGTAACCCGTGTCCCGTCTGGACTCGACAGCTGGCCACAGCTGTTGGCCTTCCTCTTCCACCTCCCTGCCTGGGCCCTGAAAAAGCAAAGACTGTGTCATGGAACACCCGGGATACCTGAGCTCCTGGGCACTGAAATGGAGAGAACAACATGGAATGTGGTGAGACATGTCCCTGTGTGGAAGGACCCGGGGCCGTGGCACCTGTCCCAGGTCATCTGGGTGGGATTTCACGTGGGTGCTCTGCGCTATGTGTTTTCGTTATGCCTCTTTTGCTGTGTTGTTTCACTCTTCACTGAATTCTAGTCCATGGAGGGGAATCCAGATTGACAGACCACAGTGTTTATATAACTGTTCTCCACATCCTTATGTGTCACTTCATTCCTCAAAATGTTCTTGGCCTTACGAAATTGCATCCAATGATATTAAAACCGATAAGAAGAACTTGTGTCCAAACATCTGATGAAGGATGAAGGTTATGAGGGAAGATGGGGATGAAATCACTGCAGTGGGAAATTGCTACATAAAAACCTTCTCCGAGGCTCTGGCATCTACCAACGATCAACCCAAAATACGGTTCTGGATTTTCTAGCAAGCAGTAAGTGAAAGGACATATGATTCGACAGATACATCGAATTCTATAATTCTCTCTTCACAGTGAGATAAACATGGCTCAGCTGGAATGAATACAAAGAAGGCTTTCAGGGCTTGGAACTATTTTGTTTCTTGGTCTGGGTACTGGTCACACAGGTGTGCAGTTTGTGGAAATTCACCGAGCTGCCGAACTCTGTTAACGTGGCGTTTTCTCTATGCATATTCTACCTCAGTAAGTTTCGAAGTCAGTGGAAAGGATTCACCTTGAGTTAAAGTTGGCCCAAAAGCAAAGGAACTATTTGGTGAATAGGTATGACGAGAAGGGTATGTCTTCAAATATCAGGGGGAGACGAAATGTCAGTTGCTTCGGTAGCTTTCTGAAAGAGTCATTTTAAGGAAGACAATACATGATATGGTGAATAGAGCCCATCATATCCACCCGTTGTCCCTGCCTGTTTAAAATAAACGCAATCATGTATTTCAGAGGAATGTTTCTTTGTTTCCCAGTGAACACTCATGGTGTCATGACAGTCTTACTTGCTAAAAAAATCTAACAAAATGGACTCCGAAATGCTGGTTCGTGTTCCTACAGAGATGCAAGGGGTCTTGTTCCTTGTCTGCTTCCTTCCAAACTTTCAGTTCTTGGCATAAAGACCATCTTCCCAAAACCCTTCCCAGAGAATGGCTCCCTCCCTGCGAACTTCCCTGCTTCTTCTACATGCCTGTCTAATTTTCTTCATAGAATTGATCGATATTGGAACTCTACATTCTACTACCTATTCAATGTCCATCTTTTTGATGAGAATACACGTTTCCTAAACATAGAAGGCTAAAGACGGAGGCTTCTTTTACGGCTGGGTCCCCAAATTTTAGAATGGTGCTTTGTATGTGGTGCAGATGAAATAAATGTTTGTTGAGTAAAGAAGAATTGACTGGATGACCAATGGGTAGAGGAGGTAGAGTAATGGACCAAACTGCATTTTTCTTTTTTTGTAATTCTCCCCAGTGTTACTCTCAAATACACTTTTGAATATGAAATGGAACCTTGGTTTCAAGATTACTGTCTTTGATAAGTGCCTGGGGGGTAGGTTTTCTCGGTTGCTGATACATATAATGCCCCAAATTTCTTAAGTGTGCTGCATGCGAGTTCCTTGGTATCATCTTAAACCACTCTTAAATAAATCAAAGCTTGCTAAAAGTAATCTGGAGCATTTCTAGCTTCTCCCTGTGAAGACCAGCTTGACTGAAAACCCTCTGTATACTTGACAATTTGCCCTCTTGATATCTGTTTTAGAGCTTATGTTGAACCCATGCTTGTGTTTTTGTGCCCGGAGCATCTGACTCAGCAGTCCAGGAGACATCACAATGGATTTCGATTTTCAGCATGCTGGAGAATGACTGCTTATCTCTGTTATATGTCTTTCCACCTCCACCTAGGACTTCCCCCAAATGATATTTTTCCTAAGGACACAGCCATACACTGAATTGCTTTTACAGCTACTGAAATCGGGAGCATCTGGGTGGCTCAGTCGGTTGAGCGTCTGACTTCGGTTCAAGTCATGATCTCATGCTCTGTGAGTTCGAGCCCCACGTCAGGCTCTCTGCTGACAGCTAGGAGCCTGGAGCCTGCTTCGGATTCTGTGTGTGTCTCTCTCTGCCCCTCCCCCACTCATACTCTGTCTCTCTCTCTCTCTCTGTCAAAAATAAATAAACATTAAAAAATTAAAAAAAAAATTAAAAAAAATTAAACTACTGAAATGAGAGGCACCTGGGTAGCTCTGTCAGTTAAGCATCTCACTCTTGATTTTGGCTCAGGTCATGATCTCAAGGTTCGTGAGTTTGAGCCCCACGTTGGGGGCTACGCTGACAATGTGGAGCCTGCTTGGGATTCTCTCCCCGTCTCTTTGCCCCTCCCCCCATCAAAATAAATAAATAAACATTGGGAAAAAAAACTACTGAAATTGTACGGATGGTTAACAAGCGTAGGAATGGAGTCTGGAACTCCTACAACACGCGATCTTCTATAAAGTGGCGAGTAGTGTCACTGCAACTATGTGCGTGCTGCTGGCTGGATCGTGGAGTCCGTGGGGGAGGGGAGGGGAGGTGGCTCTGGAAGCTGGAGTCTGGGCCCTTGTGACAAGAAGCAAAGCAGGCTGTGATGTGTGCTGTGTTGTGATGTGATGCGATCATCCAGGGCGTTTGGGGGAAGCAGTGCCCCCCATTACGTCTTAGGGTGGGAACAAAGCCCAAACTGAAAATGAAAACATAAGAGGGCAAGAACCACAGCAACAGGAGAGTCAGAGGGTTCTGGGGTTCATAGCAGAGGAGAAATTGGAAGATAGTCATCCATGTTGCATGGGGGCTTATGGAGGCAGCTTTGAGGCGTCAAACAGGGCCTGATAAGTCACTGGTGGGGACTGAATATTTGTGTCCCCCAAATCCGTACGTCAGAGCCTTACCCTCCCAATGGCAGCATTATGAGACAGAACATTTGGGAGGTAATTATGTTTAGATGAGGTTTGAAGGTGGACCTCTTGTGATGAGATGAGTGCCCTTGTAAGAACAGGAAGAGACTGCAAAGCCCTCTCTCTCTCTCTCTCTCTCTCTCTCTCTCTCTCTCTCTCCATGGACACAAAGGGGCCAGGGGAGGATGCACCAGCATGACACCTGTCTGCAAGTTGGGTGGAGGACCATCACCAAGGATCAGATCTGCTGGCACCTTGATCTTGGACTTCCAGCCTCCAGAACTGTGAGAGGTAGATTTCCGTTGTTTAAACCCCTAGTCTGTGGGGTTTTGTTACGACAGCCCAGCTGACATGACACTGAGGACAGAGGGAGGGGAGCAGTAGTGGGGTATGTGGGCAGCTGGTGAGAGACCGTCACTGGGAGCCAGCAAAGTGACTAGAATCCATTAACAAGAGCGATCTAAGAGGGGAGATGTGGTCATGCCATTTGTGAGCATAGGCGATGGACTTCCGATACTCTTTTGAGTAAGAACAAAGAAATTTGGAGTGTGTCAGAGTTTTGTTGTTGTTGTTGTTGTTGAGGGCAGAGTCATAGATTTAGTTTTTGCAACTGCTGTCATCATAGAAGCCATACTTTTTCCCTACTTGGTGTAATTCCGAGAAGTGGGGGCTAAAAATGACGTGCGTAACTATTTCTGCTCTGTGAGCAGTCCCAAGCACCCTTGAGGAAAACATCTTTCCCATCTGTATGTCTTCAGCACCCAGGTGTGCCTAGGCATTCCTGGCGATGAGATGGAAAGTTCAGGAACAGTCATCACCTGGGAGTAGGTCTCTACGGCGATGGTCACAGAGGCAAGGGAGCCTAGCTGCAGGTGCTGAGGGGGAGACAGAACACCAGATCTGAAGGAAAGGCAGCCAGATCTTTGGAATCCTGTTCAGAAGTTTGCAAGTGGAGGCCAGAAGACTCAGAGGGTTCTGCTGCAAGTAACCAAAACCTTGACTCTTCTGGTATTAAAGAAAAGGAGGACTTTTTTTATTGTCTCAATTCACCAGCCATCCTCAGGTGACTTAGGGTAAAGTACCTGTCAGTATCTTACAACTTGTCTTTCTGCTCGCTTGCCCTTTTGTGGTTGGGGGATAGATGCTACTATGCTGGACCCCGTATTCAGGCACGTCCAGGTCCAGTAGCAGAAGGGACACTCCCTTCCCTTCCCTTCCCTTCCCTCTTCTGTGTTTGTTTTAGTTTGTTTTATTTTAATTAAAGGGAAACCACTTCTCAGAAACCCCCAGTTGACCTGCCCTTACATTTCACTGGTCAGAACTACATCACAGAACCAGCAACATAAATCAAGCTCTGGTAGGAAGAATGGAATTGTCACGATTGGTTCAGACAAGTTGGGGCTTTATCAAGGGACACTCTTCTTGTCCTAAAAGGTGGTTATACTCAGCGGTCTGTTAATACAAAATGCGTGAGTCATGTACCTTGTGTAGGACATTGACAAGAGCAAATATGGAGAGTGGCCTGATAGACGAGCATAGATGAAAATCACGTCCTAAAGCCTACAGGCCGAATTAGCCACATAGGTAAGGGTCTGCGGCAGCAGTCTCAGGGGAGAAGAAAATCACAGGCTGATGTAAGAGTGAGCAGGTTGAACACTGACTTCCTTACAAACTGTCTTACTTGTCGTTCCGCCGACATCTCATGCTTACTGCTCACCTTCAATTTTTACACTCTCCCACCTTTCCTGTGCGCAGTGAGGACCCCGGTCCTCACTCTCTTCTCTGCGCCCTGGGTTCTATGGGGTGCCTCACTCTTCATTCCACATTAGCTCACCCCTTCCATGACTGCATTTATCACTTCCATCAGAGTCTTGGATTACTTCTTCAGAGCCCTCGCTAGCTCTGACTCTGAAAACATGACAAATGTTCTTTCCCATGGCCCAGATTGTAATAGACGCTCATTAAATCCTTGCTGCAGAAAGACCCAGATGATCTCCCCAAACCTTGAGCCCAATGAGTCCCAAAACTGGAATGTCACCAAATTTTCAGTCTAGGGAGAACATGATCCTGCTAGGGAGAAGATCAGATATAAAACATCTGGGAAGGTAAACAGGACCCAATTCTTATGGATATAAAAGACACAGTATTTTGACTTATTTTTACATATTCATAGCACTACGAAGCTATACTCGCTTACTGCAAACAGCTCTGGAAAACCCAATTTTGTTGAGACTCGAGACTTTGGAGTTACTGTATCTTAAATCAGTACATAAAAGACTTAGTTGTTAACATTCAACTTTGCTTTGTGAAGCCATGAAATTGCCTTTGTGTTACTTTATTGCTTGAATACATTTGAAAATAATTCAATATCCATTTAAGGAAGATTGAGCAGAGGGGTTCTTTTAGTCTGAATACACGAGTGACTAGTTCTTTAAAATAAATATCCATTAAATAATAGTAATCTGTATATGAATCTTATCAAAATGCTTTAAGGCAACCACAGTTAATGAGTTGATCATTATTACTGTTGCAAAAAAAACTAACTATCCGGGGAAAAGCTGCTCCTCTGCGTGAAGCTATTATAATCTGACTATGCACTCAGGAACCGATGACTGTTTGTACGGTTTCCTTTTAAGTCTTGATTTTACAAATTAGGAGCTCAAGAATCACCAGGATAAAAATCAACAGCTATGGGTTTGGACATTTGTGGTGATGTGACCTCTCTGAGCTTCTGAGTCCATTTCTAAGCCGAAGTTACTGACCCTTTTGTGTCCCTTCCCAGACCGTACATGGCAATGGACATGAGTGCTTCACATACATTATGAGAGGCTGCCAAAGATTTGGGGTTATCATTACTTCTGGTGTTGCCTTACTGGAAGACTCAGAACAAATCTGATAATGCCCTCAGCCCAGAGCCCACCTGAGGGCATAAGAGCTACTTCCAGAACAATTGTAGGGATTAGGAATACCGTTCTTGGCAATGCTATCCCAAAGCATTGAGGAATCAGCAGAGGATATAGGGCCAAGATTATTACCCCTCCTAGTGCACACCTGTCGGATTTTACCTGTAGAAGAAATACACTCCTCCTTCCTTGTGATACAGACGAGATCCCTGAGCATTTCCCCCATTAGCCACAGGAACTCACTAGTTGTAAGCTCATTTCTCAAGTTTTAGTTGATTACCACGTCTCACACACACAGTGAGTTCCGAGGACTGCAGTGTGGACTAGAGGCCATGTGACTGGACACAGAATTTTCTCAGGGAAGGAGTTCAGTTTGCAACAGCCTCTGCTCCACACCCGACCTTTCTCCTCTGCCTCCATTCTAACCCTACCCACACTGCACACACGGGCACACGGGGCTCCGGTCACATCAAAATCCCACCATTCCCAACCATCTCTCTGCATTTGTACACGCTGTGCTTCGTGCCCAGAATGTTCTTCCTTCTCTTTTCGCCTAGGAAGTACATATCCCCCCTCAAGATGAGCACAGGTGATACTTGAGTTCTTCAAAAGGGTCCCAACAACTCTCCTTTGTTTACTCTCACAGTGCACTTCAAGGACATCAGTCATGGCATTTCGCACACTTGTATCGATCCTTCTCTTTTTTTTAATTTTAATTTTAATTTTTTTTTTAATTTTCATCCAAATTAGTTAGCATATAGTGCTACAATGATTTCAGGAGTAGATCCCTAGTGCCCCTTACCCATTTAGCCCCTCTCCCCCACCCCCACAACCCCTCCGGTAACCCTCTGTTTGTTCTCCATATTTAAGAGTCTCTTCTGTTTTGTCCCCTCCCTGTTTTTATATTATTTCCCTTAGGTTCCTTCCCTTAGGTTCATCTGTTTTGTCTCTTAAAGTCCTCATAGGAGTGAAGTCATAGGATTTTTGTCTTTCTCTGACTGACTAATTTCACTTAGCATAATACCCTCCAGTTCCATCTGCGTAGTTGCAAATGGCAAGATTCCATTCTTCTTGATTGCGGAGTAGTACTCCCTTGTATATATAGACCACATCTTCTTTATCCATTCATCCATCGATGGACATTTGGTCTCTTTCCATACTTTGGCTAATGCTGATAGTGCTGCTATAACCATGGGGATGCATGTGTCCCTTCGAAACAGCACACCTGTATCCCGTGGATAAATGCCTAGCAGTGCAATTGCTGGGTCGTAGGGTAGTTCTATTTTTAGTTTTTTGAGGAATCTCCATACTATTTTCCAGAGTGGCTGCACCAGCTTGCATTCCCACCAGCAGTGCAAAAGAGACACTCTTTCTCCGCATCCTCGCCAACATCTGTTGTTGCCTGAGTTGTTAGCCATTCTGACAGGTGTCAGGTGGTATCTCATTGTGGTTTTGATTTGTATTTCCCTGATGATGAGTGAGGTGGAGCGTTTTCTCATGTGTCGGTTGGCCATCTGGATGTCTTCTTTGGAGAAGTGTCTATTCGTGTCTTTTGTCCATTTCTTCACTGGAGTATTTGTTTTTTGGGTGTTGAGTTTGATAAGTTCTTTATAGATTTTGGATACTAACCCTTTATATGATATGTCGTTTGCAAATATCTTCTCCCATTCTGTAGGTTGTCTTTTCGTTTTGCTGATTGTTTCCTTCGCTGTGCAGAAGATTTTTATTTTGATGTGGTCCCAATAGTTCATTTTTGCTTTTGTTTCCCTTGCCTCTGGAGACGTGTTGAGTAAGAAGTTGCTGCGGCCAAGATCAAAGAGGTTTTTTACTTTCTCCTCGAGGATTTCAATGGCTTCCTGTCTTACATGGAGGTCTTTCATCCATTTTGAGTTTCTTTTTCTGGATGGTGTAAGAAAGTGGCCCAGGTTCATTCTTCTGCATGTCGCTGTCCAGTTTTTCCAACACCACTTGCTGAAGAGACTGTCTTTATTCCATGGCATATTCTTCCCTGCTTTGTCAAAGGTGAGTTGGCCATGTGTTTGTGGGTCCATTTCTGGGTTCTCTATTCTGTTCCATTGATCTGAGTGTCTGTTTTTGTGCCAGTACCATACTGTCTTGATGATTACAGCTTTGTAGTATAACTTGAAGTCTGGGATTGTTATGCCTCCTGCTTTGGTTTTCTTTTTCAAGATTGCTTTGGCTATTTGGGGTCTTTTCTGGTTCCATACAAATGTTAGGATTATTTGTTCTAGCTCTGTGAAGAATGCTGGTGTTATTTTGATAGGGATTGCATTGAATATGTAGATTGCTTTGGGTAGTATCGACATTTCAACAATATTTGTTCTTCCCATCCAGGAGCATGGAATCTTTTTCCATTTTTTTTTTTTGTCTTCTTCAATTTCTTTCATAAGCTTTCTATAGTTTGCAGTATATAGATTTTTCACCTCTTTGGTTAGATTTATTCAATCCTTCTTAAATGTAAGGATGGATTGAAGCCTTATTTTTTTTCCCCATTCTGTAGACACAGAATCTAATAGTTGTTGAAGACATAAGACAAGGCTGGGTATAGTATTCTATGTTCTCACAAGAAGAGTATAGCAATGGAAGATTTGAGAGGCCTTGGTTATTGGAGATGGCCCTAGCATTTAAGCCCATCTGGAGAATTCTTCAATATTGAGTGAAACCTTAGCAACCTTTATCAACCTCTCTTCATGACACAAAAGGAAGTAAGACCAGACAAAGCTTTGTTTGTTTGTTTTCTACACCCTAGCAAATATTGATGGACGCTGCATTAAGAAAACCTAATGTTTTAATAAAATATTCTCTTTAAAATCCAATTTCCTTGGGGCGCCTGGGTGGCGCAGTCGGTTAAGCGTCCGACTTCAGCCAGGTCACGATCTCGCGGTCCGTGAGTTCGAGCCCCGCGTCAGGCTCTGGGCTGATGGCTCAGAGCCTGGAGCCTGTTTCTAATTCTGTGTCTCCCTTTCTCTCTACTCCTCCCCCGTTCATGCTCTGTCTCTCTCTGTCCCAAAAATAAAAATAAACGTTGAAAGTAAAATCCAATTTCCTTTGGACATGAATCACCCATCTTTTCCTTGTTTTGTTGGTACCTACCAAACCCTCCCTCAGTCTTGATCATCCATTGGCTCCTGCCTCCTGCTCTGCTCTCCTTCCCCTCCCTTGGCATCTTTTCAAGTGACTTGAATATTAACATAGAGGACCCGTTCCATTGTCTAGAGTCTCATCTTTTTAGCAGCTCATTTCTAACAACCATTCTTCCATTTCTCGCCCAGCTACCCACTGTCATGGTGTACCCGGACTTTACCACAGGAATTTCCAGGATCTTTACTTTTGCTCTCTCCACTGCCCCTGTTCATCATCTTATCACACCCCCTACTTGGTTTATCCTTCACTATCCTGCACTGTGTGTCCCCTGGTACAAATACCCTCACCCTGTGGCCCCTACTCCTCTGTCCTCAGTGGCAAAATGCTAACCCTGCCACATCAGCTCTCAAATAAGCCCATGTCGCTCAGCTGCTACATGTCCCAGAATACATTCATGTAACTGTGACGTCTAATATCACTACCGGTTTATGTCCAAATGTATTGAACAGACATCTGTATTCTATTCCCCTAGGAAGTTTAACACACTATTCTCAGGGTTGATGAGTTCAACTTCTAGCCCTCTCATACCTCAACTCCTAGCTAATAATCTTCCTTTTCCCCAACAAAAAGATGCTTCAGTCTCTGAATTTTTTGTCCATGTACCATGATTTTCTTCCCATTTCAAAGACAGAAGTATCCTGGCTTCTACCTGCAGTCAACCTTCTCCTGGGTCCTTCCATGTTCCCCCTTGGACTCCCACTTGCTCTGGGCACGACCCATCTCTACTTTACTGTCAGCATCTCACTCTTTGCGAGGTAATTTCCAACAGCTTTACTGGTCTCACACACGCTTGATACAATCTCTCTAAAATATTAGACCTCTTTTGGTCCCACTTAAACAGAACCTCCATTTGTAACCCTGACCCTTCACGATGCAATTCCTTCCATTGCCACTGCCTCAAATGTGTTTGTCTTGGCCAACTTCGTGTGGATCTTTGTTGCCACTATTGAATGAGATACCCTTATCAAGGTCAGCAATGACCTTTATCTTCTCAAACTTTACCAGTGAGTCATCTGTTCCTGGTCTCACCCAACCATTCAGTAGCACCTGAGACTGTGACCAGTCATTCTCAGGCACTGCCTTCCCTAGGTACTGTGGCCTCAGCCTCCATTTCAGGTCTTTCTTCTCAGTCTCCCTTGCTGGCTTCTCATGCCTGCCAGGACTCTGAATAGGCAGGTGGCCTACGTTTTCTTTCTTCTACTCCATCCTTTTTTCTACTGCTACTGTCTTCCTGGGTAATCTTACCCACTCCCATTTCATATTTCATCATCTCCCCAACTTATATTTCCAGGCACGGCCACTCCTAACAGCTCCAGCCTCATTAGTTCAAAGATTTTGTTCCGTAGACGTCTCATGGACCCAATCTCTAGAAAACATCCACAGTATTCATTTAAAAGCATAAAGTGCCCTGTGCTCCTCCTGCGCAAAACCTGCCGATATTTCACCATTAGAACTACAACTACATTAGAACAAATCTGAACTCTTACCATGTTTCCAGGCTTTTATGAATCAGTCACCAGCAGTGTTCTTTGCTTTTATTCACCACGATTTAGCCATATTAGACTTCTTCGTTTCAGGTTCAAAACATCCAACCACCTTCGCATCTCTGCTTCTTGTTTATTTGTGTGTTTCGCTTTGTGTCACCTCGTCCCAGAAGACTCTTTCCTTAGATATTCACAGGACTGTTTCCACCTCAGTACTTAGGTGTCAACTCAATCTATCACGTTCTCAAAGACGCTGACCCTGATGTCAGCCACCGTCCAGTCTTCAACTGACTCCCAACCCCATTGCCTATTGTATTTTCTCCATGGCATTTGGGGCTCTCTTAAATTATATCTTATTCATAAAAGTGTATATTATAATTTTTCCTTCACTTGGGAGTCCCATGAGGGGAACATGTTTTCATACTCAGCACTAAAACCTCACCTGTAAAATAGCCAGGCACATAGAAAGCATTGAATAAACATTTACTGAATAAATAGATGAGAACACAGCTTGGCATAACTAATCAAATTCCATCTATAAATGTTTATTGGATATGGTAGGTCCCCAGGCCTGTATTTGGAACTGGGGACCCACTTGAAAATACAACACCCTTACCTTCAAGGAGTCAGTCTAGACAAGAGCACTGAGTGGCTCCTTCTGTGGGCACCTCTTCCTCAGAGGATCAGAGACAAGATTCAACCAGGACGTGAGGGAGGAGGGGAAGTCCACCTGCCTGAGAAGAAGGAGGTTCTTGTCCGGGGTGCCGACAGGAAAGGGGGCTGTGTGCTCGGGCCCCCGTGTGCTCCCGTGTCCCTGGCGTGCATGCAGCTTGGGTCTGAAATTTAGAGAGATACGCTGCAGTGTTCGACTGGTGAGTGACTTCTCACTTCAAAACACTTCTTCCCGTTTACATCCTCTTCGTATCACGCGTTTTGATTTAAATGCATATTTTTTTTTTAATTTTTTTTTTCAAGTTTATTTATTTTTGGGACAGAGAGAGACAAAGCATGAACGGGGGAGGGGCAGAGAGAGAGGGAGACACAGAATCAGAAACAGGCTCCAGGCTCTGAGCCATCAGCCCATAGCCTGACGCGGGGCTCGAACTCACGGACCGCGGGATCGTGACCTGGTTGAAGTTGGACGCTTAACCGACTGCGCCACCCAGGCGCCCCTAAATGCATATTTTTTATATGTGTTATAAATTTATATGTGCATTCAAAAAAAGTATATACACATATGTATAATTTTATATAAAATACATATATTTAAGATAGAGTGCTTCTGTGAGCACCGATTATTTTTTTAAATGGTTTTAACATTTATTTATTTTTGAGAGACAGAGAGACAGAGTGTGAGAGGGAGAGGGGCAGAGAGAGAGAGGAAGACAGAGAACCCGAAGCAAGCTCCGGTCTCTGAGCGGTCAGCACAGAGTTGACGTGGGGCTTGAACTCGCGAACAGTGAGATCATGACCTGAGCCGAAGTCGGACGTTTAAGTGACTGAGCCCCTCAGGCCCCTGGATTATTTTCTGAAATCTATTTAAACTTGTCGTCCTTGGAATCCACTGCAAATAAAAATTAGGCACAAAATTATGTTTGAGGTCTTTTCCCCTATAAACACCTGCACTGTTGAGAACACCTGAAGACTGGATAAGGTTCCATCCCCCCTACTCCCACACCCACCCTCCCTCCCCGCCCCTGCAGCGCATAGCCCAGCTGTGCAACCAGACGTTGTCTTAGACCCAAAAGTAAGGTGACCAGAGTTCATCAAAGTTATTCTCAAGGGACAGTTTAAGAAGTTCAGTGACAAGGACAACACTAATGGAAAAGAAGTCACCTGGGTACAGAAAGTCCCTCCTGAGAAACGCGTCCGCACTAGGCACTGAGGCCGAGAACGACGGGCGGTCCCAAACCTGAGAACAGAGCCTGGCCCCTACCTTCCAAGCCTTCAAACACAAAGAAACCCTGTTCTGTGGCTGATGCTGTAGCAAGGTCACCTTCCTTCTGACCATTTGGCTCGCCCAGCCCTCTATCCCTGTAACCAGAGCCGCCTCAATTACGCCCCGCCACAAAGAACAGATAGCAGGCAGGTCAAGTTCAGGGAGGGGGCTATAATTTTAGAAGCACTTCCTGTTCTGAGTCTGACTTTTGATCTCCTGTGATCACTCTGGCCAGGGAATCGAAGCAGATGGCACGCATGACTTAACCCTGGTGGGATCACGCCGGGAGCACGGTCAGACATCCGAGGGACTGTCCCTCGTAAGTCCAGGAACACTGCCCCAGTACGCATTCCTCTCTCCTACGCCATTTGGGCAGAATTCACCAGCAATGCATATGTCGTTGAAGCGAGGGTTAGGAGAGGAGACAATCACGTCCTGGACCAGCTTCCTACTTAATCAGAGCAGAATCGACTCAGGTGCTACTGATGTGGGACGCTGTTTCCTTCCCACTTTTTATTTGGACCGTGAGGGAAAGCCAGGAAGGAACAAGGTATTTATTTTCCCAAACCGAACGACTAGTCAATGGCAGTGCTGAGACCAGAGCCCAGGCTGCAGGGTTTCACAATCAGTGTGTTGAGGGCACGTCCCCTGGCTCGGACCTTCCCGCATATGGCCGTGATCCCCATCACTCAAGCTGGATGTGACGTGACTCCCGACCAAATGGGGGTGGGGAAACTTTGTGAGGATTTCTGTAAGACAATTGCAATGTGGGATACGGGAAGCCAACAGTGCAGTGTCACAGAATGCATCTTCTTTGCATGCCAAACGAAAGGTAGAGGCTTACGTGGTCCTTTCCAAACAAAGGCCATCCCTCTCTCGATTGCCAGAGGGTGTTTTAATTTTGTTTCATATTTAGTTATCTCTTTTTGAGACAGAGACACACAGCATGAGCAGGGGAGGGTCAGAGAGAGAGAGGACAGGGGAGAGAGAGAATCCCAAGCAGGCTTCCCACTCACCGTGGAGCCCGACATGGGGCTTGATCTCAGGACCATCACCTTATTGGAAATCAAGAGTTGGACACTTAGCCAGCTGGGCCACTCAGGTGCCCCCAGAGGAGGTTTGAAAACTCCAGATTTCTGTGTTCTATCCTAGATCTTTCGAATAACAACTTGAGAAACGATGCCAGGAGTTTCTCTCCGCAAGTCCTGTGCGGTTCTAGCGAGCGGCGGGCTAGAGAAAGCACCCTGCGAGGTCACCCAGAGAGTCTCGCTAGCCCTCAGTGTTCTGTGATGTTACATCAGCATTTCCCAAAGTTTGCTCCCACGGGGGATGAGTTTAGACTCAAGGCTGAGAAGCAGGTTGGAAGATTGGGCATAGTACATCTCTTGGAAGGCTGACATTGCATCACTGTACCTTTGAGGCTCTAGGAAACCTTTGATTAATCGAACTGTGTTTCGCTCACGTTTCCCGAATGTGACAGCTCCTCAGATGGCAGAGGCGAGTGATCTACAGAATACGCTTTTAAAAAATTCTGAATTATGAAGACAATGGTTTATATTTGGGCAACGACAGCAATCTTGTAGTTTCAGAAAAGAGTACTCTCGTGTCCCAAAAGCCAGAGGTAAACGAAATAGGCTTACCGGCTTGTTCGTTTAACGATCTAAAGGCACATTTTCTCCGACGGTGATGTTGGATTTGATATTAACTGAGCGTTCACAATGAACAATGGCTCTCCGAAGGGTGGGTGCGCACCAGCCCCTACGTCCACCGGGAGGGGTGCTGTTCTCCAGCCGCATTTTCTGGAGAATTCTTTACTTTCTTCAGACGGCTTCACACATGAGCAGTCTCTCCAGGCACACCTTCCTTTCGGATTTTGCCTCCTTTCTGCAGTTTACTTCATCGGGTTTTAAATGTTTCCTCTGACTCAGATGAAAAATTAGCCTGAAATAAATACCCCAAGATGGCCACAAAGCCCTTCTGTGGAGAGCTCCAGTTCTGCCGGCCGATCTTGAATCAGAGTCAGACGTGAGCGAGAGGCATTTGGGGTCAGGCGGAGAGTGACCCCCCTCTTCTGGTTTCACTTAAGCTCAAATTTTCTCCATGGAGATAACACACACTTCTCAGATTTGGTTACTTGCTCCATGAAGGGATCTCATTTGTCCTAATGTAATTTTTAACCTTTGAAAATGTTTTAAACTTAACTTCCCCCGCCCCCCCCCCTCTTTTATTTTAAATAGCATACGTTTCTTAAAAGAGGCCTTTTGCAAGGAAGTTAGCCTCCCGGCGTCTGGTAAAGAGTGCTAGTGCTAAATAATCAGATTCCCAAAGATCTGATCAAAAGAACTGTTCTTTTCTAGAACCAAGGGGAGGACTGGCGTCCTGCTTTGGCTGTCACATCTGCATTTGCTTGTGAGTCCTGGAGACCTCCTGCCCCGTTTCTCCTTGGCTGGCTGGCCCCGCGTCTCTGACACCAGCCTCCTGGGTCCTCACCCTGGCCTTTTTATTTCTTGCTGCTCACCTTCCTAATGGCAGAGACCCCCGAAAATCCGACCTCTTCTTCCCGTCCTCCGGGAACCGGAAGGGGGCACGGGACACCAGCTCAGAAGCTGAGGTTCAAGTGGGGAGTCACCCGGGGCCTCGCAAAAAAGCCAGTGTGTGCCTATGTCCTGAGGCACAAGGGAAACCCATGGAGGGTAGAGAGGGGGGAGCCGGTCGGAGCCGCGCAGAGGTCCAAAGCAGGTCTAGGGGAACTGAGGCCCGTCCCCGTGGTCTCGGAGCAGCAGGCTGTGTGTGTGAAAACGAGCAGTCGGCCAGCGGCCTGGCCGCATGGCTGGGGGTTGGACTTCTGACGGCCATCAGGAGTGAGGCCTCTTTCACCTTGTGACACGGTGTGGACAGCCTTTGTATCATAAACAGTCACACCCAGAGACACAAAGATGTGTGCTAGGAGTGTACCGTTAAATCGCTACGAAATGTATCCGCTGTGCATGATAATGACCTTCAGAAACAATGCACATGGCTACAGGTAGCATTTATTAACGGACAGGGACGTCCTTACGGAGACACGAGATGTCCGTACTCAGCAAGTTCAGTCTCGCTTGACTCACGCTGATGAACACGGGGCCCGGAGGACTCTAGTCGTGCCTTTAAACGTTCTGCTGTGCCTTCCTTTTTACGTTCGTCATCCATGCAGCCTAATCAAGACTTTTTTGATGCTTGACGACGTCCTCACGATCCCTTTTTCCTCAGCTGAAGTAAAATATCGTCTTTAGAATAATTTCTTTAGAAACCTTCCCTTTTCATGCCCCTGGCTTTCTTTTTTAACATTTAGACTCGTGTTTTGCGGAATTGTTTGTTTGTTTTTGTTTCTAATGAAGTGAATTTTCTGGTTCAGGGCTTTTGACAGTGTAAAAAAAATGTAATTAAAATCACACTGGTCACAAAAGGAGACTTTTGGCAAAAGCGTGTTTTTATTCCCCTCCTGAAAACACACACACACACACACACACACACATTCAGGACCTTGGCCAACCTGATTTTCATCTAACTGCCTAAAGGCCCAGGAGCTGTAAACTGTCCCCCCCGCCCCAGCTTGTCTGCCTGCCAGCCTTCCGAACACAGAGGCTTCTTCTCAGAAGTTCAAAGACCAACTTCACATCGTCTGCAAAGCTTATTTTGAATCTGCCCGAGGGAAGCACTTTGAGGTTAATCCCATGGCCTAAGTCCAAATGAGAGTCAAATGGAAGGCTTTTCCAAAGTCTCACCACAAATCGGGTCTCGGGGAGTTGCAAGGGGGCAGTGGCTGAGGTGGCCCGGTGAGGAGGGAGGCAGCTGGGTCTGGTTTCCTTGCAGAGACCCCCGGTGGAGGATGCTGCTGTCATATTATGTTTATTTTGCTTAATGATGTGATGATGAAAACATCACCCTTGGCAAATTCCTATCTTAATGCCTCACGAAGCAGCTGGAGACTTTGCTGAAGTAACCAGAATAAGCCGATTGGGAAGTATGTTTGGTTCCCCTTTCTAAGAATTTCTGTGAACGTAAGTCAAGGTAGATTGATCCTCATGAAAATATGTGCAAGGATGTGAGAAGAACTTCCTGCAAAAGTCCCCATATGGTGAGTCTGAAGAGAGGTTCATGATACATAATTAGCTCCTAGAAAGGAAGGAAGGAGGAGGGAGGCAGGGAAGAAGAGGCAGGAGGGAAAGGAGGGAGGGAAGAGAGGAGCCAGGAAGGCAGGGAGGAGAAGAGGAGGGGACGAAGGAGGGGAAGAAGGAAGGAGGATGGGGGGAGGAAGGAGGGAGGAGAAGAAGAGAGGAGGAGGGAGGAGGAAGGAGGGAGGAAAGAAGAGGAGAGGAAGGAGGAGGGGGTAGGAAGGAGGGAGGGAGGAGGGAGGAAGGAGGGGAAGAAGGAAGGAGGAGGGGAGAGGGAGGAGGGAGGAGAAGAAGAGGAGAGGAGGGAGGAGGGGCTAGGAAGGAGGGAGAAAGGAAGGAGGGAGGGAGGGAGGAGGGAGGAAGGAGTGGGGAATACAGAAGTCTATGAAGGTGCAAGGGCACCATCCAAGGACACAACGGTTCTTTGTTGTCCACTTTGGTTCTACTCTTACTTACTGGTGAACTTGAAGTAATCTTTTTCTCCCTCTGGATCTCAATGTCTTTATCAGCACGAAGAGAAGAATTGGAGGAGACAAATTGGCAAAATGGCTACCACGGTAAGGTTAGTTAATATGTCTGTCTCCTCACATGGTTAAGATTTTTGAGTGTGGAGACGACTCAAGGTCTACTCACTTCACAAGTCCCGAGTATCAGATGCAGTCTGGTTGTCTATAGTCACCACCACGTGGCATAACGCATCCCCAGGTCTCATTCGTCTAGCGGGTGCATTTTAGTGTCTCTTTTCTCTCTAAAATGTCGGTAAGTATGTATGTGTATGTTGTCCAGCAGAATTTTAATTTTTTTCTGAAAGAGACAAGACTGTCAGGCCTTCATCCCACATAACAAAGAAAACAAATAGCCAAATATTAACATCTTATTCGATTTTTATTTTTGCATTTGCAGTTTTGCATCTAGAACTTTCTATGTAAATCTTCACTATTTCCGTATCTCTTTGAAAGGACAGAATATTGGTAAAGAAGCAGAGCTGGGTCCTTTATTCAAGGCCTGATTTCTTGAAACTTCTTCCTGTTTCTTAGAACCGCGTGGAATTTCCACATAGATGCCACTATTTAGCTGCCTGAAACACCTTCGAAATGAAGATCTTAATACTTCTAGAAGTTCTAGGGTGTGCTTTTTTTTTTAATTTTTTTTTAACGTTTATTTATTTTTGAGACAGAGAGAGACAGAGCATGAACAGGGGAGGGGTAGAGAGAGAGGGAGACACAGAATCGGAAGCAGGCTCCGAGCCATCAGCCCAGAGCCCGACGTGGGGCTCGAACTCACGGACCGCGAGATCGTGACCTGAGTCAAAGTCGGATGCTTAACCGACTGAGCCACCCAGGCGCCCCTATAGGGTGTGCTTTTTAATGGTGATGTTAGAGTGCCGATTTCTTCCTTCTGCACCTAAGTGGAGTTGATGTAGACAAATGGTCACAGAAGAGAGAGAAATGAGCAGATTCATTGATTAGGGGGATGATGTATTTACCGGCTTAGGTCTCTATGCCTATGTCTCAAGGCAATTTTGTGCCAGTGCAGACCAGCCTTGATCCTTGGGTGACAATGTTCGCTAAGAGGTTTGGGTGAGGAGGGAACTCTGGCCACACCAGCCCCTGCTTAGGGAGCCTCTGTACCTACTGAGGTCCTTCCCCATGTGGTACCTCTACTTGTCTACCTTGTCCCCACTGCACTCCTTCTTGCCTTCCCCGAAACACACACACACACACACACACACACACACACACGCTTTCACATACTCTCGCACACTGACACAGACACGCCCTCACACAATACACTCACACATTCACACTCTCGCACACTTTCTCTTTCACACGCGCACACACACACCCACTCTCTCCTTGTACGTGATGTTCACCTTGACCGCGTGCTCTCTCCCACCTTCGTTACCAGTTAAACTTTGGTTCCCACGGTCTTCTCTGTCTGCTGTCCCCGATCCTGGACCCTGACCAGTAGACTCCTCGTCTATATTTGCAGTTTGGATCTCCAGGAAGCCCCTTCCGATGAAAAATCAGCAGGGAACAAGCGGCATTTAGGTCCCACACCCCAGAGAACCAGAGAGCCACATGCACCAGCGCATGCCTGCTGCTGGCACCCGTGGCCACGTGGAGGTTGGCGGATCCGTCTGGAACACGAGCGCTGGGACGGCTCTGCGAGTGACACCCGGAGACACGGGCACCCAGAGCCGCATGAACGCCATGCTTTGGGAGAAAACCCTTGAAATCCACAGTAGCTTGAAGGGTTAACAGAGCCTTGCCTCCTAGCAGGTTGTCTCCCTCCCGGGGAGTCACGCACACGTGGCCGTAAAGACAGGCTGAGATCTTGGGTCACAGTGTAAGGCTGTGTTAAGGAAGAATTAGAACTGAACGTAAATTAACGAGGATATGACCTAGTAAAAGCTTTCCCACGGTTAAAGCTCTTTGTGATTGCGTTTTGCCTTACTACGTATTTTTGAAAATCAATAAAAATTAATACTAATGCTTCTGGAATGAATAAGGGGGAGACCAGGCTACATTTTACTTTCCAGGCATTGTGCTGAGTGTGCAGCCTGGTGGGAAGACGGGTGACCACAGCACTCGTGAGCACCGGGAAGGGTGCTTGTGAGCCCGGGCATAGACCGTGGTTCTGGTCCGGCTCTGTTATCAACAACAGCAAGACCTCTGAACAGGACCGTCTGTTCGGGCCAGGCTGATGCTCAAAGAGGAAGGTTCTTTTTTCGTACAGATTTAGGTTTAATTGCTTTGGAAAATGGTGTCTAAATTAAGTTTTTAAAAAAAGAAAGTCTGAGGCCTGTTTGAGGTGCCGTTTAATGAGGAAACACATGGCCAAAACCACTCCTTGCTGCTGGACCCCGCGAGGCGGTTTTTCTCTCTGCTCTGCAGGGCCTGACGGAGAGCCAGCTCCTTCTGGGGGTTATGAGGCAACTGGAATGTACTCTGGAATGTACTGGAATGTACTGGAATGTACCGAGAAGGGAGAAATGTGCGGCCACTACCGTTACCCAACCAAATCCGACAGTGCGTCCATTTGGACTGATGTCATTTCCTCTGTCTCACACCTTCTCGCCTTTCCCACCAAGCCTCCAGGGTCCAACCCCAACATCCCTACCACCTTCCTTCCACTCAGAGTCAAGTATGACCTCACAGATCCTCATGGGCTTTATTTATGCCTGTTTGTTAAGACTTTCCACAACCACGCAACCCCTGATATGTCAAACACCATGGCATTCAAACACACAACTCCGCTTCCTCCGGGATCACTGTCTTCCCCTTCTCTGGAATTCTCTGGAATAACAGAGGCTGGCTGGGACCCCGGCATTGTACGTGTGCATGTACGTATTTCTCAATTGTTTGTTTGCATTATGGAAACGTGTGGAGAATTATATCCAAAGAACGGAGGGTTGGCTTGGGTGCAACGGAGTCTGATCCACTTGTGCAGATATCTGTAAGAAAAGATCACATAAACGAAGAACTGGTTGAGAAGAGGTTTGCATGGGACGTGCAATTTCTATAGAAATGCAAGTCACTCGAAAGCATAATGCATCACGTTCAGTCTTCCCTTGGCTGCTAACAACAGGTGTCTTTCCTATCACATGGGGGCAGAGAACAAGATATGTGCTTGAAACACCATTAGCATTGTTAAAACTGATCACTGCATTGAGATGAAAATAGATTTCTTGAATGTATAGATATGGATTTTTCTTTGCACTGGAAAACCATTGGCGTGGTATTACTTTGGCATCAATGACTCAACTAATGATGTGAATCTCTGTGCATGCTCTTTGCCTGGGTTAATGTTACGGGGCCTTTGATTGCCAGATGCATTTCCCTGCCTATAAAAGAAGCTGAACGACTCTTCATGCATTTATTAGCTGCTGGGTCTTCTTTCCCTATGGAGTATCTAGAGACAGTCATTCTGGTCACTTTTCTATTGGGCTATTTGTGTTTTTAATTGATCCGTAGATGTTCTTTATGAATTTTGGACACAAATCATTTGCCATTTATAGGCACCACAGATCCTTTTTCTGAAGTTTAAGCTTTGCTTTCCAAACTTCATGTTGTTTTGGTATTGAAACGATTATTTTTAATTTTGATAGAATCTGTTTAGGATGCTTTTATGTGTAAGTTCTTCTTCTGTGCGTTTTATAGGAAACCCTCTTTCCAGGGTTACAAAGATATTTTTCTAATGTTTATTCTAATTTTGATTTTTCTAACATTTATTCTAATTTTGTTTTTTAAGTTTTCCCTTCACATGTTAAGACTTTAAGGACTTCGGTTCTGTATATGCTACAGGAGAGGGGTTCCATTTCGTTTTTTTAATGTACTTATTTTTGAGAAAGAACAAGAGAGTGACAGAGAATCTCAAGCAGGCTCCGCACTGTCAGTGTGGAGCCTGACATGGGGCTCGAGCTCATGAACTGTGAGATCATGATCTACATTGAAATCAAGAATTGGACACTTAACCAATCGAGCCACCCAGGTGCCCCTAGGGTTCCATTTCATTCTTATTTGGCCAATTTAGCATTTCCTTAATAACCTACTTATTCTAGTCACTCTTCAATATGAGCCTTATCTTTATCTTGATTTCCTTAATTTCCCAGATCTGCTTCTGGCCTCTTTGTTCTTTTACTATTTTTTTTTAATTAAAAAAATTTTTTTTAATGTTTTTATTTATTTTTGAGACAGAGAGAGACAGAGCATGAGCAGGGGAGGGGCAGAGAGAGAGGGAGACACAGAATCTGAAGCAGGCTCTGGGCTCTGAGCTCTCAGCCCAGAGCCCGATGTGGGGCTCGAACTCACGAACCGCGAGATCGTGACCTGAGCTGAAGTCGTACACTCAACTGACTGAGCTACCCGGGCGCCGCTAAAGACAATTTCAATTTAAAATATATATAGTGAAACTTTGGATTGTAACTTGTTCTGCAAGACAAGCAAACATTTCTAATAAATTTTCACTTGATGAATGAGCAATGTCTTGCAATAGGAGTATTACATGACACCGAATGTCACATGATCACAACTGAGCCAGTGGTTCGTCTCTCTCTCTCTTTATCTCTGTCTCTCACTTGTTTGCTGCAGGATCGTGGGTGATCATCTCCCATGCTCCACTGCTTGGTCGCAGGCTACAGTGTCTGGCAGAGATCAGTGATTCTTCAGAACATTGGGAGGTGCCCACAACTGGCACTGGTGTATTTTTGTCACGTCAAAGCACCTGTGGACAGTCCTCTGCTGTTCCACACAAGAGTGAGCTTAGGAATGGTTCGCTTCGTTCTAGGTCAGGCTGCCTGTGGATATAGACCCTTTCCTCTGCTGCCTTATTGCCACTTACAGTAAATACAGTCTACGACAAGAGTTTATCACTACCGTGCT
Organism: Leopardus geoffroyi; assembly: GCF_018350155.1. NCBI lineage: Eukaryota > Metazoa > Chordata > Mammalia > Carnivora > Felidae > Leopardus > Leopardus geoffroyi. Next base: position 136,393,513 of record NC_059336.1, read on the forward strand.
GTAGTCAACATCCGTGTAAGTGTGTCCATGGCCCCCATGCAGAAAAAGATTCCACTGAGCCAATAGATAGCAGTGATTCCGTTAGTGATAATGGAAGTCGTCCTACACAATAACCCTTCTCTCTCGTGTCTCCCTCACTCCAGCCACGAGACTTTTCAAAGGGAAGTACAGGCTGATTTGTTTATTTTCTTTATATTTTGTCTTTTCTTTATTATTCTGTATTATACTGCAGTATTGTAATCCTTTTTATATGAATATTTTGGGTTGTGGAACGAATCATCTGAGTTTCCAGGATTTCTTATGGGGAAATTCACTTTGATATCCAAGTGCTTTGGATGCCAAGCATGTTTTTGGAATGAATAACGCTTATAAGCCAAGGTTTTACTGTACCTAAATTTCTAGGGGCGTCTTGGTGGCTCAGGTGGTTAAACATCTGACTCTGGATTTCACCTCAGGTCATGGTTTCAAGGTTGTGGGTCGAGCTCAGAGCTGGGCTCTAGGCTGGGTGTGCAGTCTGCTTAAGATTCTCTCTCTCTCTCTCTCTCTCTCTCTCTTTCTCTATTCCTCCCCCTGCTGGCATGCAGGATCTCTCTCTCTGAAAAAAAAAAAAAAATAAATAAATAAAACATTTATCCAAATAAAATATATACCCCTTCCATTAAAAAATAATTTAAAGAAGGGCACCTGGTTGGCTCAGTCAATGAAGTGTCTAACTTCGGCTCACACCATGATCTCGTGGTTTGTGGGTTCAAGCCCTGTTTTGGGCTCTATGTTGACAGCTCAGAGCCTGGAACCTGCTTTAGATTCTGTGTCTCCTTCTCTCTCTGCCCCTCCCTCCTCATGCTCTGTCTCTCTCTTTCTTTCTCTCTCTCTCAAAAAAAAAATAATAATAATTAAAAATAATAACTTAAATAAATTAAATCCTGAAATTGAAATCTAATTACACTATCAAAAAATTCTCGATATAAAATGACCTGTTAAAAAATACAAGAGATGACAAAATAAGAGATTTATTTAAATCCAGAAAATTGAGTTAGCATCTCTATGTTTCTACTGGATTATGAATAACCTTTCAGAAACTTTGTTTCTTTAGTAGAGAAATGAGCATAATAATTTTACTGGAAGACTTTCTTAAGATAAATTAATCCTAAAAGACATACAGCATTTATCTCATTACCTCAAATACAGAAAGTGGCCAACAGATACTCATTTTCTTTCTCCTTTGACAGAATCTATAGCAGCTTATATGTTACGAGACATTAAGGATAAACCTACCTTAGTCAGTGCTAGAAAGAGATAACTGGAATCAGAAAGAAGAGAAAAAAATCAGTGGTGTACCTGAGAAATTTGTGGGTTATGTGTGTGGAATGTGATAATGCTTTTGTGGAGTCTTGGCCCTGGGAACTAAGGTGGGGCTTGTCTACACTGAAGATTGCTTTGGCCTGAAGCCCCTAAAGATGGTGTTTCTTCTGTGGACCTCACTCTAGTTTTTATTGAACTTCCTGGGGGAAGAGAGTCTTCAAGTACAATGAAACTCCAACATCTTAGATAGGAAGCAGATCTGAGAAAAGAGCCAAAGGGAAAGAGAAAGAAAAAAAGAAAGAAGAAAGAAAGAAAAAGTGAGAAAGAAAGAAAGAAAGAAAGAGATAAGGAAAGAGAGGGAGAGGAAGGAAAGAAGGAAAGGAGGAAAGGCAAAAAGACAAGAAATCCAAAGAGAAAAGGGGTACCTAAGAAGTAAAGACTCAAAAAAGAACATCTCACATGGACTGAAGACCTAACACTTTGGCTGAGGATCAGGTGTGTCTTTGGCTCTGATACTGAACCATAATGGGATCCCCTGCTGGCATTAACCGGGAGTCTTAGTCCTTGAGTTTCTGTGGGGGCTGAGTTTTATGATCCTCAGTGGCCTGGGCCAGAGAGCTGTCATAGAGATGACCATGGCTTCTCTAAGCCACAGGGGCTTTAAACTAGGGTGCAGTAGGTACAAAGATTTTTATGGAAAGGACATATATCACTTTAGGGAAGAAATTGTCTTTAAGCTAAATGACCAGATGGTAGATAGATAGATAGATAGATAGATAGATAATAGATAGAAAGATAGATAGATGATAGGTAGATAGATAGATAGATAGATAGATGACAGAAAGATAGACAGAAATATAGATGATAGGTAGATAGATAGATGATAGAAAGATAGACAGAAATATAGATAGATGATAGATAGATAGATGATAGAAATATAGATAGATGATAGATAGATAGATAGATAGATGATAGAAAGATAGAAAGATAGATGATAGATAGATGATAGAAAGATAGGTGATAGAAAGACAGAAATATAGATAGATGATAGATAGATAGATAGATAGATAGATAGAAAGATAGATGATATAGAAAGATAGATGATAGACAGATAGATGATAGATGATAGAAAGATAGAAATATAGATAGATGATAGATACATAGATACACAGATAGGAAGATAGATGATAGATAGAAAGACAGATGATAGATTATTATGCACCTTAGCATTTGCATGTGTCCTATCTTCTCAAGACAGAAGCTTACTGAGAATAATGGAATAGACAATGGGTTATTAGTTTCCAGCTGGGGATGTGTCAGCTGGGAAGGCCATGGCTAAGATCCAGAAGTCACATGCATTGAGCATTTACTTTGTGCTGGAAACTTTACCTACATTGTTTCATTCAAAACCCTATGAGAAGATAAATGATTCCCATGGCATAGATGAATAAACTGAGGTTAGGAAAATGAAAAAAGAACTCTGCCAAGCCCACAGTTTGGAACGTAAGAGAGCCATGATTTCCACGGGACATGAACCCCATTTTTTCTCCATGAGGCTCACTCTGGTGGCTAGCTTCATGAGGACAGAGAGCCCACTGGGTCGACGGGAGAGGATCTCTCAGGCCAAGAGATAATAGAGTGGGGCCGGGGCAGAGATAGAGAGCAGGGCAGGTTTGGGAAAGAGAGTCAAAGGGAATTCTGGAATCCTCAGAGCAGGTGCTCAGAATCCAGTGAGGAATGCGGGGGGAGGGGGGACGGGCCCCTCTCTGCCTCCGCAGGAGACCTGTCCTTGCCCAGGACTCTGCTACCCTCACCAGCCACGCATGGAACTCGGGCGTCTTTTGTTCACCTCCCGTGTTCCCAGCTGATTGCAACATCTGCTTGCAAGGCACAGTTCCAATGAGTGCAAATATGCTGTGCTGAAATTAAATAAATATCGAGACACACTTCTGCTCCTACCCCCTCATTCTCCTCCCATTACCTTGGTTCGAATCGTAATGGTTCGAGTGCAGGGAGTCCCGGTAGCTCTCTTAATTTCGTCTGTTAGGGAAGCCACTCTCCAACCATCACAATCCGGCTTACTCGGCTCCAAAAGACACAAGCAGCTACGGCAGATGAGAAAAATGTGAGAAACCACTCTTGCAGGGGAAGCACACACGGTACAACAGAAGCATCTTTGAACGATTGGCATCTTTCCTGCTTCTGTTAATTTATCACGGACGCTTAACGTACTTTCACGGAGCACCTGCTGTGGGAAAGATCGTGTGTTAGTGCAGTTCTTGGGCTGCCAAATCAAACACAATGGAATAAAAGAATGACCAAAAGAAGATTCTCTCACGAAGCCACATAGTTATACAGAAGGGAGGGAAACGTACGAAGTTTTTGAATGACGCAACAAAGTCACTCGATGGAAGTGATGTGCAGATAAAGGTGACGTATGGATAAAGCCCTCCCTGGACGCAGAGCCGAGATTAAGTTCACTTGGAGGATGACACAAAGAGGACTTCAGATTAAATTCTGAGGTGAGGATTCTTTTGGAAGATCTTGATCAGAAGACTTTCCATGAGTTACTACTCTGTTTCCTAGGGCCCATGATAGAGCAAATCGATTGCTTGCCAGCCCCACCTGACGTAGGCTCATAATGGTGCTCTCTTCTTAGCACTCATGATCACCTAAGACCTAAGGGGTTTGCACATCCACTCACTTGGCCCCCTATTACAATTAAACAGTGATCTTTATGAGAACACAGGCTTTGCTTTCGATTATTCCCAATGCCTAGGATAATGCTTCGCGCAGAGTAGATACTTGATACTTGTGTGGCTGGAAAGGAGCCAGTTAAAGTCTGTGCCCCCTGCACCCCTCAGAGTAAAGGAGGGGGTCTTTGTACCTGACGTGGCAGATTGGAGTCAGGGACTTTGCCGTGCAATCTCCTCTGGGGCATGAGGACCCCTGGACACCTGACATCTGAGCAGAGTCCTGCATGGAAAGAAGTCACGGGGACAGGATGTCTCTCCCAGGCCCCCGAGAGCATCTGCACACATGATATAAGCTTTAGCGTGCCTGCCTCTATGGTGCAATGGGACCTCAAGACATAACTTACCGTGAGTTAAGGAATAATAAGGAAACTTGCTAAAATTTTTTTAAAACTTTTATTTAGTGTTGAGAGAGAGAGAGAGAGAGAGAGAGAGAAAGAGAGACAGAGTGTGAGCGGGGGAGGCACAGAGAGAGAGGGAGACGCAGAATCCGAGGCAGGCTCCAGGCTCTGAGCCTTCGGCACAGAGCCCGACGCGGTGCTCGAACTCACGAACCACGAGAACATGACCTGAGTCAAAGTTGGCGTTCAACCCAGCTGAGCCACCCAGGCGCCCCATAACTGAATTTTTTTTTTACAACTGGATTTTTTAATAGACAGTAAATGCTCTTGGATATTCATCCTGATGATGCGTGCAAATGTATGAAATGCACTCGGTGCAGGAGTGGCCTCGTGGCTCGTGGGAACGGAGCCTTGCAGGGGCTCTGATTGACGAATTATGTGAGGACGGAGTTTGAGGTTTGCCGACGTCCAGGCCCGTGAGGAGGGTGGGCTTCAGTCTGATAAAGACCCACGGTCACAGCTTAAGCTCTCTGCTTTGCTGTTTAATGTGAAGCTGGCCAGTCTGCACAATACGAATGCCGGGAAAACACTTATTGGGTCTTGACGGTGAGTCGAGCAGCAAGGCCCTGCCCTGAAGAGAACAGGATCCCAAACGCAGAAATCACAGTGTGTCCAAAAGGATTGGAGAACAGTTATAAAATCATACCCATAGTTTTTTCTGGATGTTGGTGGAGTGCTAATCCCTACCTCTTGAACTACATCGTGGGGATTTCTAAATTTTGCACAATAGAGTCCTTTAACACTATAGACTCCTTTGCTATATTTCTTTTTCAGATTCTAAAACAGCGTGGCTATGTTGTAAAAAATGCCATAAAGAACATCTTGAATCAACAACTTAAAACTCCAGAATTGTATCCCTCGGAACTTGCCGTTACTAACCACTCCTTATTTCTTTCTACTCCTTTAACTTATGTAAGTATGCCCAAGTACACACGTATGGACAGATGCATGTGTATCTTATATCACAAAGACAGCATCACTCTCTGCACATCTTGCTGAATCTTACGGTTCTCATGCAGCTGATATCTTATCATCAAACATGTCTAAGATATCCTCTACAAAATTTTTTCCCGACATTTCATTTTTAATTACTGCGTGATGTAACATCACAAGCATGTGTGAGAATAAGTGGTTTCGGCCAATTATTTCTATTAGGCAGTTAATTTATTTCTCTGTTGCCCTTTCAAAGGCAACAACTCGGTGATGAATTTCCAGTACAGATGTTGTTTTACACTTGTCAGATTAATTTTTTCGGACTCAGTCTCAGAAGAGAAATTGATGAATGAAAGACGACATGCATTTTTAAGGCTCCCTGATGTGTGTTCAAATTGTCCTGAAGAAGGCTGGTACCAGTAAAATTTTTACTGGAGTTTTAGAGTTCCTGTTGGTCCGCACCGAGGCTAACCTCAGGCTCTACCCTAGCTGTTCATGATGGAGAGAGACTCAAATGGTTTCCAAAGGATATTCAAAATCTTGTTTTTGGTTAAAGAAAAAACCAGCTGAACACCGAGCACTTGCTTTTTCCCAGGGTATTTTTAGGAGAATAGTTACAATTCCTGTTATGTTTGGATTTTTCCAATCCCAATATCTAATTAGCATCATTAACAGCAAAGGCAGCAAAGCGTTGTTTTATATTCTATATCAGGAATTCTGATGTCAGTTATCTTGTTTTCAGCACAAGAGCAATGATAAAGTGAAGGTTTCGTGCTGACTTTCCTGTTACGGTTTCCCAACCTGTAGGTTTCTGTTTTATTTCATCTCTTGAAGGTTGAGCATGGCTTTGAGAATGAAGTAAGTCCCACCCTCGGTCTTTCCGATGGAACACCGGAGAATTACACGTTCTGCTTCTCTTTCCACAGCGGGAAGGATGCACTAGTGACAGAAGATGACAATCATTGCACAATGCTGCTATGAGAAGATTCCCCTCTTCTCTCAGATTTCTGCGTCTTTGGTGAACACGGCCAGCTCGGTGTAGAAGTAAGCCTTCTACGAACAAACGTCAGCTCCCTCTCCTTCCTCTGGCCCACAAATCTTGTTAGACATGCAGGCAGGCTCCCTGTACTTTATGGAAGAGACAAGAAAAGACAGGCTCAGACCCCTGAGATTTCAGTGTATACTCTGGCCACTTGCTAAAGCAAATGCTTCCTGCCTCAATAGCACAGGGTAACAGAGAGAAGTAAAACACGTTTCCCTAATAATGTCAGGATTTTCTGCTAATGTAACCTGCGAGGTGAAAGCCTTCGAATTCAAGGTGAGTTCAAAGCTGTTTGAAGGGGACAGCCACAGGCCAGAGGGACACCGAGGGCATGAGAGATGTAGGGCAGACACAGGTGAGGAAGGAAACTGAGCCAGGGCACGAGAAGCTGGAGGAACAGAGGAAGGTGCACACGGGGGAAAGGTCTGGAGGCAACGAATTTGGCCTTCCACCGGGCTGGGTGATTCTGCTGGGCTGGTCATTGTATTTATGGGGCGGCCCTGTTGGTGCTGGTGCTTTTAAGAGGTGAAGTACATCCATAACCTTTGAGAACACCTGGTGCAGATGTGACCCTGAGCCAGATACCGTGGGGGACGCGGTAGCGATGGGTCAGCACAAAGGCAGCCGTGCTCCTCAAAGTCAGCAGAGTATGACCGGAAACGGTCTCTCCTAGACAGAGGCTACCATGCAAATCAGGGTTCTGGGCCAAGCTTAACACCCACACCCATCTTCTCTTTAAGACATAATAGCAGGTGTTCAATGAACTCTGATATGTCAGGGCCTATTATATGCAAAGGCCCATTCGCTGATGATGCAAACAAGACGAGGGAACTGTCGTTCTGGCCCTCTGGAGAACTTGGTAAATGTGTACTGAATGGGTGAGTGAATGAATGAGTGAACGAATGAGTGAATGAATGAGTGAGAGAATGATGAGTGAATGAACGGAAGGATGAGCAAAGGAGTGAATGAATGAAGGAGTGAATGAAGGAAGGAAGGAAGGAAGGAAGGAAGGAAGGAATGGATGCGTGAATGAATGAACTAATGGATGAATAAGTGAAGGAATGAGCAAATGAATGAGTGAATGAATGGATGGAACATTGACACTTAGTGCTTTTTAAGCCACAAATGAATATCAGATTATGAGTTCCAAGATGGGGGGGGAGGTCCTTGTCTCTCTGGTTTTATGTCCAGAATCCACATATAATTAGACTGATATTCTCATAACAAAAGTGGAAATAATTGTGTGTTTGCATTTCTCGAGATGTATTAGTCTTTAACCCAGAGATCATACTCTCTGGGTATGAATAAACCAAAAGCACCATTTTTTTTTTATAACTTAACTTTATTTTTTATTCTTTTTTAAAATTTTTTTTCTTAATGTTTATTTATTTTTTTGAGACAGAGAATGAACGGGGGAGGGTCAGAGAGAGAGGGAGACACAGAATCTGAAATAGGCTCTGAGCTGTCGGCACAGAGCCCGATGCGGGGCTCAAACTCACAGGCCACAAGATCACGACCTGAGCCAGAGTCAGACGCTCAACCGACTGAGCCACCCAGATGCCCCTATTTTTTATTCTTTAAAATTTACATCCAAATTAGTATATAGTGAAGCAATGATTTCAGGAGTAGATTCCTTAATGCCTCTAACTCATTTAGCCCATCTCTCTTCCCACAACCCCTCCTGTAACCCTCAGTTTGTTGTCCATATTTAAAGAGTCTCTTCTGTTTTGTCCCCCTCCCTGTTTTTATATTATTTTTGTTTCCCTTCCCTTATGTTCATCTGTTTTGTCTCTTACAGTCCTCATATGAGTGAAGTCATATGATTTTTGTCTTTCTCTGACTAATTTCACTCAGCATAATACCCTCCAGTTCCATCCACGTAGTTGCAAATGGCAAGATTTCACTCTTTTTGATTGCCGAGTAGTACTCCATTGTATCTATAGACCACATCTTCTTTATCCATTCATCCATCGAGGGACGTTTGGCCTTTTCCATACTTTAGCTATTGCTGATAGTGCTGCCATAAACATGAGGGTGCATGTGTCCCTTTGAAACAGCACACCTGGATCCCGTGGATAAATGCTGGGTCATAGGGTAGTTCTATTTTTAGTTTTTTGAGGAACCTCCGTACTGTTTTCCCGAGTGGCTGCACCAGCTTGCATTCCCACCAACAACGCGAAAGAGATCCTCTTTCTCCGCATCCTCGCCAACATCTGTTGTTGCCTGAGTTGTTCATGTGAGCCATTCTGACAAGTGTAAGGTGGTATCTCATTGTGGTTTTGATTTGTATTTCCCTGATGAGAATGATGTGTAGCATTTTTTCATGTGTCGGTTGGCCATCTGGATGTCTTCTTTGGAGAAGTGTCTATTCGTGTCTTTTGCCTCTTTCTTCACTGGATTATTTGTTTCCAAAACACCATTTTTAATGGTCCTCATCAGATGTAGTAGGAGAAGAAAGCAGATCTCTGGTTCAATGAGGGGAAAAACTATAAATTCTTACCCCTTCTGATAAGGTTTAGTGCCGATTTCAGCAGTGGGAGAGAGGCATTATTTCTGATGTCTGAGAATCTGGCTTTGCCACATCCATAAGAGCAACTCTGTCATTAGACCTTGGAGAGACTCTGCCATCAGAACTTAGAGGAACTCTGCCATCAGACCTTAGACCGACTCGGCCGTCAGACCTTAGCAGCACAGTGGGAATTACGTGGACGAGAGAACTTCCTGGAGAGAGAGGGACAGGACTTTTCCTTGGAGCCTGGCTGGCCAGAATCATGGCTCTTAGCTAAAGGACCTAAGTGTGCACAGGCTGGGCACTGTCATGTTCATAAGTCACCAGCCGGTTCTTCAAAGTCACACCGCAAAAGCCCTCCTTCTTACCTTCCAGCATCTCACTTCTGCCAATGGCCAAATAGCATGTTAGAAGCAGTGTGCATTTAGTTCACTTTTAGGGTGGAGGTTAGTGGCTTCAAATAACTTAGGAGAGGGTCCTGAGCAGGGCTTTTCAAACTGGGGCCCTATGTGAATCAACTGGGAGACTTTCAAATAAACACAGAAACCTGATTCCCTCTCTAACCAATTGCATCAGAATATGTGCAGGTGGGGGTGGGGAATTCTCAGTTTGAAAAACTCCCCAGAGGGGCGCCTGGGCGGGTGGGTCATTAAGCATGACTCTTGATTTCAGCTCAGGTCTTGATCTCACTTTTCATGAGTTCAAGCCCCGTGTCTGGCTCTGTGCTGACAGTGCAGAGCCTGCTTGGGATTCTCTCTCCCTCTCCTTCTGTCCCCCTCCGGCTCACTCTCACTCTCTCTCAACATAAATGAGTAAACATTTAAAAAAATAAAAATAAAAATAAAAATCTCCCCAGGTTGTCGACATATGGCCCAAGTATGAGAGGCCTCGGCCAACAACAATGACATCTCCCTGAAGCTTCTTAGAAGTGCACAAGGTCAGGAGTCACGCTAGACCTATGAGCCTAGAATCTGCATTTGTACAGTATTCTCAGGTAATGATAATAACCACCAATGCCTGAGGCTAAGGGATCAGTTCTCACAAAATGGCATACACAAAGGAGGTTGGCACCTGAAGAGGAAATCCGGAGCCCCTACCACTATATTAACAACAGTTCCCCATCAAGCGTTTGTTGAACGAATACAGGAAAGTTAAAGAATGTGAAAGGATGTCAATAAAATAATGTCTTCTCTCCCCTAATCGATGGCTCTTTCCCCCAGGCCAAGGAAAATGCACAACCAGAATAATGCATTCACAAGGTCACTTACCTTCTTACCTCAGCGCCAATGGCCGATGGAGATTCAGGGTCATCAGAGGTTCACAGATGGGAAGCCACAGTGTAACAAGGAACAGGGTGTCCTGTAGAAGAACAGGCCTCACGGAAGTCCCAGAGGGAGAAGAGGAACATGGTGACGTTGGACAGAGCTGACCAGCATGTCCGGGGGTGGCTCATCCAGCCCACGTAACGCAGTCTGCATCTTTGCCACGGCGAAGTTGCTGGAGGTGTCCACACTCAGGTGGCGGGGGTAGCACGATGGCCGATCAGAGAATTTTGAACAAATAAATATACTTTTGAACATTGCGCTTAGGGTGAGTATTTATTTTTCATTTTAACCATGTTTTCCAAATGTCAAGTAAATAACATGCTTTCGATAACTGCAGGCCGTTTTACGTGTCTACCATGTGTTTTGAGACAGGCAAAGTAGCCAGAGTCTCAGTTCCTGACTCGGGGTGGAGGGGGGCGGTTTGGAGACCTCATGCTAACTTCCACCTGTCTCCGCGTCCATCCCAGGGAGGACCCCTTGCATACACAGAAGGTTTTAACTTTCGGATTACGGAGCAGCTCAACTTGAACCTACAAGTGAGTTCTCTGCGCATGCTTAGAGTTTCATGTAAAATTTAAAAACCAGACCAAATCAAAACAAAACTTCCGGTGTTTGAAATCAATGATTTTGCTGGCAGAGCACCCCCAGCATGTGAGTTAAAAGACACCAACCCTGGCCACGGGAAAACATTTCCGAATTGCAATTTAATAGTAAGCAATGCATGTGTATTGTAGAGAATTACACCATCCCTTAAAGCTTGGGACACGGCTTTTGGTGGTCTATGATATGACAGAAGAGATAAAACGTCATTGCCAAAAGCACAGACATGATCCCTGTTTTCTCACGTTCTCGGCAGGAGGAATGAAGTCACAGAGGGGCACGTTTCCATAGCTGTGCCGTCCTGAAAATCTACAGAAACGGGTGGTTCCTCTGATTCAGCGCGTGCCAAGCCAGACTCCCATGGCATCCATCCTTCTAGAAATGGGGATTGGGAAGGTATGCATGCAGGGTTAGAGTTAGGGGCTTTCTTTCCACCGCACTGGAGCTGTCTTGTAAATCCTCTTTCATACATACATACATAATTCATACACACATAAAGTGTGTACACACACATCTACTTTCCTCATTTTTAGAAACCTATATGCACACACACGAGTAAATCATGCATCCCAACAATAAGACGCGCGTCATGTGCTTTATTTATGGGTGGAAATTTCAAAGTGAATAGTAAATTTTTTTGCCTCATAGCCTGTTTGACAGTATAACTGATTGGATTCATCTCAAATATGCAGCATGATCTTTATGGTTCTGGTATTTGGAGGAGGTATTAGACTGATTCCGTTGCCTTGTGGATTCGCTCGATGTGGCTCCCTTCCATGGAACATAATTTGCCCTTGCATACGTAAGCTAACCTACATTTTATGATCTCATCTGATCACGGTTCTTGCAGTGTTTACTTGTGAAGCACTTTAAATCACTTCCATTGTTTTTACCCTAAATACCTGAAATGTTTTCTTGTTGCAGTGTGATCGTTCACTCATCTTTTCAACAAATAGTTGTCAAACACTCACCACAAGTGCGACAAAGCGCTTTCTACCGTTTATACTAATCAAACGTGCAGCGCATCGGCTCTGTCTTCAAGTGATTGCACGGTCTTGGGAAGAAGTTGTTCATATAAACACAGCACTGGGAGGCCAGGGAAAGGGGGAAGTAGGAGTGGAAGGTTCTGTGGGCACAGAGGAAAGGAGATCTCCCACTAATAGATGAAACCATAAAAGGCTTCCCAGGAGAAGGGCATTGGGTCCACTGTTGGTAATACTGGGGCATGCAGAGAGGGGAGAAGAGTTCAGGTAGATGATGCAGGACAATGTCAGGAGGCAGTGATGGGTCTTGTCTCTTTGTTAGGCACTTTTCACTAGGGTATACCTCATTTCCTCAATCAGACCCCTGACCTCTGGGAGGCTCTGTGCCTCAGTGATGAAACGCAAATGCTAGATCCAAATGGCTTTGGTTTACTTCCTGGCCCTCCCCCTTTTTGGATGGGTGTCCTTGAGCAAAGTCTCTGGGCCTCAGTCTCGCTTTCCGTGGACGGAAAATGCTAAAAATTCCATCTACCTCAGGTGGTCGTTGTGAGCATAAGGTGTTCGTATTCATAAAGCGGTTGGTGCACCTGACCCCTAAAGAGCCAAAGAAGTATCCATTGTCTTAGCCAAAGCCTAGCAGATTTTCCAACATTGCGGTTACCAGAGAATCTACTCTTTTGTCCTTTACCCTGAAGATAATTTCTAACATCTTCCCAAGTGATAGATATTGTTTCTGAACCTTGAGATCCAGAAATGACCTCATGGTCCCCAGCCTCAAAGTCACTCACCGTCTGGTAAAAGACACTGCTCCACATTCAATCCACATTCAGTGTGGAAAACAAACACATTGTAAGGATATAGTGCTACACAGGAATGAATAGGGGAAAATGGATAAAAGGAGAGAAGTTTGACCGGGAGGGTGGTCATAGATGCCGGCTTTGAAGGATACGTAGACGTTTCCCAGGCAGATAAGTTGCAGAGAGACTGATTCCAGACCTAAGGAAAAGAATCCCGGAAGGACAGAGGCATTCGCCCATCTGTTGCAGTCAGCCCAGGTTGACTAGAAGACCGGAGAGAACACAGTTGGCTTGAGGCTGGAGACGGGGGCTGGGGAGGATAAAGAAGAACTGGCTTGTGATGGATTGTGGACAAGACAGAGAGGCAGAGCAAGGAAAGATCTGTGACCATTTATAACTCTTCTGCTGAATCTCCTAGTACAGCCAGGGTACAAAACTCGGTGGCCAACATCAAGTCACATCTCTGAGCCAAAATCATTCAGACAATTGAGATTAACTTCTGTTTAGCATACACCAGCGCAGACCATGCCTTCTTACTCCCGTCCTTCAAGTCATAGAAGACGCAATGGAAAGATGCTGACGATTCAGGCAAAGAATAGATATTTTAAATGAATAATCATGGCATCCATACCAAAACGAGTGATAATTTAGCAATTCAGAAGAACTTCACAAGTATGCGTGATTTGTTAGTATACTTTTTCTAAAAGAAATTAAATTCCACACTATGTGATATCTCTTTATAAATATAAACTGAAATCATGCAAAATTTTCAGAAGGGCACATTCTGTCATACAGACATTCCTGTGTGCTCTGATCTCTGAAGACATTGAATTTCCCCAATACTTTGCTTACTATTTAAAACCTTCAACTTGGGGCGCCTGGGTGGCTTGGTCGGTTAAGCATCCGACTTCGGCTCAGGTCATGATCTCACGGTCTGTGAGTTTGAGCCCCGCGTCGGGCTCTGTGCTGACAGCTCAGAGTCTGGAACCTGTTTCGGATTCTGTGTCTCCCTCTCTCTCTGCCCCTCCCCTGTTCATGCTCTGTCTCTGTCTCAAAAATAAATAAACGTTAAAACCTTCAACTTAAAAAATACATAAATAAAATAAAATAAAATAAAATAAAATAAAATAAATAAAACCTTCAACCTGGTGGGTAATACCCACTCACACGTAGGCTGTGTGCTATCCCCCCATAGCAGCCCTTGAGAAAGGTACTAAATATCAGCTTTTTGCTGCTGAAAACCAAGGTTCTCAAAGAACAAGCAGCTAATAATCGGACGATCCATGATTCAAACGGCAGCACTCTGCCTGCATTTGCTCACTAGTTTCCATGCGTCCTCATCTGGATCGTGACTGAATATCTCACCTCCTAGACTGGCTTGCCCGCCCTGCTGTAACCAAACATAACAAACGGAATGTCTTAGAACACGTGAAACTTGTTGTGTTGCAGTCTGGGACTCAAAGTCCGAGGGCAGATTGTCAGAAGCGTTGATTCCTTCTGAGGGCTGGGAGGGACAATCTGTCCCAGGCCCCCTCTCCCAGCTTCTGGAGATCCACTGGCAATCTTCAGTGCTCCTTGGCTTTTAAAACCATCAGCCCAATCCTTGTCTCCATGGACACATGGTGTTCTCCCTATGAGTCCCTGTGTCCAAATTTTCCCTTTTCATGAGGACACTGTCATATTGGATCAGGGTCCATCCTAATGACATCATTTTAACTAATTCCATCTGCAGTCATCTCATTTCCAAATAAGGTTACATGCAGAGATACAGGGGTTAGGACTTCCACAGAAGAATTTCAGGAAGGACACAAGTCAATCCATAACACTCCCGAAATTCAACTAAAAGGTCATAGAGGTGAAGAATCATGTTTCATGTGTTCCTATAACATTGGGTTTTGGAAAAGACCAGGGTCTTACAGCTCAATTGTAGCAAAACCATTTTACCTTAAAGGCTGGCATTTTGGGGTTGAACACGAATGGTCCCTGGAGCAGGCAGGAGGTGTGGCTGAGTTTACAGGTGCACACTGACCTCAATTCTAGCAGATGTAACAAAATCCACCTTCAGAATGAGAAACCTCATGCAGATATGAGACAATTCCAATACTCGTTCAGAATCTTGGTTGTCCCACGAGAGCATAAACCAGACACCACCAGGCAACTGAGAGAAGAAGCAGGTGATGAGACCTGAGCTACAGTAGAGAGAGAAGCTGTGGGCATCAAGAAAGGCTGCCAGGAGGACGAGGTCCCCGTAGCCCATGGCAGAAACCACAGGCTTAAAGAGTCTGAGGAAGACAGGACGGTTAGCAGGATCTGGGCCAAAGATCCTTCTTCCAGACATGGCTCTCAGCCCAAAATAGACTCAGCAAGGGGCCAGATGTTGGGTTTATAGCGCTGGCAAAGGTTAAACCCCTTATCACTAGGGGAGATTGGACCCCACCTCCCAAGGGGACGATGTCACAATAGCTGGGACGGGGAGTTGGCGAAGTCTGTTGGAGGTTCACAGTTTCACACCCTTAGGGCACAGGGAGTGGATGCATCCAGAGACACAGCAGAGACACGCCAGAAATACTGACGTGGACACATGAGCCGAGAGGAGGAAGGGGGTTGCAAGGGAGAAGGAAATGAGCAGCAAGATAAGAGTTCCTGGAAAAGCTCTGGCTGAAATACTGGGGAAAGAAGGCTTCAAGTCAACTGGAAATTGGGTGAAGTTCAAAACTGAAATCCGAGTGTGTTGACACAAGTTAAAATATAGACAGGAGGCTAACTAGGAGAATGAGTTTTAGAAAGACACAGGTTGGGATTGAATCCTGCCTCTGTCATGTTTAGTTAGTGATTTCAGGCAAACCCTCCCCCTGTGTGTGTGTTCGTCCCCTCAGGAGTGAAGTTGAGAGAGTGATGCCTTCTTCACGGTGACGTGTAAGGGTTAAATGAGGTGACGAATGTCAAATGTAATGTAATGCTGCGTGCAGAGTACAGACTCAAAAACACTGGTTTCGTCCTTCTTCCTTCTCACACTTCCAATTGGAACTTAAAATATAGTCTCTGGCCTCATTTATGAACAAGTTGATGAAATGTAAGCTGATTAGTGGAAAACAGAACAATGGCATTCATATTAGATCTCAGTATAGTGGAGCATCTACTAAAATCACAATAAGTGAAAAGGTTAAGATTCGCAAGACCTGCTCTTGGAAGGGGGCGGGTGATTACTTACTTCTTCCTTGGGAGTAAGCTGGACATATGTGGACGTCAGACCAGCAGACGGACAAATGGGATGAGTCTAGACACCCGAGCCCGGAAGGTTGGGGTCCCTTTAGTGTGGCTTCTCACCTGAGTCAAGTCTGAGGAAACAAGGAGTTGAGCGACCTGAGGAGATCACAACTCTGTCATGGGGGAAGGGTGCACATGAAACGCTGGGGGTAAGAAATTTACTTACACATCTTCAAGTGGATTAGCAAGAATTTTCCCTAATCTGCTCTTTCTTGAGGTGTGTACATATTTCATAAGGAAATCAACATCTGTCTAGCTGGAAATTTTCAAATAAAGAAGAATCACCCAATAATCTGAGGTTTCCAAAGGTCCATGAACATTCTCCGTGTTTTTCCTTCTGTTGGACAGTCCATTAAGAATCCTTCCCTCCTGAATGTTCTTCACTTCTGGGCAGTGGTGTTGCTGTCCAACTAACCGAGCACATGAGCTCAGCACCCCTGGTCCACTCCCAGGAGATGCTCGCTGGGATTTGTAGCATTTGAAGGAGATCTGCATACTCAGTGAAAATTAATCTTTTCAAAAATAGTTCAGTGCACAAGCACTGTTCAAGCAAACATCAGAAATGTTAACCTTGTCTAATAAAGGGCATATGCAATCTCTTAGAGGAACATTTTATTGGGTTGAAACTCTTATTGGAAAGGGAAATTCTAAAAGGAAAACCTCAGAATTGCCTTTTGTTTCTCCGATGCATTTGCTGCCCCTGGAAGATGGAAGGGAATACCTGTGAACTGCTCCTGTGGAAATAAAACGATTTCTCCCCCGCCGCCCAAGCCCTTATGCATGTATATCAGGAAAAGTATGCATAAGCTGACAACATTTATTTTCAACTGTTTCAACAAGAGAAAGGAAAACTTTACATAAAAGTACCAAGAGTAAGAAATTTTGACTTCTCAAGACAAGAGGTCTCTACCTTAATCACACAAATACACCTTTAAAAGCAGCCACAGACAGGGGCACCTGGGTGGCTCAGTCAGTTGAGCATCCGAGTTCTGCTCAGGTCATGATCTCCCGGTCCTCGGGTTTGAGCCCCTTGTTGGGTTCTGTGCTGACAGCTTAGAGCCTGGAGCCTGCTTCCGATTGTGTATCTCCCTCTCTCTCTGCCCCATCCCTGCTTGTGCTCTGTCTCTCTCTGTCTTTCAAAAATGAATAAACATTAAAAAAAATTTTTTTTAAAGCAACCACAGACAATCATTAAATGGCCATGGCAAAATTGGCAAGATGTTTTTCTAGATAAGGGTCTCCAGACATTTTTTCCCCACATCCCCTTCTATTTATTCATTCATTCATTCATTCATTCATTCATTTATTTTGAGAGAGAGAGAGAGGGAGGGAGTTGGGGAGGGGCAGAGAGAGAGGGAGAGAGAGAGAATCCCATGCAGGCTCAGCAGTGTCAGCACAGATCCCCATGCGGGGATCGATCTCATGAACCACTGTGAGATCATGACCTGAGCCAAAATCAAGAGTTGGGCACTTAATCGCCTGAGCCACCCAGGTACCGCTCCCCACATCCCTTTCTACAAAATATTTTTGGGCATTGATAAATAATACATGTATTTTCATTGATTTTTAGTAATTTACTGATAGCTTCACATATAGTAAATATATAGTAAATAGGATTTAAGAAGGTAAGGTACAGATCAAATAATAAATCTAACATAATCGCTGAATGGTACATACTTTCTTGTGCGAAATATGATGAAATATGGCCTGTTAAATTTGAAAGCTTGGTTCAACACCGTGTTACGACGCTTGGATTGCATCAATCTAAGATCAGCTTGTTTTGCTGTTTCTCTTTTAGTGACTAGCAGCGTTGAAAAAGACTGTTAGCCAGTGCTATGCCCGAAGAGTCCCTGTCTGTTTTCTGAATTATAACACTCAGTATTAAACCCCATCTGCCAGTTAAGTAGAAATTTGTGTTACAACTTGCCCCACAAGTTTTCATCTTTTACAATGTCAATTAGTTCTTCTCCTAATTGGAAGGTATTGCAATTTTTTATATTATTAACAGATGGATTATAATCCCACTGAAACTCTTTATTTGAATTTTTATAAAAAAATAGAAACTATGTTTCTAAGATTTTTAAAAATGCATGAATGAAATTTTTTTTTCTTGTTTAAACAGGTGAATGACTTATGCTATTTTGGGCAATGAAATCACATAATGATGGAAATATTTCTCCACACCTGTTTTTATAATGTTCTTACTGACTAACCAGGATTCTGTTAAAGAAAAACTGTTACTCCCGCACTCATCATGCTGTCATGTTAACTTGAAGGAAGGAAGCGTGTTTGCTTTCGGGATAGTATCTACCGGGCAGCAGGTATCTGGGAATCACGGGTTCCCTCTGTGATGTGACCCACGAAAGACTCATGATAGGAGTAAAAGTTTTAGCTCTGCCGTTGTCTTGAAGTCCATGGGTGTGCATCACCGGGGCAATTCCAAATCTACTCTTTTCTCTGCAGGACTCTTCCAAAATAATTGTCCCAATGGGAAGGATGTACAGATGAAATTGGACAATACAGTCTGTCAACCCATAAACAAATAAGGAAACTTCAATAAATCTGCATTTGCTAGGTCGAGGAAATGAGTGAATGTCTGGCTTGAATCCCTTGTATGTAAATGGTGTCCCTCTTAACTCCTTCCAGGAACATATGAGGTAACTCTCAGGTTGTACATGACATGTGGTCCTGCGACTTGTGGAGGGACAGGATAGGAAACAGATATATAGTGTTGATATATAAGAAAGATAGGTGATAGATAGATGATAGGTAGATAGATAGATGATAGATAGATGATAGATAGATAGATAGATAGATAGGTAGATGATAGATAGATAGATAGAAATATGATAGATAGATAGATAGAAAGATAGATAACAGATAGATAGATAGATAGATGATAGAAAGATAGAAAGATAGATAGATGATAGATGATAGATCAATAGATCAATAGATACATAGATAACAGATGATAGATAGATTATAGATAGATGATAGATAGATAGATAGATAGATAGATAGATAGACAGATAGATAGATATAGTGGATGGATGGATGGATAGATGATAGATAGATAGATAGATAGATAGATAGATAGATGATAGATAGATTAACCATTTCACTGCTTTCCTCTGGAACCCCATCATACCACCTTGAAGATCCTCTGAAAGGAGTGTCCCACATCGGACATCACTGCTCTTCTGACGATCAGGTTTCCCAAGCACCTACAGTGCTTCTTCAGAAAAGGGCATGAGAGTCAAAGGAGCCCGTCAGAACTTCTCAGCCTTGGGGCATCCAGGTGGCTCAGTCGGTTGGGCGTCTGACTTCGGCTCAGGTCATGATCTCATGGTTCATGGGTTCGAGCCCCTCATCAGGCTCTGAGCTGACAGCTCGGAGCCCGGAGCCTGCTTCGGATTCTGTGTCTCCATCTCTCTTTGCCCCTCCCCTGCTCCTCTCTCTCTCTCTCTCTCTCTCTCTCTCTCTCTCTCTTTCTCTCAAAAATAAACATTAAAAAAAAAGAACTTCTCAGCCTTGAACAGCAAATGACTATTTTCTATGGATTCTTTCCTTCAGGATTCCTGGAATCACATGCTTCTTGTCTGTCCACTTTCTGATGCATTTCTTCAGTTTACCTCATCCATACCCTGCCAAACAATTTGACTTTCTTGTAAGTCGCCAAGACCTGGTTTCTCTTGCTGACAACCACAGACTCTTCGAGAGGATGGAAGAAACCAAGCCTCACAGTCCAGCCCGTGCCTACTTCCACAGCCCTCCGTCTGGTCCCATCCTCACGTGCTCTGTTTTCAGCAGCGCCGACAAACACAGGACCCAAGGGAGTTTTCTCAGCTGCTGATACTTTGCAAAGGCCCACTGCTTTCCTGGACACCTTCTAGGAGCCTCTAGCCCACCAAACCCCTACACATTCTCAATGCTCAGCCCAAATATCATTACCTCCTGAGAAGATTTACCCATCTACACCATCACACCAGGCTGATTTTCAATAACCCAGGGTGATTTCAGTAATTCTCATACCACGTATGAAATGGATTTTTCGGTGGCCCACCCTTCGCTGGACAGTGGATTTGTGGAGGAAGGGACCCCACGGGAGGCACACGTCTGGAAAGAAGAAAGGGACCTTAGCAGGTGGGATAACATGCTAAGAAGCCCTTCCCACAAAGTATCCCTTTCTGTCCAGTTTTCATGGTAAAACGGCTGATTCTGGTTAAATTACTTTGGCTCCAATCTCGCTTCAACAATTGAGATATGAAGCCAGTTCCCTCCCTAAGGAGAAGACGCTTGCAGATATTAGCAATATCCAGACCTAGATGCAGAACTTTCTGGAGGCCATGCCTTTCCACTTCCTCCTTATGAGCTCCCCTTGGCCACAGGTCAGGGTGGCTGTGCGGTGATCTCTGCTTCTGTTTTTGAGGTCTGCTTTTGCAAGTTTATAAATTAAACACCGTATGCATTCCGTCCTCTTACTCCCTTTCCTGGTTCCTCGATGAACATTCAACACCTGATTGTTCCAACGATGAGAACGCCACACAGCGAGACCCGTATTTCCCAGCTGTACCTGAGCATTCGCAAGAGTTTGGCAAGTAAAGCACTCGTGCCTGACGTAGGGACATAGGCGCTTTAACTGAGGGGTAACCAAGGCCAGGCTTCCGTGACTTTTTTATGTACTTAGTAATTTTGCAGAAAAAAAGGAATTGCATTTAAAAAAATTGTAATATGTATTCCACTGTGTGGACAGATTCTGTCTTAATAGGAATCAATGATCCACAGGTAGAGTCAACAACAATGCCCCTGAAAACTGTTGCTCCTTGAACAGGGGCTGACAAATTTCTTTCTTACCTTTAAATGTTTTGTTTGTTTCTTTTGAGACAGGGCATGTGTGTAAATACAATCAGGGGAGGGGCAGAGAGAGAGAGGACGAGAGGAATCCCAAGCAGGTTCTGCACTGTCAGCACAGAGCCTGACATGAGGCTTGACCTCACGGACCGTGAGATCATGACCTGAGCTGAAATCGAAAGTTGGATGCTTAACCGACTGAGCCGCTCAGGCACTCCTGAGCAAATTTCCGAAGCTCTCGGATAAGGAAGTGCTTTGTCTTTCCACATACCCTGTCCAGGAGAGAATGGGGAGGGCCTCCTCTAGAGACTCCTACAGATACTTGACCAAAAGGAGTGGAGTGGAAGAAGGAAACCAGTACCTGAAGCAAACAGAGCACCTTCTCTTTGCTGTGTGTGTCGATGGCAAATGCGGGCAGAGGCAGGGTCTGGAAGCGGAACGAGGGTGGGGAGGATGTTGTCCCACTCTGGGAAAGGCCAAACTGCCATACTTCTTCTTCCTTCTACTCACCCAGAGATGGCGGGGGGAGCACGCAGACATCAAGTCTTGCAACCACCGAAACACGTGCAGGGCCCCATTGGGGTGGGAAAGTCAAATCGTAGAGTGCAGCCTAAACGGTGAGGAGACAAGACAACACCAAATAGATTACTTGGTTCTCACTCTTCATGGGTTAGGCACCTAGGCCACTGTCATTTAAGTATTAAAGATGACAGGAACTCTGAAATGCTGGGAAATTTGGGGACCTCTGGAGGCTAACGCTTAGATGCCACACAATATGGCCGACAGTCTTCTCAGCCAGTCCATGTGCTAGGCATTGTCATCTTAGTATCCCTGATTTTTAAATAAAATGGGACACCAAGAGGAAATAACTTATCCAACGTCTTTCTGCTGGTTAATGGAATTTAAAAGCAGACCTATCAAATGTGCGTGTTAACCAGCAGTGACCCCTCAGCTGACCAAGGCCCAGGCACCAAGACCTGGACCTCAGAGAAAAGACGCTCTTGGTAAGAGAGTACGTGTGGGGCACAGAGATGTAGTCTTTAAAAATATATTCACAATTATAATCACATATTTGTACAACATAACAAAGTAAATATCCTTTGTCTTTCAATGCAAGGTAAGGAAGCAAATTTTGCCAAAACATGTGCCAGTAGGATGTAGAGTTTTAAATTATGTTAAATATTTCATTGATCACATTGCTTTAAAAATTCTGTTTGCACATGTATTATCACTCCTTAACTGTGAGCTCTTGGAGGACAAAAATCAGCTATATTTATTTTTACATCCTTAGGACCTTCCTCTGGATCAGAACCTTAAACATGACATACATATTTACCTCACTCTACAAAATCTTAAGAACTCCTTTCAGAGCGAAGCGATCTGTTGCAATAAAACCACTGTTGGTTTTATCTTTAAGGTGTGATCTTGACTTTTGGCAATGAATCCCCGACCTTTTGAAAAATCTCATTGTATCTTGACACAACGTTCTCCGTCTGCTTATGAAGGAGCTATTGACAATATGTAAATCACAATTGTATGAGTGAAGACTTTTGGGTGGCTTACAAGCTTCAGAACCCAACTTGAGCTCCAGGAAAATAGAGGAGTTGCACTGATTCCCATCAACCAAACTGAGGGAAGAAAAAATGTCCTGCATAGGACCAGGGATAAATGGATTGAGGACTCCAGTGTCACCAGATCCTGTTCTCCATCTCTCATTCCTAGTTCTTTTTCCAGGAGAGCCCCATTTCTTGCAATGGCTTCATTACCGTATTGGAAAAGGTCAATGTTAGCAGGTCACACCCCTCGTGTCTCAAAGCTCTGTCACCAATTGAGTCTGCTTCTCCCAACTCATCTTTGTCAATTCAGAAAGGTCAGGGGAAGGGGTCTGATGTGCTTGGCTTGGGTTCAAACTCGTCTTAGATGGATCAACTTTGGGTTCAAACTCTTCTTAGATGGATCAACTAAGAGGGAGCCATCTTACATATTATGCAATTAACTGAAGATCTTTCATGCTAGGTGAATGTGGAAAGCAAGGAGGGAGAAAGCGGGAGAGAGAGACAGACACTAATGATAGTGTCCCTGGCATTGCATTGACTATGGGACACGCTAAAGGGAGCACACAGGAGCCCTGAGTCTCCTCTCCCCAGCGCCTCCCCATGTCTGTGTATTTTTCCAAGTTGAGGTTCTACCATATAAAATCATTTATTTTTAAGATCGTGATCCCTAAACACAAGCCAACTAGCTCATTTAAGAGCCACTTGAATAAGCAGCTGTCTTTTCTGATCCTAGAGCCAAATTTGGCTATGTTGACTTTATTGACAAGTGCTATGCTGTTGTCCAACTTGGTATATCAATGTGTCTATCTGAATTATACTCTAAGGACAATTCAAAAGAAATTCAAGGATATCTTAAATTATGTGTTTCCCTATCAGTGGTCTTTAAAGCTTATTCCCTTTGAAATTTATACCGACAGGAAATAGATGAGTGGTTTTCTGCCTGGGTTGTCTGGGTGGGAGCGTAGAAAGGGAATTAACTAAAGGATATAAAGTTCCTTCGTGAGGTCATGACAATGTTTTAAATTGTCTGGTGATGGTTGCACATATTTATAAATATGCTGGAAACAACCTAATTGTACAACTTAAGTATTTGAATCGTATGACATGTTAATTATTTCTCAATAGCTGTTAAATGGAACCTTAACCCCATCATTCAATTAGGTGGCGTTTTAACGCAGAAGGATGGAGACAAGTGTTCGGCAAAGCCTCTCCTACCTGAAGATAAACCAAAGTTTCTAGGAATAGAAAGATGCTGAGTCGTGTGTCTGCTGTTCCGGGCCCCTCTAGACTCCTTCTCTCTGTGACTCTTCTACAAGGCACACATTCTAGAATAGAAGTAAGAAGAGCAGAAGTAGGAAGGGGAAAATGAGGGAAAGAGTGCTAGAGTGACTACTTGAACACCACAGGAGTGAGCCTGGTGTGAGCAAAGGAAGTCGAAGAAAATACTGTGGTGCATGCAGGGCAAGCCCTCACACCTGCACAAGTGCTAGTGCATAACAACCTGCCTTCGGGCAGAGCAGGACGGGGTGAGTGGAACTGAGAGAGCACGTACTAAAGGGTAGAAAGCGGCAGCGGAACTTGGATGTCAATGGCAGACATAGAGCTGGGGAGCATTTACAGGCTAAGTAAGGCAAGAGACATTGTCCTATATTCCTAAAGAGGGTTACTAAGAGGGGGGGCTTATGCACACCCAATTCTGGTCAGGAGAGGAGTAGCTGCTATTAGGCTGGAGAAGGTCGTGCAGATGGGTAAGCAGAGAGTCAAGGGCAGCCAACATTCACTTGACTGGACGGGAATTTGTAGCTGCCATCCTCACTCGATGCCCAGGAGTCACCGCACATCTTGCTCATAGAAGAACATCAGAAGAGGCCCCCGGGCCACCAAAGACCGAAGGAAACACCTGTATCTTCTGAAATAAATAAATAAATAAATAATAAATGAACATACGCGGTTTAGAGGCTTTGTGAATTCTGGGGCCTGCATGATCTTCTCTGCTTTCGTAGCATACCGAGATTGTTGGAAAGCTTGAATTCTTGCGTGTTATTTTACAATCAATTGCTTTCCCTCAAAGTGCCTGCATCCTCATAGACAGATGGTATAATGGACAAACCAAAATGGCTCCTGTAGCTGAATGACTACGAGAGGCAGCGTTTTCAAACCTAAGTCGCAAGAAAGCCCAGAGTAAAGGCAGAGGTAGATGCATTGTGTTCATGGCCTCTGCACATCGCCCCTCCCTCTTTCCATCCTCTATGCTATTTAGCCTTGTGCTTCTCTCACAAAAGAGTTGAATCTCTTTCCAGACTCTGTGACTCTGAGTGGTCATAGGACACGCTTTGGCCAGTATAATGCAGTGGCAGTGACCATGTGCCAGTTATACATTTGGGCCATGAGGACTTTGCCTTTCCTCCTGCTTGGTCTTGTGGAAGAAGCTTGGGGTCACCAGCTGGTGGTGAGAGATGGGTAGGATGGGGTCATATTTCATAGTCATCTTAGATGAGGGTGTTGTAGATGAGTTAACACCCTGCTGATTACCAGACGTATGACTGAGCCCCGTCAAGATCAGGAGAACCCTCCAGAAGAGCCTGGTCAACATCTCTGATGCAGACTCCTGAGCTCAACAAATGTGTATTGTGTCAATCCACTAGGTGTTGTTATTATTTGTGACGAAGAATTATGGCAGGTAGGGGTAACTAACAAACGAACTAATGACAGAACGTATGTGAATATCTGATTGTCTCTGGTGCCTTGCATGGTATTTACACTAACATTAACTTAAAATATCAATGTCATTATCTCCGTTATATAACAGTAGTATCACAGATGGTAAGTAATGTTTTTCTAGATCACTTAGCCGGTGATTAAAATCGGGTTCCAATCCCAGGTAGTCTGACTACAAACGCATGGTTTATTTGTTTTTCTTAACATAGTTACATTACACTGTAGTTCTTTTTCTGCTCTGTAAAATGAGACAATAATCACCTGAGAGCAAACAGGGCTGAAACGTTGGCGGTCTGTGTATGTTTTAGGACTACACATAGGCTCCTCAGTGACCTAGTAAATCATAACACTGCTAACTTAGTAGGAGTGAAATCGAATATGGAGAGTTGGAGAGCTAGTGGCCACAGTCTTCGTGGCCTAATTGTGTGTTGCCAATTTTAAACTCCAGCCGATCACTGCCTATCCAGCGATCGGGTCCCGTAATTAAAGGCCACCCAGAGATTTCACATGCACACCGCACTGAGTCTTACCAGACCTTGACTGGAGCCCATGTTCCGCTGCCAGAGAACTGGGCCAACCTGAGCAATGAGTCCACCTGGGATCCCGTATCAACCTAGAGTGAACTCTGTATTAAAAGGCAGGTGTAACTTAGAACTCATCTGAAGTCAACAGATTCTTTCACATTACACACAAGAAGACGCGGAACAAGGTGTCAACATCCCACACCATCTGATTTCTGAGCACATCCAGCGAAAGCCCGGGCCGCCTCATGCCCTGTTTTCACGGCTGGACTTGAGCACATCTGCAACAAGTGCCTTGTCCCCGTCTGCGACAATGGACAGGAGACGGGAGCGGCTTAGAAACCACAAGGGATTTCCTGCTCTTGATCTGTAACAGGCTGTTTGATGCTTTTATGAGCCGTCTGCTGCTTTACCATTGTCTGGCGTGGTCACCAGACACATTGACTGGTGTGCTTCAGTCTCAGGCTAAGCAGGACGGGATCCATCAGGAGTTTGTCGCCTCCCTTCTGAGTCTGACTTTTTCTTCTGTGTTAGGCCGTTTAACCTTAACCCTACCTTTCTGACATGATATCAACGACCTGTCTGGAAAAGGATGTTCAAAGTTCCCATGATAAATAATAAATCAAAGCAATGCAACTGTCAAATAGAAGTACGTTGTGCAGGATTTTTTTTTCTTTTGGTTTCATGAAGTATCGGAGAGGGAAGGGAATTGGGAGTCAAGATTGCTCAACAATTTCTGTGGTAGAGAATTTGGGAGCTGGAAAGGGAAGGGGCCTCCCCGCTCGCGGGGCCAGGTGGACGCTGGGCAGCGGGGGACACAGCTCTCCTGACAATGATGTCGGTATCTTCCTCTGCAACGTGGCACCTTTTGACCCTCCATTAATATTTCTTGGTCACATACCTCTGAGCTTTCACTGGTGAAGGAGTCTGCTTGAGCTGTTACGAGAAACACCACGGACCAAGGAGCTTACACAGCAGAAATTTATTGTCTCATGTTTCCAGAAACTGGAAGTTGGAGATCGAAGTGTTCTCACAGTTGGGTTCTGGTCTGAGGACCCTCTCCCTATCTTGCAGATGGCTGCTTTTTCTCTCTATCCTTGCTTGGCAGAGAAAGAGAGCTCTGGTGTCTTGTCCTTCTCTTAGAAGGACACTCACTCAGACATGAGGGCCCCTCCTTCAGCAGCTCACGTAATACTGGTCGCTTCTCAAGGCCCCGCCCCCAAATACCGTTCCGATGAGGTTAGGGCTTCAATATATGAATTTTGGGGGACACAGACATTCAATCTGTAACAACCTGTTTGTAATAGTCCAAGGTTGTCCCATAGCCATTCATTCAATAGTTGTTCAAGAACAACCTATAATCTCTTCATACTGTCTCTCTTAAAGGGCTCTACTGCAGTGAAATAATTTTGGATATGCCATAGTATACGTGCAGAGGTGTATACTCCCCTACTTAAGGTCCCACTGGCCAAGCGATCTCCATTGCCATTGTGAGAAGGTATTATCAAGAGGCCCAAAGCATGAGAAAGATTATTGCAGTCTAGGGTCTAGACCATTTAACCACTTACTTAATATTTTATTGGCTTAATAAATAAGGATTTTCTTCTCTCGCAACACAGTCAGAGAAACAGTCCTAGAAAATAATTTATGTTTATATTTTACACGTGAACATGTGGCTGAAAAGTCAAGTGTTTGGACTGGAGATTCAGGAGTGGCAAGAAAGCTTTCAGCTGGGCAGCTCTCCAGCCCCGGCTCTGACATTGCTTCTGGAAGTTTCCGCCTGTCCTGGTGACCTGTGGCAGTAGTTTTGCTGGACACTCATTGGAGATGTGGGGACAAAGTGAGATGTGGAGCCTCTAGTCACCTTACAGGGCACACCGAATGCCCTCTCCAGGAAGAAGCACTTACCACAGTTCAAAGATGCCTCACAGATAAAATCTCAAAGAACATGGGCTCGCAATCAAGAACCCCTACATATCTCTGGAAAGAGAAGGCCATCAGAAAGGAGAAATAACACAATTAGTGCTACATAAATAGATATCAGAATCGTCATATGTAGAATATAAAGTAAGTGTATGTAATTTGGTGAAGAAATTGTTTTGAAAAACCGATAAAAACCATAAGAAACTAGCAAGAATGACTCACAAGATTTCAAGAAGGGACCAAATAGAATCTGAAAATATGTAATAATTGGCATGAGATACAAATGAGAAAGTCAAACATGAGATTAGACCCCACTGAAAAGAGAATTAGCAAACAGAAAGATAGATTGGAAGAAATTATAGATCAAAAGAAATCGCAAAAAAAAAAATGCTAAGTTGAGAATTACAGCAAAAAAAAAAAAAAAATTAACAGATCAAATGAGATTGAGTTTACAGTGAGAAAACCTAAATTAGATCTGGTAGCAGCAACCGAGGGAAAAAAATGCCCAGAATGAGCAAAAGGAAATACTGAGCGAAAATCTGACTATTTTAAGAACTGATGAAAGATAGCAATCTTCAGAGTTAAGATAGCCAACATATTCCCAAAATTTATTTTTTTCAAAAATTATAGTGATATTGTAGGACCCCTGGGCCAAAAAGGAGTCATTCAAGTAAGCTGGAATTGAAATATAGATTCTCAGCAAAGGAATTACATTGTAGTGAATTTATACATTATATTTCAGTTATACTGAACACTGACCTCTCATTCCCAACAATTATAGCCTGAAAGCTTCCTCAGCCAGTCTGGAGAAGAGTTTACCGTTTCCTTAAAAATTGAAACACAATGCACGATACATACTGGCAATTCCCCAAAAGAATTAGCAACACTCGCCTCCACAAAGACGATACACAAATGTGCAAAGCAGCTTTGTTTGAAACAGTCACAGTGGAATAACCCAACGTCCATAAACAGGCAAATGCATAACCAAAAATAGTCTATATGTATACATATACATTACATAGTGTGTGTGTGTATATATATATATATATATATATATCATATTACATAGAACATACATATTACATATTGCATAGAATGCTATTCAGGAAAAAAATGAAGTCATGATGCACCTATGGACAAGGATAAACCTTAAAATTACTATGCTAGGCGGAAGAAACCAGAACAAACAGACAAACAAAAAGATGACATTTATTTGGTATTCTAGAAATCTGCAACCTAATGTATTGTGACAGCAAATAGAGACAGTGGTCTCCTGAAGGTGTTTGGAGGAAGGTGTAGGCTGGAAAGAGGCAAAGGAATATTTGGGGTATGATGGAAATATTCAGTTTCCATCTGGAAATGATGGATCATGTTGCTGATTTAAAAGTGCCTGCAGGGGCGCCTGGGTGGCGCAGTCGGTTGAGCGTCCGACTTCAGCCAGGTCACGATCTCGCAGTCCGTGAGTTCAAGCCCCGCGTCGGGCTCTGGGCTGATGGCTCAGAGCCTGGAGCCTGTTTCCGATTCTGTGTCTCCCTCTCTCTCTGCCCCTCCCCCGTTCATGCTCTGTCTCTCTCTGTCTCAAAAATAAATAAACGTTAAAAAAAAATAATAAAATAAATAAAATAAAAGTGCATGCAGATGACATCATACTGTGTGCTTTAAATATCATACTGAAATAAATTTGTATACAATGACATACCTACTTAAAATCAAAACATAACACTGTGATGTAGGTTTAGTACGTATGTAGGTACAAGATAAGACAACGCATGTTCGAGTAATGAGGCAGATGGCTCTATACCATTCCAAGATTTGTAGAACTTTTTCTATATACTAGCAGTAACAATGGGAAACAAAATTAATAAAAATTATGAAATACTTGGGAATAAATGTAATGAAAATTGCTGAGGGGCTCAAGAAAACATCACTGTGAGTAACTGAAAAGTACATAAACAGGAAGAATAAATGTGATGATGTCTCACGTACTTTCCTGTGTATTTCTCTAATGACTATAGACATTGAGCACCTTCTCATGTGCTTTTCTGCCATTAGTAACCTTCTCTGGTGAAGTTTCCATACAAATCTTTTTGACTATTTTTAACTGTTTTTTTTTTTTTTTTTTGAGAGACAGAGTGAGACGGAGGGTGATCAGGGGAGGGGCAGAGAGAGAGGGAGACACAGAATCCGAAGCAGGTTCCAGGCTCCGAGCTGTGAGCACAGAGCCCGACGTGGGGCTCGAACCCAGGAACCGTGAGATCATGACCTGAGCCAAAGTCGGCCACTTAACTGACTGAGCCACCGAGGCGCCCCAGTTTTTGACTATTTTTAAAATGGGGTTTTGGTCTTCTTATTGATTGATTTTATCTTATTATTGATTTTTGACTGACCTTTACATATTACAGATACAGACCTTTTTTTCGATACATGCTTCTCAATGTTCTCTCCCAGACTGTGTCTTATCTTTTTATTCTCTTAATACTGTCTTTCAAAAGCAGAACTTTTTAACTAATGTAACTCATGTGTAACTCATGTCACTCATGTAACTCATGTAACTCATGTGTAACTCATGTGTAACTCATGTAACTCATGTTACATTTTTAACTAATGTAACTCATGTGTTAAGCTTTTCATGATACATCTAAGAAACTTCTGTCCGACCCAAAGTCTATGTGTTCTTTGAGAAGTGTTGTGGTTTTATGCTTTGCATTTAAGTCTAGAACCTATTTAGGGTCCATTTTAATTTATGGAGCGACAGAGGTTTAGGGATGGTTTGCTGTTTTTCTATTTTTACCTGTCAAGTCCAATCACTCAGCACTCAGTTGTTGAAGAGACCACCCTCCATCGAGTTAGGGTTGAAGCTTTGTCAAAAATAAATTGTTCATGTATATTTGGATTGATTTCTGGGCTCTGTTCTTTTCCACTGATCTATGCATCATCTGTTTTTCCAACACCGCCTTGCCTCAACTCCTCCAGCTTTTTAGTACGTCTTGAATCTGGTAATATGGGTTTACCAAATCAGACCTTTCTTCCCAAATTTTGATTTCTTTTATTTTTAATATAAAATTTGGGTGAATCGCTTCTATGATCGTTATGTGAGGACAGAGCCATGCCCTGAGTAGAAAACGTATTCCCCACTTGAGGCAAGGCGCTCTGTCTACATTACCCCGTGCTCTGTGAATCTTGGGGGGACTGTAGCTGGGGGGACAGGCACTATTTATTTCAGCCCTGTGTGAACACACGGAACTGTCACGTTCATCTCTTCGGTGCTTCATTTCTTTCCCTCAAGGTGTTTGCTCAGGTGACGTGCTGTTCAGCGCTCATCGTAAATGAAGGACCTTCTGCACATTCTGGCAGATTCTGGGGCTGCTCGGTATAGCGTTCTCCCACCCAACACTCAGCCCTGAGAATCTGAGCTGCTTAGTGTCCCGGACCCTCAGCCTTGTCCCCTCGCCTCGGGGAGTCTGGGGTGCTCTGCCTGGCTTCCCCTCCCTGAACCCAGCCCTGAAAATCTGTCCAGACTCTATGTCCGGCGATCCCAGGGCTCACAGAATCTGTTTCCCGCCTCTTGGGGATCCCCGACCTTCTCCGCCTGATGCACGGTGTCCTGAAAGGCCTTGGGTCAAAAACAACCTCCACTTCTGGTTATTTTTTATATCAGAGAGTGAGTCTAATTCCTGCTCTGGCATCCTGGCCATAAGTGCAAGTCCAAAGTCACAAGTTTTGATACTTCTTAAACTTTTTCATGTTGTTTCAGCATTCAGTAGGCAATAAACCGTATTTTTTGATCTATCTAAATAAACAATTGACAACATTTTTTTTTGTTCTATGCCAAGGTTCTTTCCTCTATCCCAGGAGTCCATAGTAAAAGCAATAATATAGTACAACTTTCTGCCAAAGTACTTACAGGCTAACAGAGGACACAGGCATGCAAATAGACAATTGTTATACAGTTCGCTTTCGTGCAGAACTATCTTCGGGCGGTCTGAGTGGGGATCCGTGGACTGTGCTAGAAAACCATCCTGGCAGCAGTTTTGAGAAATGAGGCTACCCTTTCTTCCTAGCTTCGACAGACCAAGTTCTCCCACAGAAATTCATGGATGCTAACGTTTTTTGTTTGTTTACATTCCAAGATTCCTGAATTTGAAATGCGTTGTAAACTGAAAGTGTGTTAGAATTTAACTGGAAGGATCTTTTTCTCTCTTTTTTTTTTTCTTACTGGCCTCTTAAACTGTGGAGTTTACGGTAGGATTTCCCTTAAATGACAATATATTCTAATAATATAAACCCAGGTCAGATGTCACCTCCTCTGCGAAGACTTCTCTCTTTTCCCAAAGCGTGTAACAACCAATTTACATTTTGGAAAGAGTGGGTGGAAGAAAAGAGGGAAGGAAAAAGAAAGGGAGAACCAGAGGAGAGACGGAGCTGAGGGAGAGACAGGACGAGGGGAGGAGGGAAACCAAATACCTGAACTCTAGATTGTGTCTCTGAGCCATCAGCACTGGCCCAGCCCAATGCGCAGTCTCTGTCCGGGCGTTAACTCTTACTTCCACCCTGTAACCCTCAGCTAGGATTTCACTGCCTTTAGCCCGCAGCGAATGTGGAAAGAAGGCTGGATTTATGAAGTCTCCAGTCATTTGGAACTTGAGACCATGTTTCCACTAGCTGTTGAAACTGTTCCCAAGGCACGCTCAGGTGCATTTATCACCACATTGAAAATGATTAAGAAATAATTAATTGTTTGAAAAACCATCCCGAGGAATTTTTGGAACTTTCACCGCATCCGTATTTTTTACGTGCTCCTTAAATTAGCTTCGTGTGGTAGGTTACATGCTATCTGTCACTCCAGGTTATGAAACACACATGGATGTTTTAAGTATACATATTCATAATATACTTGCAAATGCAATTATATAAATATATAAGTGAATATATGTTCTAAACACAAATAAATTCATAGAAATGAATTGTATAAATATAATCCTACGATTCTATGTAATATGCTAATAAATACATAATTTATACACATGCATATAACAATATACAATCACAGCCCTCCATATCAGAATTCTTACTCTTCCGGACTTCCTTCCCTATCCCCAGGGAGTCAGTGAGGTTTCATTGAACTTCTGGATTTTTCTTGATAACTGAACAGTGATAATCACAGCTAATATTTACTGAGCACTGATGAGTCAGGCAGTATTCTCAGCGTTTTCCTTGTGCAACGTCATTTAATCTGAATGACGCGTGTATTGTCTGATGAGAAGCCAGAGGCACCTTAGGACTCACAGCCCTGTGCACAGCAGGAAGTACAAAGCCAGGGTCTGGGCTGGGCTGGGCTGCCTGGCTTCAGGCACCATTTTCATTGCCACTAATCAATTATCGGACCTCTCGAGCTCTGTTTCTGGTTTTGAATGCAATTCAGATTTTCCTAAAAACTTTAAATAAAAACTGAAAGTTTTTCCCAAACAATGAAGATCTTTTGAGCACCCACCTCCCAGTCTCTTTAAGTCCGGTCGAGTGAATGCCCTGTTTGTATATTTGTGGTTGAACAGGAATGAGAGTCTATAAAATACTAGTTGAAATATTTCCACTGTTGCTGCTGTTCAGACCTTGGCTTTCAATCTGTTCTTCCCTTCCTTCCTCCCTCCCTCTCTCTCGTTCCCTTTCTCTACCTCCCTACTTTCAACCTGTCGTGCTGATTTCATTCCGAGTTGTGTCCAATTAGAGGTTATTATGCAAAAAGAAAAAAATAGTAACAATAAAAAAATCAATATCAAGGTTCTGGCATTGCTACTGATGTGGTCAAAATGAGGCTCTGATCTTTCCTCCAGACGCTCGCCTCCCCCACCCGTCACAGGGCGTAATGCTTATGAATGCACATTCATATTCTTGGCTGCGGAAATATTGCCATAGCTCAGGTACCCACTGGGCTTTTCTCCGCTTTTGACAGAAGTTATATAGGGTTTATATTTAAAGAAAGAGAAATGAAAGGTTTTTCTGAATTCCTGACAGAAAATGGTGGGCTTTTTTTATGTTCTACTCATGCTGGACCTTCATATAGGGGAAGCTAGCGATATCCTTTGCAAACAAAAGAAGCTTTTGGTAGGGCTCTTAATATGAAGGTCAAGGCTTTATTTATATTCACATTCAATTCACAAAGAATAAAAAATCAATACAGACACGAAGCTGACATACATTGTCCACAAGCCTTAGTATTTCTAAATGCAACACAGAAACACACACAAAGGGAAACTTCGGCAGAAGAGTCTGGGTCACCGACGTTCACACAAAATTCTACACTTTGCCCCCAGATCCCAAATATAGAATTTGTTCTACTAATGCTTTGCTATTTTTGAAATGCTCAAATGTATTGCCTGTTCTGCCTGCTCAATGCGTTTTATTAACAGCCTTTAGAAATTAGAGGGACTTCTGAATACCTCTTGTTGCGTTTCAGGAATTTCCTCGTCACAGAGGGCAAAGGCTCGCACTAGGTGTACTTAGTGGGACTTAGGAGCTGTGAGGGATCAGGGGTGCTCTGTGGGTGAGGAAGCCAGCAACAATGCTGAACGGTGGTAGATTTCGACTCTAATCACAATGACAGAAAAAGACCAAGGCCCTGTCACTGGTCACACGTTCAGTTGCAGTGACATCTTTCAGGCTGTTACCCAAATGGTCCATTAAACATATTGAAAATGAGACAGCATCCCTCAGCCAGGCAGAATTCTTTATCCTCTTTTATCCTTGGACGTTTATGACTACAAAGAAATTGTAAGGCTACAGTAAGAATTATGCCATGTCTGTCTTTCCGCCTCTAGCCTCGAAGTAATGTCACTTACTTAAACTGGCCACGTTCTGTACACAAGGCCATGCCTATGCGGGCGCAGGGTTTGGATGTCTTAGGATCTTTCGGCTACTTTTTTTGACGTGGTATTTGAATTGTAGGGATGGACACATGCGTGTGTCCATACACACACAGAAAAGGGTGGAAAATGGAATTGTGGGACTTGTCACCATAGTTATTCAAGACACGAAGGGCGGTTTTTGCGGTCGTTTGGGTCAAAATACAGATAGACCTTGAAAGAGGTGTCTCCCCAGGGCCAATGTCCATGGGCAACTACAGGGCCCAGGAAGGCTCCCTCCTTCCCTACGGATGGCCAGTGGGCCAGGGAGGACAGCTCTCTCTCTGGACTCACCTCCCTGGGCTGTCCTCCCCTCTGCGCTGGACCTCCCCAAGCCCACCCCTGAACAGAGCAAGGCCCCAAGAGGAGTTCTCAATGCCAGGGAACCCAGGCACGCTTGGGGCAGCCAGACAGGTCACACAAATACTTGGAAAACAAGAATCAGGGTCTTTTATCCATGGTAATCCCTAGTGGGAGATAAGCCAGAATCAGAGCAGAAGGTAATAAAGAAGACCATGTAATCGTCCACGTTTACAGACACAGGTATTAATGTGTTTCCCGAATTTCTGACACTGCTGGGTGGCCTCCCCTCCCCGCCCCGTGGATGCTGTCAGAACCAGACCTTCCACTGCAGTCTGTTCAAGGCACGGATTCCGAACACCAGTAGGTGCGATCAAGGCTTATGAGAACATTCTAATCTAATAAATGTTAAATAATTATATTCTCACTCCATGCATTTTATTCTTGTTTTAAAATAAGCTATTTCCTTATCATAAAAATGCATGACAAATTTTGGACATTAAAAAAAGAGACAGAAAAAATTTAAATTCCATAATCCCACTTTTCGGGAAAAAGAACGAACAGCTCTTAAAACTTTGGTGTGGTTCCAGTCTTTTTTTCTTCTGCTCATATTAAGATATATCTTACTGTAATTCATCTTATACTAAAGGTACAACTCTGTGCATTGCGTTTTACAAGCGACGTTGTATTCAATCAACCTTTTGGGATTTCGAATTGTTTTGACTTTTAATATTATTTTTCTGATAACTATAATGATATCTACCTCTGAAGAAGTGAAAACATCTGAGCATGTAAAGTTCTAAACACTAAATAATACTAAATTCTTTCTAGAACCCTTTTCCAATTTCTACCAGCAGGATGCTAGCTTCACTACAGTCACAAATACACTCAGACGTAAATACTTGAGAAGAGCCATTTGAAACTATCACAATACGATTTTTTTTTAATTTTAAGCTTTTCATTTTCTTTTGGGGAAAAATGGAAAACATGTATTTTTTAGAGTTATAGGGGCCTTTATCTATCAGGTGATGTGA
Organism: Leopardus geoffroyi; assembly: GCF_018350155.1. Lineage (NCBI taxonomy): Eukaryota > Metazoa > Chordata > Mammalia > Carnivora > Felidae > Leopardus > Leopardus geoffroyi. Next base: position 136,429,227 of record NC_059336.1, read on the forward strand.
ACTCTGCCATTATCACCACAGACTAATTTGTGATCGCAAGAAAATCATTTCACATTTCTGCCCCTCACCTTCTTGTCCATATCACACGAGTTAATTACCTGCGAGGTCACCGGGGGGGATTCAAAAGGTGATGTGTCGACCGTGTAAAGAACAGCCCTGCCACACGGTAAGCCCCCAAGACTGCCGACAGATTTTTGTTGGTTTGTCCCCATGGCTCTGAAGATGAGGCCCAGAGAGGTTTGCTAAGTCTCTTAGGAAAATGGAATCTAGAGATAGAGCCCTTTCGGCACAGCGTCCTAGTGCTTAATCGGACCAAGGACATAAAATATCTAGCGGACTGGGGCATTGTGCATCTCAGGAGCACCGTGTGCTAATGAAACATTGACTTAGGTCTTATCACTCCAGACCTCCACTTGCTTTCCAACCACACAGCCCGTTGGTGCCACAGATGTGGCGCGAGCGCGAGTTGCATTTAGATGGACCTGGTTTTGGATCTCAGCTCCTTCCTTTACTGGCTGGGTTGTAACAAGACACCTGACCTTTTTCAGCTTTTATATTTTCAGTCTTGCACATGCATTGAAGACGACGGTGGTGATGATGACTGTGGTGGCGGTGATGCAACACCCCAAAGATGCGTTGTGGGCCCTGGGAACTTCTCCACCGTTCTCCGTAAACCACCCTCCGCCTCATAGGGCAGAGCGCTTCCCATTTCGTGAGCGCTCATTTGTTTTCCTGGTTTTGCTCTCAGCGGTTCTGGAGGATGAGCAGGAGAGGTGTCGTGACTCTGCTTTTCCACGGATAAAGTACGCAGGGCGCCAGGTTGGCTCTGCGATGCGCCTGACCTCCCCTGATGTGTGTGGCAGTCAGGGAGCCAGCGCTCCTCGCTGGTCCCCAGGGACCCACCGAGCACCACTCACTTCCTTGCCCGAAGCCCCGTCTGCACCCATGATGCTCGTGAGAGAAGCTGGACAGCAGCACGGAGGGCGACCATCACCTTAATGCTCTTCAGTGACGGTGGGTTTTCCAAGGTCACGTGCTTGTAGTTACATTCCTCAACGTCCCTGATCCAAGAAGTTATAACCTTGCTAACCGCCCCTCCCCTCCCCTCCCCGCATGTAGATCCTGGCTGTTTTGTTACGCAACTGGAAGCAGGGAGACTTTTCTCCGGATCAATTAATGGTGATGAGGGATCCGCTGGTATTGATTGAGCCTCCGGTATGGATTAGGGGCATGAGTAAAACTCCCCATGCCTTGCCTGTGGGTCGGAAACACAGACATGCCCTTCCCACGCCAGACGGCTCACTCCCTGAACTCATTAAAATTCATGACGACGTGAGTGGGTGGTAGGGCACTCGCATCTTTGTGAGGTTTATGGACAATTTTTCCTGCTGTGCCTGTGATGGTAATTCCTCAGTTAAATAATTCATGGTGATATTAAGAAGCTTTTTCCTCCAACTATTATGGAGGAAGAAGGGATTTTTTTTTTTTTTTCGGAAAAGGTCAAGGGAAAGGCCATCAATTCCTTTTTTTTTTCTTTTTGAAGAAAGTCATAAGATTCATTGAAAATACTGAAATTAAAGAAAACCAGTTGAATTATTGGCTGCTAGACTGAAACATTTGTTCGTGTCAAATGAATACATAAGCCCATTGCGATCGTGTGAAGAATTTCGTGCCCCAAAGCCAAGATGCATAACAATGCACTTGAAATTTTAACAATGCAGTTAAAAAACCACGGGGAAGGAGAAATATTGTGTATTGGGGGTGGCATAAACCAGGGAAATCGGGGGGCGACGGGACGTGGGTTAGGTGTAGACGGAAGAGAGAAAGCCCCTGTGTAAGACACATGTCACAGCATCAGGGCTGGGTCAATAACATTTATTGAGTGTCTGCCGTGGGCTAACCATTTTGAGAGGCACTTGCTACCCAGACTAAGACTTAACTCATAAGGTGGTGCTGTAAGATGGATACTATTACGCTCAGCATCCTGTCTTATAAACATGGAAACTGGGGTTCGTCGAGGTTAAGTCGCTTTCCCAAATCATGAACTAGATTGCCATAGTTCTGTTTTTGATGGCTGTGGCCTTGTCTGCCTATTATCCCCAGGAAACCACCGAGGAAGCTGAGGCCCCTGGAGGAGAAGTTTCTCGTCTAAAGGCACAGAGTTAATAAAGTGGAAGAGCGTCCAGGATGCCTGCAGGCGGGAGAGTCCTAGCTGACTGCAGTCAAGCCTCACCCCTGTAATCAGTAACCGCCATCATGCAAGATGCCCAGCAAGTCCCAATTCCTGGAGCCCTCAGCTCACACTTTGTATGACGCTGGATCGGACTTTGTCACCTGCCTCAGCAACCATGGCTTTCTGGAACACCTGCTTGGTCATTAGCTGAGCCCAAGTCCTCAACCTCTCCTGGGGACTTACCTTTCAGATACTAGTTGATTGAAAGTCAACTCTTGGGGCATGGTGGCTCAGTGGGTTGAGCGTCCAACTCTTGCTTTCGGTCCAGGTCATGATCTCGTGGTTCATGGGATGGAACCCCATGTCAGGCTCTGGGCTGACAGCTTGGAGCCTGCTTGGGATTCTCTCTCTGTCTTCTCTCTCTCTCCCTCCCTCTCTCTTCCCCTTCCCCACTCTTTCTCTCTCCCTCTGTCTGTCTCAAAACAAAACGTCAGCTCTTCTCAGAAAATGTTATTTTCCCTGCAAGTGCAAACAGAGGCTGCAAACCCACTGGCCGTGACCTCTTCTTCTCAGCCCCGTGCCCCTGCTGCCCTCCAGAGCCTTTGTAGGGATTCCCTCAAGCCCAATGCCACCTACACCACTCCCCCAATGATCCCCAGGTGCTGGGACTACACAATGACCACACAATGTGTCTCTGGAACCAACAAAGAAGATCCTGGATCCCTCCAGGGCCTTGTGGAAACTCGGGGTCAATACGGCAAGACATTCCAGGACCTCTAGTACCCAGAACTTGATCTAGGGGAGGATCACGCGGACACCAGTCACTTGTGCTTGGCCCAGCAGTGAGGATCACATTCGTTAATATCCGAAAATTCTGTGAATGTGACTTTGGAGGGGAGTCACGCATACATGTGCGCTATTCAGGTTAATTTAGTGTTGGAAACTTCAGTTTCAGAATGCACTTAAAATGTTTCTGTCTTTAGTTTGTTGAGGCTTGTCAAGATTTTAGGACTAATCATCATCATCAAGTCAGGTGGCTTTCCTAAAAATGGAGAGCTGTAACTGGAAAGTATTAGCCATACTAATACTCGGTGTTTGCCACACGGTTCTGGGCCCAGCCTTGCACCCGAGTGCAAGAGGCAAGTAGTGGGGGATTGTTGGGTCTAGACCTCCTTCCTTACTCTGTAATCTCATTGTGCGGCTTCTTCTCCGCATTTACGGTCTAAGTAGATGACAGGCCTCTGGCCCATGTTACCTTGATTCTGTGTGGTGTGGAACCCGGTGGTGTCAATGACAGAGAGAGAGAAGGAGAGAAGGCAGGCAGGCGAGGACACAATTTGGTAAAAGGATGGAATAAAGATCCCCGTTTAGCAGCAGGTCTGATTGCTTTCGTTTTTGGCCAGAACTATCCAGTAACTTTTGTAAGGAGGCATTGTGAGCGAAAACCCTGCCCGGCACAGCGGGCTGTCATCTGGGATGTCTTCCAGAAGTCAGAGTCTGATCAAACCCACCCCGACACGTCTGTTACTTTCTACTGTGTTCATTTTCATTCCCCTCGCTGTCAATACACACGAGGATTTCTGCAGGCTCCAGAAGGCCTCAGATGCTTCCCAGTAAGACACATCTGTTGAATTTCTCAGGAAAGATGCCGATTGCTATTATGAGTCTTCCATAGAATTTTTTTTTTTTATTAAAATGTCATTCAGGCAAGGAGGGTATTTTAATCAGCTACCAGGGCAGCATTTCTGTAAATTTCTTATCTCCATTTGTTACATTCAGGAGGCTGTTTCTCTTACAATTATTTTTATGATACATTTGATCATTTAGAACGATTTTTTAATACATGGAGTAATTTCAAAAGTAAATACAGGGAGTTCCCCTATACTTCCCACCCAGTTTCCTCTGGCATCAGCATCTCATGTCCGTATATGATGCACTTGTTACAACGAACGCACGACTAGTAATACGGTACCGTTAACGAAGGTCAATACTTAATCAGATCTGTTCCGCTCCAGAATCGTAGGCAGGATATCATAATCCATGTATCGTCATTAGAGAATCCCCAGGCTCCGCTTGGCTGCGTGTGAGAATACACGGCATTGGTCTTTCTCCATCTGATTTCACTCACGTAGCAAAATGCCTTCAAGGTCCGACCACGTCGTCACAAGTGGCAAGATTTCATTTCGTTGTGACTGAGTAGGATCTCCTTGTGTGTATATATACCACCATTTTTTGACGGATTCATCCGTCCATGGACACTTGGGTTGTTTCTATGTCTTGGCTATTGTAAATAACGCTGCAATGAACATGAGGGCGCAGATATCTTTTCGAGTCAGCGTTTTCATTCTCTTTGGATACGTATCCAGAAGGGGAATTAATGGATCATATGGCAGTTCTGTTTTTAATTTTTTTTAGGGAAGCTCCATACCGTTTTCCATAGTGGCCAGCCTAGTTTCTATTCCCACCAGCCATGCACAAGGGTGCCCTTTTTCTCCACATCTTCTCCAACACTGGTTTCTTGTGTTTTGGATGATAGCCATCCTGACAGATGTGAGGTGACAGCTCATTGGGGTTTTGATTTGCATTTCCCTGACGATTAGCGATGTCAAACACCGTATCATATACCTGTTGGCCATCTTGACGTCTTCTTTGGGAAAATACCTGCTCAGGTCCACCGCCCACTTTTTAATCTTTTTTTTTTTTTTTTTTGCTATTGAGTTATACGAATTCTTTATATATTATGGATATTAACCCTTTATCAGATATAACTTGCAAATATTTTCTCCCATGCAGTAAGTTGCTTTTTCATTTTGTTGGTTTCCTTTGCTGTGCTAAAGCTTTTCAGTTTGATGCGACCCCACTTACCTACTTTTCCTTGTGTTGCTCAGGCCTTAGAGTCCTATCCAAACACTCAGTGCAAAGACCAACGTCACAGGAGCTTATCACTGTGTTTTCTCCCAGGCATTTATGGACTCAGGTCTTACAGTCAAGTCTTTGATTCATTTTGAATTAGTTTTTGAGTAGGAGGAAGAGAGTGGTCTAATTTCATTCTTTTGCATGGGGCTGACAGGTTGCACAATGTTCCCAATTTTGACCAGCGTATAAGTTTACCATCCTGGTCTTAATTAGCATTTCATTGATTAGTCCTAGAGTGGAACATTTTAATAACTTTATGGGCCATTTGGACTTTCTTCTGTTTGAGATTCCTATTTGTTCTTTTGGTTAACTTTTTTCTGTTGGACCGCTTGTGATCAAAACAAAACAAAACAAAACAAAACAAGGGGCACCTGGGTGACTCAGTCAGGTGAGTTTCTGACTTCAGCTCAGGTCATGATCTCACAGCCCATGGGTTCGAGCCCCATGTCGGACTCTGTGCTGATGCCTCGGAGCCTGGAGCCTGCTTCGGATTCTGTGTCTCCCTCTCTCTCTGCCCCTCCCCCACTCATGCTCTGTCCGTCTCTCCCAAAAATAAATAAACTTTGGGGCACCTGGATGGCTCAGTCGGTTAAGCGTCCGACTTCAGCTCAGGTCATGATCTCGCAGTTCGTGAGTTCGAGCCCCACTTCAGGCTCTCTGCTGACAGCTCAGAGCCTGGAGCCTGCTTCGGATTCTGTGTTTCCCTCTCTGTCTCTCCCCTGCTTACTCTCTGTTTCTCAAGATAAATAAACATTAAAAAAGTTTTAAAAATTAAAAAAAAAAAAACAAAGGCCCAAACCACAACAACTTCAGGATTGTTATTTATCTAGAATGACACACTAATACATCCTTAGTTACATCCCTTGTAAATATCTGCTCTCAGTCATAGCTTAGCTTTTCACGATTTTTCAATACAAAAATTCTCAAATTTTAATGTGTGAATTTTTCGACTTCCTTCTTTTGTGAAGTAGACTTCATATATTTCACTCACGAAAATTTCCCCTGCTCCAAGGTTATACATAAAGTGTTCTTGCATTTTTTCCTAAAATTTGCTTTTGAGTCCATGTGGAACTGATTTTCGATTATGGTGCGAAACAAAGGTTCAATGTTATGATTGCTTTTTAGGTAATCACTTGTCCTTCCATAAATTTATTGACTAGATCATGTTTTCCCCACTAACCTGCAATATCACTTCAGTCATATTTCAAACGCCCACGTACCTGAGTCTAATTCAGGTTAATTCCTACTGGCAAAGGAACTGAAATTTTTTCACTTGCGAGGACTTTCTATATAAAGAAATCCGTTTCAAAGTTTATTTCAACATATTATTAATCAGTGATATATTTATTATAACAGAATAGTGTAGTTTCCTCATCAAGTTAAAGCTTGATGAAAGAACACAATTACACTATTTAATTTTTTTTTTTTTTTTTTTTTCAACGTTTATTCATTTTTGGGACAGAGAGAGACAGAGCATGAACGGGGGAGGGGCAGAGAGAGAGGGAGACACAGAATCGGAAACAGGTTCCAGGCTCTGAGCCATCAGCCCAGAGCCCGACGCGGGGCTCGAACTCACGGACCGCGAGATCGTGACCTGGCTGAAGTCGGACGCCCAACCGACTGCGCCACCCAGGCGCCCCCACAATTACACTATTTAAAAAAGCAAATTGTTTTTGATTTTAAAATGGGGCAAATACTATAGAAAAAAGTGATTGAAACCTATCGAAGGGTCATTTTCCATTTGAGATGTGTGGAGAAGACTGCTCAATGCGGGCTTACTTTTTATCTTACACTGAAACTTTTTATTTTTATTTTTTTTTACATTTATTTACTTTTGATAGAGAGAGACAGAGCACAAGTGGGGGAGGGGCAGAGAGAGAAGGAGACACAGAACCGAAGCAAGCTCCAGGCTCTGAGCTAGCAGCACAGAGCCCGACGCGGGGCTCGAACCCACGAACCGTGAGATCACGACCTGAGCCAAAGTTGGATGCTCAACCGACTGAGCCACCTGGGCGCCCCAACAGTGAAACTCTTTTAAAAAGACTCTATGTAGGGGAGCCTGGGTGGTTCAGTCGGTTAAGTGTCTGACTCTCAGTTTTGACTCAGGTCATGATCTCACAGTTCGTGAGTTCAAGCCCCTCATCGAGCCCTGCAGTGATGATGCAGAGACTTGGGATTCTCTCTCCTCTGTCTTTGCCCCTCCCCTGCTCGCCCTCTCTCTCTCTCTCTCTCTCTTTCTCTCCAAATAGATAAATAAACTTAAAAAAAAAATGGGTTGTATGTAAATGGGATTCTCCACTACTCAGCCTAAGAACCAGTAATAATACGGCCAGAAGACAATAACTTAAAATCTGTTGTTACGGAAGACAGAGGAAGGGGAACCCACTGTTGCAAAGCAAAAAATAAAGAAGGTCAGGTGGGAAGGAAAAAAGAGGTGTTTACTCATATAAAATTATATTTACGAGAAACCTTAACAAAGTGTAGAAGATTCCGGTGACGTCTAGTGTCAAATTTGTGGTGTTGCTGTTTGGGGTTTCTAGTCGTCCACAACCTAACCAGGGAGGAGGTCTCTCCGATGGGTGTCCGTCACTCCTTGTCAGTGTCACTTAAAAGGAGGCAACCTCATGTCAGCAGCCCTGCTCACACAGGGCTAGTTGCAAGCCTGAGTGTGGTCACCGAGAGAATTCACTCGATGGCATGTGCAACTAGGTCTAGTTCTGCATTCTGTAACCTCCTTAGGGGCCATGGAATGGTGCCATATGAAGAACAATGTAAATAGGAAGCCAGTGGGATAACCAGGTACAACAGTAGTAAACAGTGTAAACCACTCATGACAGGAACATTTACTCACTAATAAGTTGAAGGAAATGGAGCGTGTGTGGTGAACACATAGAATATTACAAATATTCAGGGCGCCTGGGTGGCTCAGTTGGTTAAGCATCCAACTTCGGCTCAGGTCATGATCTTGCGGTTCATGAGTTCGAGCCCCGCGTCAGGCTCTGTGCTGACCGCTCAGAGCCCGGAGCCTGCTTTGGATTCTGTGTCTCCCTCTCTCTCTGCCCCTCCCCTGCTTGCACTCTGTCTGTCTGTCTCTCTCTCTCTCTCAAAAATAAGTAAACATTAAAAAAAATGTGTTTAAATATATAGGCACTGATGATTCATGCTTACTATGCTTGTCTCCAAGGACAGCCCGTGGAGCTGAGACAAACTCGAAAAGAAAAACTCTAACTCACAATAAAAGTAATTTTCCAAACAACCTTGAGAGGTAGTCTCACAAGGCCCGGCATTGTTATTACATGTTAACGTCTGCTTGCCTTACTCAGCACTCACTATATTTGACAGGGTTTTGATCCTCTCGACATCTTCCTGTGATGGATGGATTGTAGGAAGTTGAGTTTGCAGAAAAGCTGAATGATCCGTAGAAGACCCTTCATGTTCCTGGCACAAATTCAACTCTGGAATTTCCAGTTGGGCCTTCCTTTTCGTTACTGACACCTACTGATGCTGATGTCCTTAAAACATGATTTCATGAAATCCCGAAAATGCAGGTCAAGTAATCACCTGTGATCTATAAATATAATCCAGAAAGAGTATTTGTAAAGGTTCTAGAATATGAACAATGCATTGCTTTGCAGAGTAAAGAGTAGATACTATTTCTTCCTTGTCCTCATATCCAGTAGCAAGAAACATGAAATTTACCACATTGAACTGCAAATCAGCAGTGAGTATAGAGGAAAAGCTCAAACTTCACTCACAAATCTCTAGACTCAAACCTTGCTCTACTGCTTACAAAGTCTGTGACTTACTTCAATCCAGAGTCTTGGATCCTTCCATGATAGTTCGTTGTGAGTGTAAACTGAAGTCTACCGGATGGTTCTAGATGCGTGAGTCACACTGCCTCCTTGTCTTCATTTGTCCCCAAGTTCTATGCAACATCTTGAAGGTTTACCAGTCCCAGTTCACAGCCCAGTTTGGAACCAGATGAGAGATGGACACGGGAATTAGAAGGCGGTGGGAGGATTTCTTACAAGTAACATCTATAAATTTGGTTAACTTGTGACCAGACGGGTTTGCCAAAATTCCCTGCCTGATGCCCCTCCACTGAGTCAAATCCACATCTTGGAAAGACCAGCTGGATGAACTCAGTAGGAGGAGCAGGTCTGCAGAACAGACGCACATCTGGAGGCAGGCCGTCTCCAAGATCATTCAGGAAGGCCACTAACTCGGAAGGAAATGGAAGAAAAGAGTCCAAAGCCTTCAGTGCTCAATGTTCTAACAGAGTGACTCTATCCATTTAAGAAAAAGAGGATCCAACCTGTTACAACCAACCAGTCAAGGCTAAGTCATTTCTGCACAGGGAGGAATGCATGGGGGGGGGGCAGTAGGGGAAGAGGCCAAGACGGTCACATGGCATCCTTCTTCCCCACAGTATGTGCAGGAAGGGGTGATGACCTCTTCCTTGCGAGCCTCACCACCCTTCCTGCCACTCAAGCTGGAAGTACTGAGATTAGCTGGGATGTGACTTCTCTGTGCATCTAGACCCAACTCAACCCTTACCTCCAGTGTCACGCCCTATGTGGGCTGACCACACCCCGCTGTCGCTATGGCCTCTTTCTTTCGTTTTCTACTTCTGTTCGACCCACATGAGCTCCCTCCCACCTGCCATTTGTGTAGGTCATTCTTCATTCTGTACCTCATCTCAGCTCCTGCCTGTTCCTTCAGGAAGTGCCTCTCTGCCTCCTGTTTTCCTTTGCTTCTCAGTGACAGGTGCCTTACAACCCAGATGTCACAAGGACCCGGGCATAACAACAGAAATGTAGTAGCTTCCATTGATCAGGAATCACAACGATGCACCAAGCTCTGGGCCACGCATTTCTGTTTGCTTACACTCCACAACCCCCTGTGATCTCAGTCTACACCGTGAGGCATTTGTTGAGTTAGCCGAGGATTGGAAATAGTAACTAAGCCCGGTCTTTGAGGAAGGACCCTGACAGTGATAATCATGCAGTCAGGATTCTGCCCCATTCCCTCCTGGTCCCCACGAGGGTCGGCATCCCGGTAAAACATGGGGACATTACGTGTCAGGGCCGGGGCGAGACAGGTTGCATTATTGCCGTCTTAGAACCAGACTTCCCAGCTCTTGGATCTTTGGGGGATGCTTTGATATCAGAGGTTCAGGTGAAAGAGGCTGCAAGAAAAACACGAGACAAGGCACACGTGTACATCCCGGTTACAAACTCCACGTGTGTGCGTTTAAGCCTGTCCAGGGCTCTGGCATTCTCCAAGAGTCCAGAAGCAGAGAGGACACAGGCACGTGGCAATCACACTCCTGTGCATTTCCGCACATGTCCGTGGCCGTGAGGGGAGACTAAATAAGGCAGCATTCAAGACAGGTTCTAGGCAGCTGCAAGATGTCTTTTCTGAACATGAGTTTAGGTGGATAAGAGTTCAGTAAGTGAATCTTCATTATCAATCCGCCAGATAGCTAGAGTTACACGGAAGTGTCCCTCCTTCGGCAGGGAGGTATGGCCCGCGTGGCAGATCACGTGCTTTCTTACGTGTCCAGGAGCATCCCTGACACACGTGACCACAAGAAGACATCTTCAGCCCCAGACAAGCCTGCTGGTTGCCCCTGCTTCTGCCCACACCTCTGGAGGAGGGGCAGTGCGATTCCATGGACCACGTTGTCCGTAACGCGGTCCCCTTCCTTTAGCCATGATTCATCTTGACGAGGAACATTTAAAAGCAACAGTGTAATATAATCAACAGTGTAATATGATCAGCAACACCCATCCTCGGAAAAGGAGTCCGGCTGAAAGCTTTCTGTCCCCATGAATACTGCGGAGCCTTCAGACTCGCGTCCGTGGTGGGCGTGAAGTCCCGCGAGCGGCTCTGGTTCTGTCCACGCCGCCTGCAGGATCAGGGCTCTGGCTGAACCGGTTCCGGTAGGGGCTACCCCCGCCTGCAGGGCGAGGAGGGGGTGCAGGCATTGGGGGCCCCGCTCCCCTCCCCTCACTCAGCTCTGCCTCGCCTTAGCCACCGGGCACTTCAGCCTCGCTTCCGAAAAGCTTCGCCGAGTCTTCCGTGGGCCCCCTCGTGCGTGTGGTCCTTCCCAGAGCTCTGACATTGGCTTCTACCTTCAGACAGCACCCCTCCCTGCCCCTCGGACTCTTAGCATGCCACACTCGGCGATGGATCATTCCACCCAGCCCCGCAGAGGCTCACCTCTACGCCTGGAGTTGTGGCCCACGTGGCTCCATCAGTCCCGGTCGCTCCTGGAGAAAAAGAAGTTTGCAGTGCACCAGGTTTCCACGCCCAGGATGGACCTGAGAGGCTCTGTGTTGGAGTCCTTCACAAAATTTTACTTACCCAGAGCCATTACCATCATATCGCCCATCCATCTTTCACTTCCTCGAGGAGCAGAAGTTGACGTCTTATCCCCAACAGGTATTTCTTCTTTCTGGTTGAACTCAGCCACACACAACTGCCCTTCCTGCAAAGTAATTGATGCACAATTGACTTGGTCCTCAGGACCAAAGAGTGAGACCTCACATCCAGGGAACGGGGAGCCCTGGGGTCAGCAGCGGAGCCCCCAGGTGGCTGTGGTCCTGTCTCCGAGCAGGTCTTCGTCGTGGATGAACCAGAATGATGAGGGGATGGTGTTAGAAGGCAGCTTATTGTTTATTATTTCCTTATTTCGCTGTGACTCTTTTTATACTTCGCTTATTTATAAAACGGACAATACCTGTCCTGTCCATCTCACAGATTTGCTGGGAAGATACCAAATGAGCTAATATATGTGCTGATACTTTACAAATTACATATCCTTATTCACATATGTGACACCGTTAATGATTCGTAGGGATAGAAGTAGTTGTTTTTTTAGTGATACTAAAACCACCCTGCACTTTTTTCACTGCTGCTTCAGTGTGGAAACTTCCATTGTTCGTAGAAGAATTATAGGTTTTCTCAATACAAATATTCCATTACGGGGGCGGGGGGGCGGGTAGGGAATGGAAAGAGTGTGATCACTTTTATTAAAATTTGCTTGGATCCAATTTTTCATGTCAGTGTATATAAACAAGAGTTTTTTCCAGATAGAACGGGTTGATCGGTGCCCTAACCTGTCAGTGTCTCCTGTATCTCATGGTAAGAGTTACCTGATGTCTGTACCAGTGAGTGACTAATTAACCATCCCAACTCTCAGCAGCTGCAACAACAAACCATCATGTCTCATACTTCCTGGTCCGTTGGGTGGTGCCTTTCCCGTCCTGACTTAAGTGATCCCTGTAGGCAGCTGGAAGCTGGGCTGGACGGGGCTGCACGATACAGCCTGAGCCTACTCACATTTGGTGTTTTTAGGCTTTGGGGTCTGGTGGTTTCTGAGTACCAGCTGCAGTCCATGGGTGTCTCCTCCCTCCGGAATCTAGCCCGCCCCACTTCCCAAGGTGCTCGCAGGGATCCAAAGGCAGGAAGAGAAGGAGAGAACTAATAGAAAGTACTCCTCAAGTATCTGGATGCCATTTACTAATGCCTTAGTGCCCCGAAGTGAGTCTCGGGCCAAGTCCAGATTCAAGGGGTAGAGGCAGTGATGTGGCCATGTTTGCAAACACTCCCCCACATTTGCTCACATCCCTGATGCCTCAGGGCCGGCTGGAGCAGCTGCTGAGCATTCATCTTGTGGTCAGCCCCAGGCCGGGCAAGGCGGGGCCTGCAAAGAAACATTACATACGGAGCCTGACCTTGTAAAGACAAGGTGCGCAGAAAACAGATATTGGACAAAGGGCGGATGGAATAAAACGGTGGACACTCCAGAGCCGGTTAAGATGCAGGAAAAGAACTACAAGAAGCCAGACTCACTGGGAGAATGAAGGAATTCGCTCCCATGGAGTAGTCACCTTAGACTTGCCTTATATTTTTTGCACGGTTCTAGCTTGCCTGGTTAATTTGTTAAAGAAAGCTGTGTGTGTGTGTGTGTGTGTGTGTGTGCATGGTGGTGCCTGAATAAGTATTTCCTTCAGGGAAGGCACCACCGCTCTCTGCTCCGTGATATCCATATTGCCCCTGTTTCAAGGCACTTCCGTGTTTCTAACATCACTAGGCGCCCCCGGGCACACGTGGGGGAAGCCTTGCCTCCATTGTGGAGAAGAGGATGGGAAGAAGGAGGCTGGGAGGAGCCAGCTGGAGGCCGGTGAAGAACCAGCGAGGGCAGAGGCTTCCCTCCCCTGGGGGCGAGCGAGGACGACAGCCCCACTGTCACATTAGGAAGTCAACCTGAAGGTCACGGAGATGGAGTCATACGCTTCCTCCGCCACCACTCCCTGAGTGTCTGCTGGATGCCACCATCTCTAATAGCGTAGAATGTTCTAGGGACGAGTGAGACTGTAAAGTAAAAAAAAAAAATAAACGTTCTGGAAAATAATAAGCTCCATCAATACACTAAATCATGATGACGAGGGGCGCCTGGGTGGCTCAGTCGGTTGAGCGTCCGACTTCAGCTCAGGTCATGATCTCACGGTCCGTGGATTCGAGCCCCACATCGGGCTCTGGGCTGACGGCTCGGAGCCTGGAGCCTGCTTCGGATTCTGCGTCTCCTTCTCTCTCTCTGCTCCTCCCGTGCTCATGCTCTGTCTCTCTTTATCTCTCAAAAATAAATGTTAAAAAAATTTTTTTAAATCATGATGATGTGATTAGATACAGAGGGACGAGGCAGAGTGTGTGTCCCAAGGGAGCAGTGGCAACAGTGAATTGTTAACACCACGTCGTCAAAAAAGTCAGTTTAGCCGTCACTGTGTGACTGTAATCAACTTGCTCAGGTTTGATTAAGTCTCCCCGTCTATAAAACAGAGAGGCATGTAATTGGCCTAGTTTCTTCTCGGGACTTTTTATGAATCAAAGGAGATAAGGTACCTGAGTGCGATTTGTGAAAGGCACACGTCATTGTCTGCTGCCATAATTATTGTGCCGTCCTCACTACGATCACAGCTGTGGAAACAGAAGCAGAAGGTACATTCTAGACAGATCTCAGAGGCTGAGCTCAAGAGGTGAGGACGGGACGCCTGGGTGGTTCAGGGGGTTAAGTGTCCAACTCTTGATTTTGGCTCAGGTCATGATGTCAGGGTTCGTGGGACCCAGGCCTGTGTTCGGTTACACACTAACATCATGGAGCCTGCTTGGGATTCTCTCTCTCTCTCTCCCTATCTGATAATAAATAAATAAACCTTAAAAAGATTAAAAAAATAAAGGAGGTGAGGACAGGTAAACTCCAGAGGAGAGGCAACATGGCAGACAGTGGGGTCTCAGTCACAGCTGGCTGAATTACACTGAACTCAGCGTTGAGAATACAGAGCAGGGAATGAACAGGTGACGTAGGCTAAAATGGCGCCCGATCCCCCTCCCCAGCCCAGGCCTGGCCCACCATCTTCTCAAACTCCAGTGGTTCATGTTCTATGGAGGAATATATGTTGCTTTTGGTGGTGAGGGGTGCTCTGGTGACTGAATAACTCAGTTTGAATCCTGTCCGTCAAGAAGGTTGGAATTTCTGCTCATCTGGGGTTTCTCAGCATGTCCTGCGTGAAGCTGTACACAAGTAACGCCCCAAAATGTCTATGAAGTGAGGCTGGGCCAAAAATGTCTAACAGAACAGCCTCCTTTTATGCTCGGTACCCTATTTCTGCAGAAGCCCAGGGATTTCTCATAAAGGTGGTCATCGAGCAGGGTGACCACTGACTCTTTCTGTGGATCTTAGACCTCGCCCGATCTCTTCAGCCCTTCTGGGCTTTACTGTCTGCGGTCATAAAGCCCAGCCAATGACACCCACCTTCTCTGTTTGGAAGGATGGATGAAACAGTACCTGGACGGTGTCTGGCACCAGGTAAGGACTAAGGAGGAGGCAGTTGCTTTCATCATTTTTATTTCCTGTCACGGTCAAAGGCAGTTGGATGCGCTCCTGCCCCCCGCCCATCCCGAGAGATCATGAGAGTGGCCCACGTCCTCCTGAGGTTGCTGGCCCCTTCCAACCAAACCAGAACCTGCTGCCCCCGGGGTGGGGGGGGGGGCTTTGCTGTATTTGTAAGGTGTGCTGAACCTGCCTGTCACCTGATCCTGGATACTCCTCGGGTTTCTCATTCCATACCACCTTGCGGGCAACAGGGCTCAAGCCACATGTTTTTGACACGGATAATATTATCAGCTCCAGAAGCAAATCAGAGAAGTCGATAGCGGGGCTGGGTTTTACCCAACTTTGGGCCTTTGCAATCATCGAAGACAATATGTTGTGCAAAGTTTAAGTTCTAGAGGCTTTGAGGCTATGATAGTGCGATGCAAATGTAAAGCAAACATAAAGTAAAAAAAGAGAACCAGGTGATCTTGTAAAATATATTCCTTTGGCTGAATCACTTCTTTCTTGCACAGGACAGGGATGGTCCGATAAAGCAAAAGACCCTTAAAAATAGAATCAGGGGGGTGAAATCATCTCTGAGTCCACACTCCAGGAGACGTACCTGCCTGGGTCCCCCTCCCTCACTAGGATGATAATTGGGACTGTAGTTCTTAGACCACCTACCTAAAGTTTATGATATGAAATTGTAAACTTGCTTATTATTTCACTTTAACTCAATTCCTTTCACCCGAACACGCACACAAGGATCTGTGCTCACTGTCAATGGTAGCAAGACTTAATAGCTTTGACAGGAGGCAGAGAGAATACTGAAGACCAGCCCACAGTCATATGGACGCACGGAGGTCTGAGAAATCTGCTACTGGAAAAGAGAAAAGCGCATGTTTCATCATCCCCCAAGGGGGTTAGGAGGGTTCTGGAAGGAGAGGGTACTCCATCACGCATTGAAGGATGAGTGTAAAACTGTGGGCATAGAAAAAACAGGGAAGAGGGCAATTAATTCCAGCAGAACGAATAGCACGCGTAGAATCAGGGCGTGCAGTTCATGGCTCCTTGGGGAGAGAGCAGGTGTCTGTGCCCTTGAAAAAGGTTTTTGGGACTCTGAATAGGAAGGGAGCTTGGGGAAGCCGAAAAGCAAGATAAATCCCGGGGTGCCAATCTGGTTCCAAACGATCCTATAAAGTGGGAATTCTGGCACGCAGGTGATGGTTAAAGGAAAGGTAGCAGATTTTTAACAGCACCAACTTTATTTTGAGGTCAGTTCTCCGGAGAGAGGTTTGCTTTGATTGGTAGAATCTGCTCATGTATGCTGATCTAGATTGATCTACACATTTCTGGGAATTTATTGAACAGTTTCCAGACAGCAGGTTTAAGTGGGGCTGAGATCCATCGGTGAAAAAAAAAATCCCATAGTAAATTATCATCCTTTCAAATGCCATCTTGAGTTTATATATCGTTTTTTTTTCTTACAAGTTACTCAAATCATTTCACATATAGCATTGCATTTTCCCTAATGTTCCTAAGGCATAATTAGGTACATGCATTTCCAGGCTTATTTTATAAATATTGACATCTGACATATTGGTTACAGAATCTGCTGGAGAGAACAAGACATCAAAACAGTCATCAAACTGCACATTATTATCAGCTATTTTGTGTATAAGTCATCACATAAATAAAAGTGTTACAGAATTTTTCTCTTTAACTGCATACGTTTAATATTTTTACATTGACTTTACATTTTCAAAATAAACTCTACCAGCACATTATACAAATCTCCAGCACTACAGGAAAAAAAAAAAAAAAAAACATGTAACAAGGAAAAATAGGAAAAAAAAGTAGAAATATCACACATCTCATTACTTAGGTTGGAAGAACTGTCCACACCGTGGTTGTGGGATCGTATTACTTCAGGGCCTGATAAAGTGAAATGAAGACCGAGTTGACTAAGGGAGAGCCAGCGGGATGGGTGCCTGAACAGAAATACAAGTAGCAGACCCTGGCAAAATGCACGGAGATTGAAGTTAAAACACCAGAACCCCTTGCGTGCCAAACAATTTCCATCTGTAGATAAATTTGGTCAAGGACAGTGAGCTTACAACTCCTACTCATATCTGGACGGTTATATGGATGTGAGATTAGATAAACAGAGAAGTAGAGAGATAAACAAATACAGAGGCACAAATAATTTTTTAACAGTAAGACCATGCTGTTATTTTACGAAAATTATTAAAATTAGTTTCACTTTAAAAAAAAACTTTTTGAAGTTTATTTACTTTTGAGAGAGAGAGGGAGACACAGATTTGGAAGCAGTCTCCAGGCTCTGAGCTGTCAGCACAGAGCCTGACGTGGGGCTCGAACTCATGGACCGTGAGATCCTGACCTGAGCCGAAGACAGACACTTAACCCACTGAGACACTCAGGGGCCCCCACATTAGTTTCCCTTTTAACTAACGAATAAACAATTTTAAATTTCACAAAAATTAACTCCAAATGGGTCATGAGACCTAGACAGACTTCTTAGATGCAACCCAAGAGACAGGATCCATGAAGGAAAGACTTGAAATACAGGCCTTCATTACAATTAAAAAACTCTGCTCTGTGAAAGATAATATCGAGAGAATTAGAAGAGAAAGCATACTGGGAGAAAATATTTGTGAAAGACACATCCAATAAAAGGCCGTTACCCAAACTATACAAAGAACACTTAGAATGAAACACTAAGAAAACAAACAACCTGATTACAAAATTGGCCAGAGACCTTAACAGACAGCTCACCAAAGAAGGGATATAGAAGGCAAATATGTGTATAAAAAGATGTTCCGTGTCTTATGTCATTAGGGAAATGCAAATTAAAACCACCCTGAGATGCCAGTCCACACCTGTGAGAAAGGCCAAAATCTGGGACGTTGTGGAGCACTGGCGAGGACATGGAGGGCAGGAATTCTCACTCATTGCTGGTGGGAAAGCAAAATGCTGTAGTGAAATTTGGAGGACAGTTTGATGATTTCTTACAAAACTAAACATACTCTTACTGTACAATCCAGCAATCACACTTCTTGGTATTTACCCAAAGGAAATGAAGACCTATGTCCACATAAACCTGTGTACAAATGTTTAGAGTGACTTTACTTCTAATTGCCAAAACTTGGGAGCAACCAAAACATCCTTCAGTAGGTAGGTAAATAATAAATAAATAAATAAACCATGAAACATCCAGACAGTGGAATAAAATTCAGTGCTAAAAATAAACAAATTGTCAAGGCATGAGAAGACGTGAGAGAAACTTCAATGCATATTGCTAAGCGAAAGAAGCCAATCTGATTGAATGACATGACATTCTGGATGATTGAAACACATGACATTCTGGATGATCGAACCACATGGCATTCTGCATGATTGAACCATATGGCATTCTGCATGATTGAACCACATGGCATTCTGGATGATTGAACCATATGGCATTCTGGATGATTGAACCATATGGCATTCTGGATGATTGAACCATATGGCATTCTGCATGATTGAACCATATGGCATTCTGGATGATTGAACCATATGGCATTCTGGATGATTGAACCATATGGCATTCTGGATGATTGAACCATATGGCATTCTGGATGATTGAACCACATGGCATTCTGGATGATTGAACCATATGGCATTCTGGATGATTGAACCACATGGCATTCTGGATGATTGAACCACATGGCATTCTGGATGATTGAACCATATGGCATTCTGCATGATTGAACCACATGGCATTCTGCATGATTGAACCACATGGCATTCTGGATGATTGAACCATATGGCATTCTGGATGATTGAACCATATGGCATTCTGGATGATTGAACCACATGGCATTCTGGATGATTGAACCATATGGCATTCTGGATGATTGAACCATATGGCATTCTGGATGATTGAACCACATGGCATTCTGGATGATTGAACCATATGGCATTCTGCATGATTGAACCATATGGCATTCTGCATGATTGAACCACATGGCATTCTGGATGATTGAACCATATGGCATTCTGCATGATTGAACCATATGGCATTCTGCATGATTGAACCACATGGCATTCTGGATGATTGAACCATATGGCATTCTGCATGATTGAACCATATGGCATTCTGCATGATTGAACCATATGGCATTCTGGATGATTGAACCACATGGCATTCTGGATGATTGAACCATATGGCATTCTGGATGATTGAACCACATGGCATTCTGGATGATTGAACCACATGGCATTCTGGATGATTGAACCATATGGCATTCTGCATGATTGAACCATATGGCATTCTGCATGATTGAACCACATGGCATTCTGGATGATTGAACCACATGGCATTCTGGATGATTGAACCATATGGCATTCTGGATGATTGAACCATATGGCATTCTGCATGATTGAACCATATGGCATTCTGGATGATTGAACCATATGGCATTCTGGATGATTGAACCATATGGCATTCTGGATGATTGAACCACATGGCATTCTGGATGATTGAACCATATGGCATTCTGGATGATTGAACCACATGGCATTCTGGATGATTGAACCACATGGCATTCTGGATGATTGAACCATATGGCATTCTGGATGATTGAACCACATGGCATTCTGCATGATTGAACCACATGGCATTCTGGATGATTGAACCATATGGCATTCTGGATGATTGAACCATATGGCATTCTGGATGATTGAACCACATGGCATTCTGGATGATTGAACCATATGGCATTCTGGATGATTGAACCACATGGCATTCTGGATGATTGAACCATATGGCATTCTGGATGATTGAACCACATGGCATTCTGGATGATTGAACCACATGGCATTCTGGATGATTGAACCATATGGCATTCTGCATGATTGAACCATATGGCATTCTGGATGATTGAACCACATGGCATTCTGGATGATTGAACCATATGGCATTCTGCATGATTGAACCACATGGCATTCTGGATGATTGAACCATATGGCATTCTGGATGATTGAACCATATGGCATTCTGCATGATTGAACCATATGGCATTCTGCATGATTGAACCACATGGCATTCTGGATGATTGAACCATATGGCATTCTGCATGATTGAACCATATGGCATTCTGCATGATTGAACCATATGGCATTCTGGATGATTGAACCACATGGCATTCTGGATGATTGAACCACATGGCATTCTGGATGATTGAACCATATGGCATTCTGCATGATTGAACCACATGGCATTCTGCATGATTGAACCACATGGCATTCTGGATGATTGAACCATATGGCATTCTGGATGATTGAACCATATGGCATTCTGGATGATTGAACCACATGGCATTCTGGATGATTGAACCATATGGCATTCTGGATGATTGAACCACATGGCATTCTGGATGATTGAACCATATGGCATTCTGGATGATTGAACCACATGGCATTCTGGATGATTGAACCACATGGCATTCTGGATGATTGAACCATATGGCATTCTGCATGATTGAACCATATGGCATTCTGGATGATTGAACCACATGGCATTCTGGATGATTGAACCATATGGCATTCTGCATGATTGAACCACATGGCATTCTGGATGATTGAACCATATGGCATTCTGGATGATTGAACCATATGGCATTCTGCATGATTGAACCATATGGCATTCTGCATGATTGAACCACATGGCATTCTGGATGATTGAACCATATGGCATTCTGCATGATTGAACCATATGGCATTCTGCATGATTGAACCATATGGCATTCTGGATGATTGAACCACATGGCATTCTGGATGATTGAACCATATGGCATTCTGGATGATTGAACCACATGGCATTCTGGATGATTGAACCACATGGCATTCTGGATGATTGAACCATATGGCATTCTGCATGATTGAACCATATGGCATTCTGCATGATTGAACCACATGGCATTCTGGATGATTGAACCATATGGCATTCTGGATGATTGAACCATATGGCATTCTGGATGATTGAACCATATGGCATTCTGCATGATTGAACCATATGGCATTCTGGATGATTGAACCATATGGCATTCTGGATGATTGAACCACATGGCATTCTGGATGATTGAACCACATGGCATTCTGGATGATTGAACCACATGGCATTCTGGATGATTGAACCATATGGCATTCTGGATGATTGAACCATATGGCATTCTGGATGATTGAACCATATGGCATTCTGGATGATTGAAACACATGGCATTCTGAAAAAAGCAAAATGATGGAGATAGTTAAGAGGCCAGTAGTTGTCAGAGGTGAGGATATGAATGATGACTAAGTAAAGCATAGAGGGGTGTTAGGAGCGTAACAATACTCTATATGATATAATGATGTATTATGTCCTTACATGTTTGTCCAAACCCACAGAGAGCACGATTTTGAGGATGAACCCTCATGTAAACTGTGGACTTTGCATGTTTATGATGTGTCAACTGCGGCTCACCCCTGGTAAAAAGTGTCCAATTCCGGTGAGTGATGTTGGGAGGGATGTGCCAGTGAACAGGAAGAAAGTACCTGGGAAATTTGTGCACCTTTCAATTCTGTTGTAAACCTTCTCGATTCTAAATGTCATAAACTGATTGTGTAAAACACTCAGCATCTGCACACTTGAACTTCAATTAAATCTTTGTTTCATTTTTTCACAGTATTGGGTGACAGTGGACCACACTACATGAAGGAAATACCACTCTTCCTTTTCTCCTTCTTCAGCTCCTGATTGTTAAAATCACATTTTGTTTACGTTGCATCCAATGTAAGTTGCACTCAGTCTACCAAAGCCTGGACTGTCCTGACCTCATGCTCTGTGTTTAAATAGATTCTTAATCACTGTGAATCCTTCTTCCAAAATATCTTCATTCCACCGATTTCTCTGTCACTTTCTTGTTTGACTGGGTTTCACCTTTGTTAAGAGCAAGCAGTTGTCTGGAAATTCTGCCTTTATATTTGGATGACTTCTTAGAGTTATAGAAACATTGGATCATGCATCCAGTCCCTCAGAATTTCATAAAAAGTGCTCTGTTTTCTGGCATTGGGTAGACCATACATTCTTTTATGTACTGAAAGATTAGTTATTTCATTAAGTAAACTTTTTCAAAAAGGACATATGGGAGTTACATTTCTTGTTTTTTTTTTTTTCTTTTTTCATGTTTAAGGATGTCTTCCTATTTCCTTTTTTACAGTTAAAAAAAATTCAACTGGGCATGTAATATTCTTGGCTCACATTTTCGTTCCCTAAGAAATTAGTAGATATTATGACACTGCCAGATTCCTGTTATTGACTGTAGGTGCCGAAAAGTATGAGACAAGACTAATTTTACCCCTTTAGGGAAATGCATTTTTCTGCTGGTTTATAAAACTTTTCCTTCCTGCCCCCCTCTCTCTCCCCCTCCCCAACTCCCTCCATCCTCTCCTCCATTCCGTCCCAGTTTCTGCACATCGAGTGCATGTAATTAGATTATGGACTGAATCATTTAGTTTCATGAAAAACACATTAGTCCACATATGGATCACAATCATTGATTTCGCAAATAATTTATTTGGTATCTTTTGGGAAGTACTCATGAACTCGCAGTGAAAAAGAAAAGCCAGGACCTTGAACACAACCTACATTTTGACATGTATGTGCCTTCATTCCTCTCCCTCCAAAACCATGGCGTGTGACCCTCAGTGCCTTGCACACCTGTCATTGTCCTGTGCGCCTTCTCACAGGGCTTTATTTCATGCGTATTTCTGTATATTCTTATCTCTGTTGTTTTAACCTTAAAAATGTTTTATGGTGTGTGTAATCTTTTACAAGATTGCTCATTTAAAATGATATTGCTAAAATTCATTATGTCATTGTGTGTCACTCTTACTAATTTGTGTTGGGTGCTGTAGCATATATTACAGTTTCTTCTGTTATTTTCTTGTGATACATTTTCAGATTGTTTCCAGATTTTTGCATCTGTGGAGTTTTGATAAGAACATCCTTATTCAGATTTTTTTTTCTCCAATGGAATAAAGTATAAAATTTTTTCATGGGGGTCTCGAATTGAATCCCCCTGTCCACTATGAGTTGTGATCATCTCTCTTTGAGATGATAGATGATGATAGATAGATAGATAGATAGATAGATGCATAGATACATGGATAAAGTGTTGCTATTTGTGTTTCCTCTTCTGGAAAATACCTGTCACATTTTCCCACCGTTCTGGTACATTTGATATTTTCTTACTGATTTGTCAAAATATTTATATGATTTTTGTATTAATTTCTGTCATTTGTATATATTGAAAATACCTTCCTCCATTCTGTGACTTGTCTTTTCACTGCTTACACCCTATGGCTCTGGTACAAGTTTGTGGGAGGAATCAGTATCTTGACCGTGTTCTCTACTGGCTGAATTTAGCAAGGGAGGGGTAAGCAAGAAACAGATAAGCTCGAGGAAAAAAAAAATAACCCGTTCATAAGCAGAAATAGCAGAAAAATAGAGAAAGTCCTGAAATAAGAGCCTTGGGGGTTGGAAAATCCAATTACTTATAGACTCCCGAAATATTAAAAGACGTTTAAAATTACTTTGTGGCATGAATATTCAGGCCGGTGAAAACAGCAAAGCGAGAGCAGTCCGTCTGTTGAAAATGGGAGTCTCACAAGGGTCCCCACCAGAAGAGGCGTTGAACAACCAGGCCAGCAGCCACGTGACAACTGCAACATCTTCTACCCCAGGAGGGGAACCAGGCACTTGAGCGGAGTGACCACGGTGGCAGCCTGTGGCCCTGGAAGGGCTGTGTCCACAGCACAGAGCAGCGAGGGACCAGCCGGCACCTGGGCGCCCACACCCCTGACTTCCCTGGACCGTGGCGCTACCCGGCGAGCGATGTCAGACGCGCAGGCTGTTTTGGGAAGCCGCCGGGATCCGAAGGTCACTTTGTCACAGCAGCTGGCATTGCTTACCCTGACTGACAGGAAATATTTCCAAATATTCCCTGGCATATGCTTTCTGGCGGCACCGATAGCCACGGTCTCTAGGTCGCAAAAAGATGTCACAACGCTGGAGCTTTGCTCTGGACAGAGAATTCGATATATTCCGAAGGAACACAGGGTGGCTTCTTTGTTCCTTGTCTCTCAAGATATTAATTAGCCCCTCTGGAATACAACCATAAAGTGGCTCATCACGTAGCTCTGCAGAGCTTTGCTCTCATATAGGGCAGAGCACTGATTAATTTTTTAATTAGTCTTACGACTTCCTTCTTGAAATGTATGTTGCCGAGTAGTAACTACTGATCATCAGCACACTTTGGTTCCTGGGGAAGGAGGGCTACGGGTCTAGGAGTTTAGACACAGCCGGTATCCTCCTGCTCGGCCGCCCCATCCTCCCCCAGTCCCTGGAGCCTCATCTGGGGATACTCTGCTTTCAAACTCCACTCCAGCAGGAGCAATGCGGTCGCCGTTTGTCAACTGTATATGCCTTACTTTCCCATCGCCATGCCTCCAGCTGCTGTAGGTCTTCTGGAACAACTTTTCTTTCCACTGGTACTAACCATTTTTTGGGTTTTTCTTGAGACAATTTAACCTTTATTTCATTCATTCACTCATTCATTCATTCAATTTTTTGTACTTATTATTTTTTATGAATATAACTTATTGCCCTACTGGCTTATGCACAACACCCAGCGCTCATCCCAACAAATGTCCTCCTCGATGCCCATCTTTCCCCTCTCCCCCACCCTCCATCCACCCTCAGTGTGTTCTCAGTATTTAAGAGTCTCTTGTGATTTGCCTCCCTCCCTCTAAGACAAGAATAGACACTTTTCCAAAGAAGACATCCAGGCGGCCAACAGACACATGAAAAGATGCTCTCAGCACCCACCAGTAGCAACTTCTACGTTAACTCTTATATAAGGAAGTGCTCTGGGTAAATCACTGGCTTATAATAACGGCTCTGTACAGATTCGTTATTATTTTCGCATTATTTTCTGTGATTAAAACCTATTAAAAATCTTACAGCCCGAAAGCCTGGGTGGCTCAGTCGGTTAAGCTGACTCTTGGTTTTGGCTCAGGTCATGAATTCATGGATTGGGGGATCGAACCCCACATCTGTGCTTTCAGCACAGAGCCCGCTTGGGATTCTCTCTCCCTCTCTCTGCCCCTCCCCTAATGTTCTCACTCTTTTTTTGTCTCTCTCTCTCTCTCTGCCCCTCCCCTGCTCGTGTTCTCTCTCTCTCTCTCTCAAAATAAATAAACATTTAAAAAATCTTATAGCCAGACTTTCCACCTTTATATTATACCTCTCTTGGAAGAACATTGAGAATTGTATTTAGTGTTATTATTTTAAAGTGTTATCAGATTACTCTGTACAATTCATGGCATAGTAAAAAAAAAAAAAAAAAAACAAAAAAAAAAAACAGTAAAAAAGAGAATATTAATTCCCGAAAGAATTAATTCCAGCTCTACCAATTATGGGTTATATGACTTTGAAAATCCAACTTATACCATTTCCGAGGCTGGTCCTTTGCTGCGTGGTTACCTTCAGGGAGACTAAGTGGCTGTATGAGTGACTGAAAGGGCAAGTCCCCTATCGACACACATGTATTCTCCCCTCACTCCTTCTTCTTGTGGAAACACTTCTGTTGATGTCACTCCTCTGTTTACAAACGTTCCTTGTTGGACGTCACCCATGGGCTGTGCAGACATCGGTCCTCCGGGTGTGCTGGTTTCCTCTAAGGCCCTTTCCATCCACTGCCCCCCCAGGCACCCAGCCCCACCGCACTGCAATCCCAATGGGCTCCACCCTTTAGCTGCCTTTACCAAAGCCATTTTGCCTACTAATTCCCAAACCCCCAAACCCCAAATCTTTTCTTCATGGCACAACTCAACAGGTGTCTTCTCATGCTGCCTTTGCGAGTTCCCTGCCACCCACCTCTTAAAAAGACTACTCGAATATAATTTCTCTACTGAACAGCGCAGTGCATGTAATGAGCCTCACTGTTTGCATCTTATGTTAATTTAAACATACATCTTGAGGGGCGCTTGGATGGCTCAGTCAGTTAAGCGTCCAGCTTTGGCTCAGGTCGTGATCTGACGGTTTGTGGGTTAGGGCCCCACGTCAGGCTCTGTGCTGACAGCTCAGAGCCTGGAGCCTGTTTCGGATTCTGTGTCTCCCTCTTCTCTCTGCCCTTTCTGACATATATATTTTTTTTCTTTAAGATATATATATATATATATATATATATATATATATATATCTTGACTTTCAGATACAAAGAAATTGGAAACGGATATCTCAGTCCTATTCATTCCAAATCAGGCCTGTATACAGCAGGTACTCAAAGAATGTTGCCGAACGAGAAATGTATACAACAGACACTCAAAGAATGTTGCCGAATGAGCAATGTATACACCAGGTACTCAACGAATGTTGCCGAATGAGAAATGCACACAGCAGGCACTCAAAGAATGTTGCTGAGTGAGAAATGCACAAGACAGAGGGAAGCCGAAAGCGTTTTATTTTGTCGCAGTTTCCACTTACTTGTCTACCTGGTCAGAAGGCAGTTTCACCGTGAAGGTCACCTGGAAGCAAATGGAGTTTAGCTCAGAGCAATCCTTGCCCACCGGAGTCCCTCCCCAAGCTTCCCCTGGGCTCAGAATCCTCTGCAGGCAATTGCCCATCAGCGTGTGTGTGGGAGGTTGGCGCTCACCGGGGACCACGAGCCTTCCTCCCCTGGGCGGGCCGAGCAGGGCGCTGAACTGTGTAAAGAAACATCTACACCCCTTTGATGATGGTGATGATGAGAGAAAGTTTCACCAAGGTATTTCAGACCGTCTGGGTTATTGCTTTGAAAAACTGCGTGTGTTGGCTCTGATCTTTTCTACTTTATGTCATTTGCTTTTATTATTTTATTCACACTTTATACATTGGAGATCGGATCGGAGCAATAATAAGAAAATCTCTTTATTTGGACCTGGAGGCAATATTCTGAATATATATTCTTCTCTAGTAGACCCTAACCATATAGGCTTTTCCTAGAACTGCTTTTATTAGATTTCTTGGAAGCAAGCAGAAAAGATTTGCTGAATTACATCTCTAACTCATGATCAGACAGAGGGCAGTCACGGGTGCTTTCAAATGATGCACGCATACTGAGAGCTTGCTTTGTGTCTTTCCTGAGACGGCTACATACATATATTCGGTGTGTTCAACTGATCTCTGAAATGACAGTTCCTTTTATTCAAACAGGAAGCCTTTGAGTATGTTAGCGGCTTGTTTTTACCTCTAAAATAATAGTAACAAATAGTAATCGTGCCTGAGCATACGCAGATTTCACTCTCGTGCCTGAAAGCGTCGGTCTCGTGGGGCGATGCGGGGAAGGAGGGTCCCGCCACGTGATCTCCCCAGACCTCACAAAGGTTCAGAAGTGTTGAGCGTCTTCTCCCAAATTACGGCTACTTAGAGATGTGCTACCAGTAGGCAGCGATTTTGTGAATCTCAAGCCCTAGTTCTTTCCTTGGCACAGTCCAAAACGAAGCCATTTTTAGAATCAGGAAAACTACAGGCTGTCTTATGCCCTATTGTCCCAAGCCCCTCTCCAAGAATCTGGTCCAACAGTAAGAGATGAACTTCTGTTTCTGGGGAGTTAATTATATGTAGGAGTGCCCTTTGTCTTTTCAAACGCAGTCTATTTAGAATGTAGTATTACACGATTACCGGTGTTCCTTAGTACAAAGTTCCATTGTAAGAGGCTTTGGTCCTTCTTTAATACCAAGGTATTGGAAGCCCAAACTTCTCAGAGTCTCTTTAATAAGGGACTCCAGACTTCCCTGGGTCGGCTGAGCCGTCTCCAGCTCGCCCTGGCACCCTGGCTCTCTCCGGCACACGTGAGCCAGACCCCAGCCACACCTGGCTTCTTGTAGTCACCACACCTTTACATCTTTGCGACTCATCCAGGCCTGAAGCCTCAGATAGGAGGACCAAGGCTGGCATACGTTGGGGTGTGTCAACCCCTGCTTCTAATTCCTGGGATCACTCTACTGGCCAGGAGGGAAGGGGAAGGCACAGGAAGGAAAAAGGCCAGCGGTATTCGGGTGGTTTCAGAAGCTGCCATCAACGTTTCTCTTTGAGCTCAGTTGCCAAAATATGCTCGATCGGCCGCACTGAGGGGCCAGAGGGGCTGGGAAATGGCTTTATCCCCAGGGTCGACGGGCCTTTCTGTTTCTACAAAAAACTGGAAAACACATACTGGGAATTTGCAAACCATCTCTTCACTCAACCCTGGGGAGAATGACGCAGTGTAGGGACACATCCTCATTCAGGCTTAAGATTGAGGATTCTGCCAGCAACATAAAGAAGACTGGAGGACATACGGCCACGGGAAGGAGACACTATGCCAACTGGGAGAGACGTGAAAGAGACAGAAGACATAGGGCTTGGTGACCAACGAGGGACACACGTTGAGAAGCAGCGACGTGTAGGAAGACACCCAGGCTTCTGCTCTGGTGATTCATCTTCTTGCTTTTATGTCTTAATAAGTATTCTTTTGGAAGATGGCAGCAGGAGGCAATGGTGCTTAAGGAGAGTTATTGTGCTTTCACCCGTCAGGTCACCCCTGGCTCCTTGTCGAAGATGGTACCGCCAGCACCATGGCTCCAGTGTCTGCCATCGTGTCCTGTTAAAAACGCCACCTGGCATCGCTTACGTCTCCCCACAACTCACCGGTGCACTCGAACGATGCTTATCGGACCCCCATTTTGCGACACACACAGTAAGAGTTTGGGAAGGAGCGGTGCGCACAAAATGCCCAGCACCCAGCTTCCTCTAGCATCACGTCGTGGTCAGCAGTGGAACGGTCTCAGGTACCAGCTTCCATCCACTCTGTCACCTCCCAAAACTGTCCCCATCTCACTCCTGGACCAGGGCTGGATCTGACTCTCCAGGTGCTATGATGGCTTGTCAACATATGATGTCGCTTGTATGACGGCAGCACCTGAGGCCAGCGCGGGCACGGTTCTGACAGGTTTCACCCATTTCCACTGCTTTGCTTCAGAACAGCGTGAACCCCCTAATAGCGGGGAGTCCAGCAGGACCAATGTCAAAGCCTAAATGAGGACCACACTGATGGGTCATCCCTGATAGCAGCAGTAGGACTTAAAATGGGAACATCTGGCGGGGGGAGTAAAACTCAGGATGCGGAGACAGAGGCTGGTTACGGGGCTCTTTTCCCTCCCTGCTTTCTGTGCTCCTCCTCTTTCCAGGCACCCACTTACAGAGTCTTCTTCTGGAAGGCTCTTCGCACAAAATGGCAGCATTGTGTGTTTATTCAGGAGGCTACACCTCAATAAGGTTCTTAGGTTGGAAATTCTGGCAAGGAATAGGTAAGCTAATCTATATTAAAGTGGCAGTGTCCACAAACATAATAGCCTGGTACTCATCCTAAGACAGCAGCGTGGTAGCCAAAGGAACGAATCTGTAATGATGGATTTCCCAGTGTCCCAGGGAGAGCAATTTCTCATAACAATACAACCTAGTCATTTTGAACTGCTACTCCTCATTCTTATCTTTGCATGTTTCTGATCCCTTTATTTTCAACTCCAAATGGTTCATGGATCCAAATGTGAAATTTTCAATCAAAAAACTTTTAGAAGAAAACATTAGAGAAAATCTCCACAGGGCGCCTGGGTGGCTTGGTGGGGTAAGTGTCTGACTCTTGATTGCAGATCAGGTCATGATCTCGAGGTCACCATAGTAAGCCCTGAGTCAGGCTCTGCACTGACAGCAGGGGGCCGGTTTGGGCTTCTCTCTCTCTGCCCAACCCCCCTCAAAATAAATAAATGAGCATTAAAAGAAAAGAAAGAAAGTCTTCAAAGTCTTAAGGTAGGCAAAGATTTTATAAAAATCCCAGAAGAGAGCACAGGCAGCAATCTCTATATCATCAGCAAGAAACGTTTTTCTAGATGTGTCTCCTGAGGAAAAGGGAAACAAAAACAAAATAAACTCCCAGGACTACATCAAAATAAAAATTTCTGCACAGCAAAGGAAACAATCAATCAACAAGACTAAAAGGCAACCTGCTGAATGGGAGAAGATATCTGCAAATAACATATCTGATAAAGGGTTAGCACCCAAAATATATAAAGAACTGATACAACTCAACAGCCAAAGAAACAAATAATTAATTTAAAAATGGCCAGAAGACATCAACAGCCATTTTCCCAAAAAAAGACTTACAGATGGCCAATAGACACATGAAAAGATGATCGACATCACTTATCACCAGGGAAATGCAAATCAGAACAACAGTAAGATATCCCCTCACATCTGTCAGAACGGCTAAAATTAAAAACACAAGAAACAACAGGTGTTGGTGAGGATGCGGAGAAAGGGGAACCCTTGTGCACTGTTGGTGGGAATGCAAACTGGTGCAGCCACTGTGGAAACCAGTGTGGAGGTTCCTCAAAAAATTAAAAATAGAACTACCCTTTGATGTAGGAATCATACTCCTGGGTGTTTACCCAAAAAGTGCAAGAGCACTAATTCAAGGGGAAACACGCACCCTTATGTTTATAGCAGCATTATTTACAATAGGCAAGATACGGAAGCAACCCGAATGTCCACTGATAGAGGAATGGATAAAAAAGATGTGGTGTATATAATGGAATATTCCTCAGCCATAAGAAAGAGTGAAATCTTGCCATTTGTAACAGCGTGGATTGAGCTAGAGAGTACAATGCTAAGGAAAACAAATCAGTCAAAGAAAGATAAATACCATAGGATTTCACTACCATGTGGAATTTAAGAAACAAGATGAATGAACAAAGGAAAAAAAGAAAGAGAGAGACAAACCAAGAAACAGAATCTTAACTAAAGAGACCACACGGGTGGTTACCAGAGGGGAGTTGGGTGGGGGGAAGGGGGAAACAGGTGACGGGAATTCGAATTCATGGGAATTATCATGAAGACAAAAAATAAAAGAAAATGACAGAAGAAAAAAGGTAGGCAAAGATTTTATAGACAAGAAACAAACACACTAACCATAAAAGACAAGGTGTTGGCCTTTGTCAAAACTCATCAAATTATGCATATAGAAAACTGTGTATTTTGCTGTAGGCAAATTAGATCTTGGACAAAATTTCTGGAAAAGAGGAAACTAATACAACTACTGTTGCATAGGGACTCACAAAGTTCTCTTTATTGTTGTAAAGGTTGACAATGATTCATATTTCTTAGAAATCTCTTAAGGAGAAACTCAAAAAATTTTATCATTAGGTCACTCCTCACTGGAGCCCCACTGAGTCCTGTCCCAGCCCCTGGACCTGCCCTTTATCGCATGACTGCTCCCATACCTGGCTTCCCCAATAGCTGCCATCTTACGCACGGTTCATTTCTGTATCCCACGCATCTGGTACCAGGACCATTCACAGTCAGTGTTCAATGTACATTGAATAGATTGGTTATTAAGAAAAAGTATGGGGGCGCCTGGGTGGCGTAGTCGGTTGAGCGTCCGACTTCGGCCAGGTCACGATCTCGCGGTCCGTGAGTTCGAGCCCCGCGTCGGGCTCTGGGCTGATGGCTCAGAGCCTGGAGCCTGTTTCTGATTCTGTGTCTCCCTCTCTCTCTGCCCCTCCCCCGTTCATGCTCTGTCTCTCTCTGTCCCAAAAATAAATAAACGTTAAAAAAAAAAAAAAAAAAAAAAAAGAAAAAGTATGCAAATAATCGAATGATATAATCCATATGGCGATGAACTGACCTAGGTGACCAGTCTCCATCCTCCACTGGATGGATGATTATGGCTTAGAGAAGATACCATTTACATAAAAGGGGTAGAAAGGGAGGAAAGAGGAGAGAATATGAGCTTCAGTCAAAAAGAATTAGTTATTGAGGCTTTGGTTTCCATATATTCGGGACCAGCATACGTGCTCAGCAGTGTAGGGCTTTGAAGACTGGGGTAGGGTGTAGAAACAGTGGCATTTCTTCCTATTGAAATCTGTGCATCTCTGGTTATATGTGATCATCAAAAACCAAGAGACAGGGACCCCTGTGTGGCTCAGCCAGCTCATCGTCTGATTCTTGACTTCCACTCAGGTCATGATCTCGCAGTTCGCGAGTTCGAGCCCCACGTCAGATTTGGCGCTGACGTTGTGGAGCCTACTTGGGATTCTCTCTTTCTCCTTCTCTCTCTCTCTGCTCCTCCCTTGCTTGTTCTCTATATCTCTATCAACATAAATAAACATAAACTTTAAAAAATTAAAATTAAAAATAAAAAACCAAGGGGGCTGGGATGGCTCAGTTGGTTAATTAAGCATCCAATTTCGGCTCAGGTCATGACCTCACTGCTCCTGGGTTCGAGCCCCCCCCCCCCCCCCCGTGTTGGGTTCTGTGCTAACAGCTCGGAGCCTGGAGCCCACTTCAAATTCTGTGTCTCTCTCCCTTTCTCTCCCCTCCCCCACCCATGCTCTGTCCCTCTCTCTCTCTTTCAAGAATAAATAAACATAAAAAAAACCAAACAGGAGACTAACAGAACACAGGGATTATTTCCCTTTGCCGCATGGCTTGAAACCCCAGAGCTTTGTGATCTCCGCCCGCCAGTAAGTCAGGAACACTTACTGAAGGCCTGCTGTGTGGGGAGCACATGATTAGCTGCTGGAAATTGATTCATTTACATATTTATCACAAATTGAGAGTACCATGCCCTTTTCTGTTAGTAAGACAAATTATTTAATTCATGGCCCCGCAGACTACTGCTTCAAGCCCTGAATATGGGAAGTCAATTTGTATTTATTAAATAAATACTCTGGGTGGGAACAGCAATGAGAAGGAACAAGAAAATGTTCTGCTGAGATGACCTATCAGGTGAATTTCCATGAAACAGCTGGCAAAAATATAACACACGTCAAGGGATTTCTGAGCTGTTGGGCACACATCCATGCTTTCTCTCTTTAAAGAATGACAAAGGTTGGGGTGCTCGGGTGGTTCAGTAGGTTAAGCCTCCAACTCTTGGTTTCAGCTCAGGTCATGATCTCACAGTTTGTGAGTTCAAGCCCCATGTCAGGCTCCACACTGAGAGTCTTGGGATTCTCTCTCTCTCTCTCTCTCTCTCCCTCTCTCTCTCTGCCGCTTCCCTGCTCTCTGTCTCTCTGTCTCTCTCTCAAAATAAATAAATAGATAGATAGATAAACATTTAAAAAATTTAAAAAAAGAATGACAAAGGCTACCATGGGCAGTGGGTCATCCAACTGATCCAACTCACACATCCAACTCACATAAGAAATTGTGTGAACATTTGTTGTACTACTGTGTACCAGGTATGCAGGATAACTTGTGTACAGTTGGTTAATTGCATATTTAAGCTAAAAATTCAGATTGTCTTATGAGATAAACATCCCGTCTTTACAGGAAATAAAACTGAGAGGCAGAGAGGTTTGAATACGTAATCTACTGTTCTTCAGCCAGTAAGGAACAGCACAAGGACTTGAATGTGGGGCCGTTTTCCATTCGGTGATGATTCTCGGTTCACTGACTAAACAGTCATGGGGTTGAAAACTAGGGCCTCAGATCTGGGGAGGCTGAGGAGACTTTTGTTTTTCATTAGCAAGGGAAGAAACTGTAATAATGGCTGGTTTTGAACACTGTTGGAAATGGGACCCAGGGAGGATTTGGGTGGGAAGGAGAGGAGGTCTAGGGCTCCAGACTGAAAATCATATTGGATGTTTTAAGCATTGGGAGACTGGAAATTCTTAAGCCAGAAAAATGATGCACTGACCCAGGCGAAGCGATCAGACTTAGTTGAGTCAGCACGACAGATTGGTCCTGTATATAACTGAGAGGAAATAAAACTATTTAAGCCATCAGCTAAGTGTTTCCCCCTATAAGTCACAGGAGTCTAATTGGAAAAGATCACTGGTGTCATTGGTTTATGGTTCCTCCTATAGTTTCCTGATAATAGGAGTTTCCACTTTCTCTTTTCCTGGAACGAGGGATTTAATCTTTGATGGGAAAGATCCAGCGGACCTTTGACTTCCCATTTAAATAGCCCCCGATTGGCGACCTCTCATTGTTGGTGGAGGCAGAGCTGCCTTCACAATGGGGCATTTGAGTCCCTCTCAATGGGGAATTGAGCTTTCTCAGGTCGGGAGAGGATGAGTCAGATTGCACAGTGCTTAGCAGGCTGAGCACAGCATCACGGCCCAGCTGTCATCCCTCAAGAAGACTGGGGTTAGGTGCCAATATGTACCCGGAGAGCGAGTTCTCCATTAGCCAGATGGAACTTCAAGCTGTTGCCAGAACTTGCCGTCTTAAACCGACGCTGTGAAATGATACTCTGCTAGACAGAGAAATATGGATCATCAGCACAACCCTGGAGAGTTGAACAGACCAAGTTGATACTGATGTGACTCCGTTCTCCAGGGAACGGTGAACGTCCACGGGGTGGCCTGTGAGGCCACGGCTAGCCGTCGTCATCACGTGCCCGCCCCCCTAGGTCCTGAGAGGCGAGCTGGAGTCCCAGCCCTAAGACCCTGGACGGCAGCCAGGTGGAAACTGCACATCTGGGACCTGGTGTGAGAGGCACGTTGACAGCAGTAGGGGACAGACGCAGCTTCCATGGAGGAAATGGAGGGGTGCATGCTGGCGGAATGGGCAGGAGGGCAGAGGGGTGGGGTCAGAGCGCAGGGAGGGAACAGCACATTTCTGAGGAGCGCGCCTGCGAGGGCCAGGGGAGTGGGGCTCACGGAGGGGAGGGGCTCCTGCCTTCTCGGAGCGCAGGGACCCCGGGGCTGCAGGGATGCTTCGTCCTCCCGCGGGGCCGGGAGGCAGACTCTCAGGTCCCTCCGACTCCCCCCTATGCACATGGTGCTGAAGGGGCCTGAAGTGCCCCTCCAATGACAAATGCATCTTATGGTGATGGAGGCTGAGCTGTACGGCCCTTCTTGTTGAACCAGACCTCCCTCTCCTTCGTGTGCTGTGTCTCCTTCACACACACACACACACACACACACACACATGCACACACACACACGCACACACATAGCTACATATTTTTATGAATCATTTAAAAATAAATTACAGATAAGATGTCCTCTACCCCTAATCCTGCAGTGTGAGTTTTCAACAACAAAGAAACATTTCTCAGAAATACGGCACAGCAAATTCAGGCCCCGCTTCTGTTGTGTCATCAACAGACCTGGCTCAGGTTTTAGCAACCGGAGAAACTAGGCTAGGTCCTTTGTGGAATGTGTCTTTTTAAAAAAATTAAGTTTATTTATTTATTTTGAGGGAGAGAGAGAGAGCTCAAGCAGGGGAGGGGCAGAGAGAGAGAGAGAGAGAGAGAGAGAGAGAGAATGCCAAGCAGGCTCCTCACTGTCAGTGCAGGGCCCGACGTGGGGCTCGATCACGGGAGCCGTGAGATCATGACCTGAGCTGAAACCAAGAGTCAGAAGCTTAACTGACGGAGCCATCCAGGTACCCCTGTAGAATGGGGCTTAATCTGCGTTTGTGGAATGTTTTCTTGCGATCACTCTGAGTATTCCTATTTGGGCAGGAGCACAGCTGTTGTGATGGGGACCTCTTCCCGGCGCAGACCGTCAGAGGCACGTGCTGGCAATCGTTCCCCTTAGTCTGGACTTCTCTGGACCGTGAGCCTCAGACCCACGGCCCAGCCGCCAGCCAGAGAGAGTGTCCCTCAGAGAGCATTCTTGAAACCCCATTGGAAGTAGGATTCCTCTCCCCACTGCACAGATGTTATCTATGATGGTAACGTATTTCATCGTTTTGTAACCCTCATCACCATCTGAAATTCTCCATTTGTTGTTCATGTGTTGGGGTCATGGCGTCTGGCTGCTGCATCCAGAGTGCCCGGCAAAGGGCATCGTTCCCAGCAGATGCTCTACACCTCAGCCCAGCACGAACCCCGGGACCACCCAACCCAGGTGACCATGCACCCAGACTGTGTTCCCCTTCCTTCCTGCACCCCAAACCCTCTCAACACGGGTGTATCCTCATTCTGAGACCATGCCATGAAATTTCACAGCCCCCCCACCCCCCCGAGTTTGACCTGATTTGGCTGCCTGGGGCGATAATTTGTCGTTTAACAGTGTGGCAAAGCCCCACTCAACTTTTCAAGCGACAGTGCAAATGTCACTTCCCCTGCGAAGTCATCCCTACCTCCACAAGAGAGAATCAATTTTCCTCATCTGTGATCCCAGAACAATTTATTCATAATGGTGGACTTGTGTGGCACATAGCCCACTAACAGCTAGGTGCCTTCTGAGTTCCTGAAAGCTAAGGCTGTGTGATATCATCAACCCCAGGTAAAACACAGGAGATGGTCATTTTTTCTTTCTTTCTTTTTTTTTTTTTTGTTTTTGTTTTTGTTGTTGTTTTCGAATGAGAGCTTCCACCCAGAAAATCAGCACGAAGCTCATCCAGGTTTTGTATCTTGTCACGGCAGCCACACCCATTACCTGCTTTCCTCATTTGATAGAACAAAACGTCCGCCATCCCCCACCTTGCTCTGCGCTCCCAATAACGGCTCTACTGTTTGGGCACAAAACAGGAAATTCTGAATTTCTCACTCTGAGGCTTCAACTTCCAAAAATGGCCCCTAAGCAACACTCACGTTTGAGTGTTATTTATTTTGAGCTAATGCACTAATGGGCTCAATAGCATATTTATTTGGCTTTTGGCAGGGGACTGACTGCCTTGACCTCAAAGCAGAAGCACCAGGGGACATTCTGGAGGAAAGATGAGCTGTCTTAAAAATAATAAAGACGGAGAAACCTCAAGGAACACCATGGATTCAGCCTCTGGATAGACTCAGGAATATACCTGTGCTCACGGTAGGTCACCCCATCTCTTCCAAAGATCAAAGCCCAATGAGAAGAAATCAGAGAGGATACGGAGGAGGTTACAAATGAGAGTAAGTATTCATTGAGCACTTTTGTTCCTCTGTGAGTTGGCCTGAGATCCTCTCTGTCGATAGTGGAGAGGTAGTTCTAGGGTAAGCTCCGTGCACGCTGGTGGCTTGGGTGGCCTTTCCTGAATGCTGGTCTACAGACACTGCCACACGAGCCATGGCAAGGGTCATAGGCATGACCGAGAACAGGGTGTGCTTGTTGAATGACTCCATATAGAGATAAGATATAATTGACTCCAATCTGTGCAGAAAACCCCCAGATGTGCTCTTAACTTAAAGCAACCAGACTCTCCAAGGACACACATTTGTTCTGTGGGCCCTTTTCATAACATGGTTTTTAGGTAGGAGCCCCTCCCATGTAGACGTGCATTTGAAACATAGTTCCTTCTCATGCCTTATCATCGGGGTCTAATTTTACTAGTCCCCTTTCCCTACAAAATGGGTGAGGGAATTAAGAGGTCACAGACTTCCACCAACAAAATAGGGAAGACATGGGATGTGAGGTACAACGGAGGAAATATGGTCACTCATATAGTAATCATTTTGTAAGATGACAGGTGGTAACTAGACTTATCACTGGGATCATCTCATGATGTATGGAAATATCAAATCTCTATGACGTACACCTAGAAGGAATAGGATATTGTATGTCAATTACATGTCAATCAAGACCAACAAACAAATACAGACACTATTCATTTGAATCAAAAAAAACCCTCACCTACTACACGGCTGCCCGCGCACCATTCTGGGTCTGCCCCCCTCTCCTTCTGCAGAACTTCTTTTCTAGAAGAGCCCACCTTCTGAATTGAAACCCACTGCATACATCCACCACCCTGTCTGATAGGCCACCACCTAGAGTCAATTGCTGGCTTTGAAACAGAAATGCAAAGTGTAAAAGAATGAACTTAAAACTGGCTCGTGGAAGAATCGTTGCCCATGGAAAAGTACCGGGTGCCATTTTTAATTGCGTAGAAAATTGTGTGAGCTGACAAATGCACACAGGGAGGGAAAGGTAACGTCAGGTGGCAGCTCCAGAAAGGTTAGTTAGGGAGCTAAGCAGAGGTGGTAGTCGTGTATGCATACACATCAAGCTTCGAAATATCAAGAAACACAGAATGCTCCTACCGAGTCACTGGGAAACATGGGAGAGATTGATTCCAGGAATTTTATATCCATCTGTGATGGCCCTTCCATTGAACTTATTCCTGTAGAATTAGGAAGAGGCTAGAAACTAAGTTAGGACCATGTGCACGGCTATATGGGACTAGCGTGCGCCCTCAGAGCTCAGACGTCACGTCAACCCAATGCGTGCGCAAAAGCTGTCACCAGCCGGACCCCAAGACTTGACCTTTACAGCTCACCCGCTTGTAGCCACCGGCTATTTGTCCCACATTTTTCCCTCAGCTCTTCTTTCCAGCTCGTCTCCTTACTCAGGCGAGGACCCTAGACCCTAACATCCCGTGATGGAGATGGAAACTATCCCTCAAGCAATAACAGCTCAAGGTTCCCACAGGGACAGACCGGCCAGACCAGTTTGGGCATCCCGCCCACCGCCCCCCCCCACACACACACACACTCACGCCTGCGCAGATGGACCACGGAGAGACAGGCCGGTCCCTTTACTTCATTGTGATTCTAAGTCTCCACCCCGGGAACAGGAGCCTCGTGTACATAACATACAGAGTATGCACAGGCGGGTCTCCTTAAGGCGCCCGCGTGACCTCAAGCCGCCTCCACCTGCAGTGGCGAGGCCTCCCTACCTAGGTGTTCATCCTGACCCCAAATAAAAGGAGCCCAGCCCCCCTTGCCCGGGGAGTCAGGGCTTTGGAAGTCATTCCCCCTGATCTCATTTGCTGAACATACTTTCTTTTGTGCGACAACTCACCTGGTGTGTTTTTACAACTCACCTCAGAGAGAACTCACGTTGGCTCGGTTACACAGCCGGAACCTCACGGAGAAGGGTGATCATCCCCTCCTCTGGGAGAGGGGGGCACAAGAGGGGCACAGGCATCTTGGACCCCAAACAGGTCCACGACCAGAACCGCAAGACAATATTCGCAATGGCAACACGATCCCCCCTTATGGAGAACATTCATGATAATAAGATAATACAAAAACTTCATTTTTTAAATTAAAAATTCCCTTGTTTCTCTATGCATTATTTATTTCTTTGCATCCTGAGCTGATTATTTATTCCGTTTATAATTTCCACGCTGTCTCTGTCACTCACTGTCTTCCTATCTCCTTCCCCCTGTCTGGGGTGGAGAAGTGTCTACACTAATAAAAGCCCATGTGTAAGAATCTTTCAGAAATATGCTGATTTCTCCAGCTCTCATGTCATGAGTGGCACTTCTCATTTTGTGTAAGATCAAGATTTTTTTAACAAAACATTTGTTTTACATTGGCATTGTTGGTATTTGCTTGAGGTCGTATGTGAAAATAAGGGCCCCGTTTCTCTTTAGAGAAGTCAGGATTTATCTTCTGCATAATGGAACTCCTCAGAACCAGCACCCTGACCCATCTGGAGGTGTCTCCTTTCCCCCAAGTGTTTTATATTCAAAACAACTGAAGATTGAAAATGTCCTGCAATGTGGCACTGTGAACTTTCTAGACCTTTCTTGGTGAGATGATTACAAACCTCCCGTGGACACCTAAATGTAATGTGAGGTTTGGAATTGATCCAGACCTGGGAAAACATAGCAATGAAGGACATTTCTGAGACAACACATAACTTTGATCATGGATTTTGAATTAGCTGGTGGTTTTGCATTGTTGTTAAATATCCTGATTTGGATAATTATACAGGGATTATGTAGGAGAATATTCTTGTTCTTAGGATAAACAGAATGAAATATTTAGAGGTAACGAGACATGTCATGTTCAGCTTCTTACCAAATGTGTCTGGAAGGATAAAAGATAATGAAAAATAAGAAGAAAAATAAAACTCAGTAAATACACACACACACACACACACACACACACAGAAAGAAGGTAAGAACAGTGTGCAAAAGGTGAATAATTGTTGGGTCTATAAAGGTTGTGCAATGTTTGCAGTGCTCTTACAGCCTTTCTGTAAATTGAACTGATATTTAAGTAAAATCCGCAATTTACAAAAAAAAAAAAATCATTCGAGAAGAAAGTCCTCACTTACTGACTGTGTTGGTCATTAACATTTTTCCTTGTTTTCCTAGATACGCGCTTTAAAAAAAAAAAAAACTGTATTTATAAATTAAATAAAATGTTACTAAAACTCCAGGGAGTTGTGGCTCTCGTAGTTTTTTTGTTTTCCTCCCTCAAAGGTTGCATTGGAAAATAATACCCCTCCCCCTTCAGAAACAGCCCTGCTTTGCAGGAATCTCAAGAAAAATATTTAGAAAATAGAGGGAAAATAGCACAATATTTTGCCGAAGGATATTCTTCGGGTTTGGTCTTTGGCCTTCGCCCCTCTCTCCCTCTGTTGGCTTGAAAACTCATGCCTTTTGGTGTCCGGGTGATGCAGAATCGCAGAGGACAAAAGCAGGGTCTCCGAGCCTCTCGGGTCTGGACTCTGGAGGCCTTTCTCCGTTTGAAATATTCCAGAGACCCGCTCACCATCAGCGAAAACCACGCCGGTGCTGGCGGGAAACGCGGCACTCGAGGTGTGCTATCTGTGAAATGGCAACCTTCGGGTTCAGAAATGCAGAACCGGCCTGAGTGTTTCCACTGGCTGCGGGTGTGCAGAGGAGGGGGGAGGCCCTGTGGGAGGAACAGCGAGCGACTGGACTGCAATTGTGTCTCCTGGAATCAGAGGGCCTCTCCTTGCTGACCTGCCAGCCGGCTCCCTGGAATCCTCCCCCCCCCCCGCACCCCCCGCCCCACTGTGTCGCTGAATAGATGGCAGAGGACCCCTCAGCCCGCGGGCCGGCTTAGCTTCAGGCTGGACATGAATTGATGGCGCGGATCTACCCTGTTTGCTTTCGCAAAATAAGTCAGCAGCCTTGCGGGATGGGCCGCATGGTAACACCCCCTTTTGCGGGCCTGCCCGTCTCTTCCTGTCTGTTGCTGCTGGCTTTACCGCGCCCCCCCTCCACCCCCAGTCCTAAATAAGTTCTTACAAGCAGCAGAGACTGCAGGGAGAGCCATTCACGACCCTGGGGGGAGGAGCGAGCGCTTGAACACGGGGATCTAGTGTTTTCTTCCCTTTTCTTTCCCTCCTCTCCTCCCCCCTCCCCGCCCTTTTAAAGAAACCCACCTTCCCTGCTCAAATTCCAAATCGTTTCAAAGTGCAGCAAAGGCTTCTCCTCCCTGCGTGCCCTTCTCCTTTCAAAGGGAGACCATCTGAACAGAAAGCGCAAGTTTATTCAGGTGGCATGAATCAAACAAGCCCCCAAGTGACACAAAGCCGGGCTGCAGACAGCAGCCCCAGTGTGTCTCTCATTGCCTCCGTCCTAAGAAGCATAACAAAACCCCAGAAAAACAGGCGGCCAGTAATCTCCTCGCCTTCGCCAGAAGCAGGGTGATGGCAAAGCTGCCCTCTCATTATCGTCTCGGTCTCAAGGTTAGAATTAGACCCTTAGGGTAAGGAGCTGTCAATTAGAGATAACTCCGGCCAATGCCGGCTGAAAGCTGGAGTTATCTCCTAGCAACCCGCGCATTCAGGGTGCCCGGCCGTCCTAAGCGCTGCCGGCTGCTCAAGAGTCATCTCGAAGACAGTGAAATAACCTTTGCAGTCAGAGCAGACGCGTCGACAATTCTCCTCCCTCCGTCCTCCGTGGAGTCCGGGTGACATTTGGCTGGAAGTGGGTTTGAGTCTGGAAAGAGGGAAGGTTTCCTTGTGGTCCAGCGGCAGATGTTGCAAAGGGAGGATTTAAGAGGGGGAGCTGGCCCGACCGTCAGGAAATCTGAATGCAATCTGGAGGCTAGATACCCTCGGCTTCCAGATAGGAGTCTGTCATGTTTATGTATAAGCGGACGGCTTCTTCCCTCGCGTTGCCTGTTTTATGCTTAGGAGGAATTTGCCAGCACTGCAGTGGCTATGGTTACTGCGGGGACTCAGCCTTCCCTTTATCTAGCATGGCAGGGCATATAGAGAGCCGACAAGCATAAATCCTATTAAGAAAAGCACATGGTTATGCACCATTGATGTAGGGAACGTCACAGAATTTACTACTAGAATATCTGCTCGGTGCAAAAAAAAAAAAAAAAAAAAAAAAAAAATCACATACATTCCTCAGCGTTGTCTCTTCATTAGATCTGGGGATCGTGTTGTTGATTTTTCTAATCTCAAGCAGAGTGAGGATGACAGAATGCTGGGTGATGACCAGGGGGTGGGGAAAAGCCAGCCTTTGATTCTCCATTGGTATCTACGACAACAAAGGGATACCCCAGAAATGGTGTAAAAATAGCAGAGGCAGAATACCCAGCCTGCTGCGGGGTATAAATTAGGCATTGCTCTTGGAATTAAAGATTTGGCTTCACAAAGCTCTTTTGTAGGATAACAGCCTCCTGGGTTCCTGGAGCGGACCCCAAGCACTGGCCTTTTGGTCGGAAAGCTCCTCAGGGCCCACCCCTCGGTCACTTCTGGGGTCACAACTGCTGTTGTGAAATAGCTCTCACTCGTGGTGCCATCTTTGCCGAGGCCCAGGGCCACACCCACAGGCGCCCTGCAATTTATCATCCAAATCATTGTCTTATTTTGTTTTTAATTTTTTGGGGGGGACTTCAGTCATTCTCCAGTATTTGGGGGACAATGATCAGATAGCCGAGGAACAAACAAAACCCACGCCAAGGAGGCTGACCGATGGGTGTCAGGTGGGAGAACAAAACGCATTCTGGAGAAAGTCAATCTTAGAGCACAAGGGTGCACATCGTTGTCACGTTGGCGGCTGTGGGTTTATGCAAGGAGAGATCGGTTCTTTATCAGGCAGCACGATAAAGAAAAATGTTCCTTATATTCCTTCTCCAACCTGAACTGTTTTGCCGTGGATTTATCTTGACCCTCGCTGCCTGCAGATGAATCACTCATTAAGCTCAAATGCACGTGTCGTTGTGTTACCTCTTGTCGACACCACGGTACCCAGGAAAGATTTGGACGAGGGGGAGACGCTTGAGGAACTTTGAACAAATCTTTTGTGTGTGTGTATCTGTGAATGGGACTTACCTACATGTCTGCTTTGGCCGACTCTAAAAATCAAGACGATGGCTTAAAAAAAAAGCCCTAGCCAATATATCAAACACAGCATGGAATACCCAACGCCTTAAAATCAAGTTATGTGTGATTTGCAGAAATGGACCCTTCCTCATGAGTGGGGAACGTGGATGCAGGTTTAGAAATCGCTTCACGAGGCGGACGGACGCACCTTGGCTATTTTTCCCTGTGGTGATTCTACATCACAAATATTCAAATCTTAGCTGTTGTAAGTAAACACAGGCTTGGAGCATTTTTACAAATACTGCCATTGTTGATGTTTTTAAATCTCGAGTTCTCTCTAGCATGGAGAATATCCCTGCATTTGTAACATGCTACTTGGCACTGGCTTGAATACAGTGAAAGAAAAAAAAAATTGACTCAAAAAAAAAATCAACAGCAATCAAAATTTACTTTGTTAAACAGCAGACCAGTAATCTCCCAGGACTGTGTGTCGGGCTGTCACTGCTGGTTCCCTAGGAGATGGTTGAAGTTAACCTCTTCACTGCTGTATGAATTGCATAAATTCTCCGAGCATCATCACCAGGCCCTCAGGCCCGCCTATGGCTCATTAATCTGTGGCCAAGAGCCTCAATTTCAAAGGGTTTTCGGTGTGTAAAGAGGGTCAAAGATCAGGCTATATCTAGATGCAAATTTGATTCCTTCCGGGCTTTCGGGGTACCTCGCCTTACTAAGTTTCTATTATTTGATGTTGCAGATACAAGAACGCATCATTAATTAATGCTGGTCAGGATTTGATAGCTCTTTAGTACACAGACTTCTCGACGAAACTGATGTCTCCTGACTTCCACGACATAGAAGACCAGACTGTATTTCCTGAACGAGGTTTAAGGGCTACC
Organism: Leopardus geoffroyi; assembly: GCF_018350155.1. NCBI lineage: Eukaryota > Metazoa > Chordata > Mammalia > Carnivora > Felidae > Leopardus > Leopardus geoffroyi. The sequence continues at coordinate 136,473,187 of NC_059336.1, forward strand.
ATATTTCATTTATGTGCATATGTGTATTTAAAAAACAAAATGCCGCTTTGAAAACAATGTGAATTGCTTTCTGATTCTTTACACATGCACTATTTGATAGACATCTGATATAGATGCCATATGTGTATATATAATGATTTTAAAACAGTATTTCTTAATGTGCTCAGCCATAATTTTCGATAGATGTCCATCCAGGGTTAGCTGTTGGGGAAACGTAATGGCACGGCAGAGACCAAATCCTTCCTTGGCTCTGTGTTTGCAAAAGGACCCTGAATAAGTCAGGGACCCTGAATAAGTCATCCCCTCGAGAGCCCCAGTTTCTGCCTCTGAAGAAAGGGAGGTTCAAATGAAGTGAAATATTTGCAAGGGAACGATGGCGTTTAAACTCTTAAGCAGATACGAGGCATGTCTATAATTTCTATTTCTATTTCTATTTCTGTTTCTATACTTTCATGTCTGTTTTGCGAGACATTAAAAAAATATACCTCAGTATCATTCAGAATCGTTAATCTTCAAAAGCATGAAAAGCAGCATTTACAGGCATATTTTTTATTACCCCTACGTTGCCCACCCGCAACCGGAAAAACATCCCTTACTGACCACGCTTAATTGAAATCAATTTTCTAAGTGTACAAATGTTCGTGTCTCGTACATAGTTTGATTTTCCTTGTCCAGGGAAGGTACCTAAGGTCATTCGTGAGGTGACACCTTTGGCAGGTGGTACTTCTCTTGCCAATTCGTGAGTACCAGTCTTTCTCCCTCTTACCGTTGTCCTTGCCTCGTTATAGCTATTCACGGCTATGTTGACCGATTTTCCTTACCACGATAGGATGTCCCTAATCTGAAAAGCTACTGCTGTGGCTAGAATCAGCCGTCGGAAACTGAAAGGCTCCGATGAATCCGGGAAATATAACAAAAGAAGATGTTTATCCCAAGAAAGCATCTACTACTAGACTCATACCTCTAACCTAGGGGCTTCATCCTAAATGCATTTGGACTAAATTTTGGTCTCACTTTCGGATTCCTAATTTTCAAAAGAGAATGCTGCTCTGGAAATTTCTCTACTTGTCAAAGCCCATGCAGCCATGGAAAAATACAGTTGGAAGAATCAGGCCAGGTAAAAGAGAGTGTTCTGTATTGAGAAGCGCACAAAGACTCAATTATCAAGGCCTTCGCTGATTTTTATTCACCGTTTTATTCTCTTGCAGGTGTCTAGTGGAAAAAGCCGCAGCTTGAAATATACGTGTGTGTGTGTGCATGAATATGCACACGCGCATGTCTACGTGCACACACACACATAGCAAGAGCCAACAGATTAACAGCAAACTAAGAGTAACAAAGCTTTCTTAAAAGTTGCACTCGGTTATCCAAATCCGATTTTGCCATATTTTCATAGTCCACAGAGAACCATGTTTTAATTTATCTTTTCACCATGGCATCACACAATAAGCTCTACCTGGGCAGGCGGAAAGTGGGTACCATATTTATGCGCTAAGGCGTCGCCCCATCGTGTGATAGTGAGAAGGACACAGAAAGGCAACTGGACGACCCTTTCGCTCCTACAATACCTAATCTGATGTACTAAAGTCATTAGAGAAAAGCCTCGCTGGTCATATATCACCCACGCTTTGAACTTAGCCATGCATTGGCTATTTCCGAGATTTATTCATGAAAACAATCCTGGATCTGAATTTAGAATGGGTGAGGGGCTGCCGAGTGACCCCAGGAGCCTGCGGGACCCTGTGGCCCACTGCTAGGCAACAGCCCATCCCCAGTGCCTGCAACAGACAGACCACAAAAGGAATGACCTCATCCACAAATCAGCTATTTGATATGCAGATCGGACCGCGGGCCTCTTCAGTAACACAGCACTTCGCAGGCAGCAGGTGCAAGGAAGAAGTGAGTGCCTTGTCATCATTTCAAAAGCTGGGCTGCCTTCCTCTCTCCCTCTGGCCCTTAACAATTTCTGAAGCTCGATTATCTTCATTTTTTATTTAGACGGTCCATTTACACAATCAGGGTTCCTACTCTGCTCTCGGTTCAGAGGCCGAACCTTAAGCCCAGACGCGAGGCCGGATTTAGAAGCCACACGAGCTATTGAGGGAGGATAACATCATCCCGCCTCTTCTGAATACGTAGTAGAACGACACAAAAATACCGGCGAGTCTGGCCACAGGGCCGTTCTGTCCGCCGTCCAGTACCTTGCGTTGCCGATGACATACATCTCGAAAATAATGATGGCTGCCTACGGCAGAAATGGAGGTGGCTTCTCCATGTGTGCTGGAAGCAACAACGTAAGTTAAGAGTGATATGAAAATATTCACCTCGATCCTTTATCAACAGCTTTCTTTTGTGGTCGCAATGGCATTCAGCACCGCGGCTGTGGAGGCCTCCGGTCAGAATGACGGCTTGCTGGGTCATAGGATGAAGGTGTTTTTTTAGCCAAGAAGGAAAACAAACAAACAAACAAACAAACAAACAATTCATTACACCCCACCCCCACTCCCCAGCCTTCACACCAGCGGTGAGGTCTTGTGTGTGCTTCATACGGCTATAAAGTGCAATGTAATATAATTTATATTGTCTGTGGTTGCAGGTTATATCCTGAAAGTCATAAACTATTATGGTTTTATGGCTCTGCTGCAGCTATTAACTAAATGAAAGAGTTATTCATTTGAAATCTGGAACCTGTACAATGCCCGGGCTTAAGTTCATCAAGATCCACGGGTGTAAAATATATAAAAATATGAGAGAGAAAGGATTACACACAGTGGGGGTGGGGGAAGGGGGGGTGTCATCTTGTTGAATTTCTGCTCTGCACTTATGTTCACATGTCTGGAGGGTCTCATGTTCTACTCTTGGACTTGAATCCCAACAGCTGGTTTGGATTGGGTTGTGTCTATGTTTTATGTGTATCAAATACGAAGATTGTGTGCATATTCCCACACACACAGGACACACGTGTGTGTGTGTGTGTGTGTGTGCACGTGCGTGTGTGTGTGTTTAGGTACAGATACAGAGGAACACGGGGGTGCTGAGTAAAATGAACATTTGGCTTTGGCGTAAAAACGTGCCCTGTTTTGCCACAAATCAACTCTTTTCTTTTCAATTGCTTATACACGTATCTCTTTTCAGGGCCTGTGAGTTCACTTTTTAACATTAGCTCTGAAGAAGTCACCAACACGTGCTGCTCCTGCTGACTGGGGGTTGGGACACACAGGCAGCCCCTGCCAGGCACACTGCTGGTCCGAGATATTTTAATCTCCTCCTTAGCATTGGAGGGATCCCTGCATATGAAGAATCATAGACTGCTGCCGCTGAAAAGCACAGTGTGGGGTCTTACCTTAGCAAACACGCAAACAAAAAGGTGGAGGCTTGGAAGGAGTGGTGAATGAAGATTAAAATCCTGGGGATACGCCTTTTGTCCATCAACCCAAGAAATAGAGAAAGGATTGCCGGGGCCCCCACTCAAACTGAGGGCATGCGAGAGTCTGTTTTCAGAGGCTGATTATCACCCTTTGTCACCAGCTGAATCCTCCTGCCCACGCCTCCACCTGGAATCCCCAGTGTGGCTAGATTTGGAGGCTTCTAAGAAAGGAATTAAGGTTTAATAGGGTTCCCATCACAGTAGACGGTATTTCAAATGCCACAAAGCCACTTAAAAACAATACTAATAATAAATATCTGTGGCATAAGTACTATGTTTACATTGCCTTCGGAGGCATGTTTCTGGGGTCCCGGTAGTATGAAAGGAGGGTAGTGTCTTGGATCTCAAAGAGGTGCCCTATGGCATGAATTAAAGAAAAATAACTAAGCATAGCTGGGGAAGAAAAGAGCCGAGTAACACTGAGCGGACAACAGGCACTCTGCTGGCGTCTTATTTAACCTCCCTCACGGTAACTCTCAGAAAGAAGCATGCATCCCCCCCGCTACCCAGGTGAAGAAAGTTGAGGGTCAACTTATCCGAAGTCATCGAAGAGATTGGCAGATTCACACCCACGATCCCCTGTTCCAGGGCTCCCCTAATTGTCTGCTCCAGGCTCCAGGTGTGCAGGTGAGAAACGAGGTCTCCCGACTTGACTCTTCAGTCCCCCTTGGCCCCACGTAGATGACGAGGAGGTGGCAGAACATTCTGCGTGAGAAGAAAACGAGAGAACGTAGATTGAGGTCGGAAAAAACACTGACCATGTGGAGGGTATCGGCCAAATTAATTTGGAATCCTGTAAGTTTGAACCATGAGAAAGAACGCAGAGAGCAGTTAGCCACAGATTGCGAAGGACCCGAGTGAGGACAGAGTTTATTCTTCCGATGCTGGTGAGTCATTAGGATCTCTGGAAAATACAGCTACTTGGAAGGAGCACATTTAGAACTCGCACTAGTGGGGGGGCACCTGGGTGGCTCAGTCGGTTAAGCGTCCGACTTCGGCTCAGGTCAGGATCTCGCGGTCTGTGAGATCAAGCCCTGCGTCGGGCTCTGTGCTGATGGCTCGGAGCCTGGAGCTTGCCTGGGATTCTGTGTCTCCCTCTCTCTCCCTGCCCCTCCCCCATTCATGCTCTGTCTCTCTCAAAAATAAATATTTTTTTAAAATAAATAAATAAATAAATAAAGAACTTGCACTATGGGGGCACTTGGGTGGCTCAGTAGGTTAAGCGCCCGACTTTGGTTCTGGTCATGATCTCACGGTTCGTGAATTCAGGCTCTGCATGGGCTCACAGCTGTCAGCACAGAGCCCACTTTGGATCCTCTGTCCCCCTCTCTTTTTGCCTCTCCCCTGCTTGTCCTCTCTCTCCCTCTCTCTCTCTCTCTTTCTCTCTCTCTCATACTTTCTCAAAATAAATAAATAAAAACTTAAAAAAAAAGAACTTGCACTATTAACAAAACTTTGCCTTTCTCCAGGAGACAGGCCCCAAGCAGAGATGGGAGAGTGTGTCAAATATTGTCTCACTTGTCTTTGCTTTTGGTGTGTTTCTGGTTTGATTCGATCCCGAGTGATGTACCACCTCGCACCCCATGTGTCTCTCTCCTCCGTAGCGTTGGGCTTCTCTGAAAGCCCCATGAAAACGTAAGGTGGCCATTCGTTCAGGGGTGATCGTAGCTCCTCAAGGCAGAGGCCATGACTCTTCCCTGTAAACTGCAGACCTACCATGGTGCGCACCCTGTCACACAGTAGGTGCTTGGTAGGGATCTGTTCATCAGGGATTTTTAAGGGAACCGGAACAGGAGCAGAGACAAATGTCCTCCGGTGCTGGAAGGGTGTGTTCAAATCGGAAATCTCAGGTCGGTGCCCTGGGGAAAAAGAGTGGCGGTGCGGAAATGAAGGACTGGTGCTCTCCGCAGAGTGAGATTCGTGTTAACCGGGGACAACAGATGGCCAAGAGTGGCTGAAAGTCAGTTCTGATCCGGATGCCCGTGCCCGTTTCACACAAAAAGATATATACATGCTTCACCTGAAGCAGGTCCTTGAGCCCAGGACCAAAGCGTTGGGGAGGATTATATTTATTTGAAAGGTATCATTGTTCTGGTTAAAACGAGTAAAAGGAGGGTCACCTGGGTGGCTCAGTCGTTTGACTTCGGCTCAGGTCATGATCTCGCAGTTTGTGGGTTCGAGCCCCGTGTCGGGCTCTGTGCTGACAGCTCAGAGCCTGGAGCCTGCTTCAGATTCTGTGTCCCCCCGCTCTCTGCCTCTCCCCTGCTCATGCTCTGTCTCTCTCTGTCTCAGAAATAAATAAAAACATTAAATTTTGTTTTAATTTAAAAAAATTAAAAATTAAAAAAAAAAAAAGTGAAAGGAACGTAAGTTCCCGTGTGCAGGCACAACAGAGGAGGTAAAAAGAAAACCAGACACCGCGGACTGCACGAGAAGGTGTGGCCGCGATTCCTCATCCCAGAGCATCTCCACAGCCTTCTTGCAGAACGGGACAAGGCAGGCCGTTTGCACACACGTACGCTATGTTCCACGTTCCGTGCTCACTCATCCCTGCTGGACTACTGGTGACATTCAGGCCAAAACTAACGCAGCGGTGCCTCCCGGGTGCCAACAGGCAGGAAGTGTGCGGATTGGCCAACCGGGGCACAGCGACGGGTCTCAACTTCAAAGTTAAGCCAGCCAGCCGCACAGGGAAGTGTCTTATCGCTGGGTCTTGCCAAAATATCTACACGTTCACCGCAAGCACTACTGATCCACATGCTACATTTCTCTTCTCTCGTGTATCCAGGACAACGAGAGAAATCTTTCTATACTTTTGCGAAGCTGAAATTATTTATTCAAATGTTTTCAAAGTTGGCACCATTGCAAAGCACATTTTTTTTTTTTTTTGCCAGCCATTTTCTCTCATTTTTTTTCCTAAGCCCATGTGTATTTTAAGCAAAATCTCATCCATATGGTCCTCATTTCTGGTCTCGTAATGCATCTATATGTTGTCCTGTTTGTTATTCGAGATCTTTTTCTTTAGGTTTCTCTTAAGGTTTGTATGCCTATTTTTCTGTTTGTTTGTTTCTTTCCTTCAGAAAAAAAGGCTTCCTTAGGCGTTATAGAAAATAGTTATATATTAGCGGTTCTGAACATCTCTTTTTCCACACCTTAAGTAGGGACAGCGTTCATGGTGGCTTCATGATGCTAAGCCAGGAACTGGCTGCTTGATGTTCTGTATCTCATTCCCTCTTCCCACGGACCCTGTAATGAAGTTACCGCCCCCATTTTGCAAGTGGACCCACAGAAAAGAGAGCATCCTGAGGGGTAAGATACTTCACGTAAAGTCTCACGATTTATAGCACAGTGCTTTGCAAAGCCCACACTCGTCTCCATTATACTCCACTGCCTGGTACCATATCTAATTTGGGTATAAGGCAAGCATTATATGAATGTATGTTTATTCATGGTGCAAATGAAATGTGCCACATTCTCCCTTTGGGAGGATTCCATGGAAGATCTTTGCTCCTCTCTGGAGAGTTCTATATTTTGATACCCTTGTTGGAAAGTCAGCTCCAATATGTCCATTCTTTTCTCAACCACCCATCATTTGATACCTGGATCAACGGATCGCTGGAGTCCTGGAGACCCTACGGAACTGTAGGAAGCTGGACGCACAAATTAGATCCTTCTCTTTGTTGTAATTTTTGCTATGTATTAAAAAAACACTAAATTAAGAGCGTGGGTGCTCTTAAAGAGATGCTAACGTAAGTGGTCACTACAACAATTGCAATAATGCAAGGGCGAGTTTTTCCCATGCTCAGGACACAGCAGGCTCTGTGTCTTCAGGTCTCACTGTCCTTACCTGCTGCACTGGCCTAATGATAGGTGTTAGTGGTTCTGGTCGCCAACTCCAATGCGCGTGTGTGGGAAGGGTATCCTTACCACCAATCAATTCTTGGACATGAGCTGGACACCAGGTGTCCTGTAATTCCACCCAATTCTGACGCTGTGCACCTAGAGACGGCCTGAAATCCTGCAAGTTGGGTCTCAGTCCTATGACACAGCACCCCCCAAGCCGCCCCCACCCCGACCTTCCTAGATGCTGGCTGCCGGTCCAGGTTGGCACCTGTGTTTGTGACCTACCAGCTACAGATGGGAGGTTCCAACAACCCCCAGCTTGGGTTTGATTCATTTGCTACAGGAGCTTACAGAATTCAGAGAAACACTTGACTTACTAGATCAACTAGTGCACGATACAAGGATAGTACCGAGGAACAATCAGATTGAAGAGATGCTTGGGGACAGAGGAAGGGGAAAGGGCAAGGAGATCACACGTCCTGTCCAGGTGCACTGCTGTCTCAAACCCCCACGTGTTGCCCAACGCAAGAGTTCTTTGAACCCCACCCTTTTGGGTCCCTCTATGGAGGCCTCATTACATAGACATGATTGATTAAACCTTTGAGCGATGACCATGGATATTCATTCTCCCCCTTGTAAGTCTGCCCAAAAGCGAGGGCTGGCGTGGGTGGGGAGGAGTGGGACTGAAAGTCTCAACCTTCTACTCGCAAGGTTGGTTCTCCTGCAGCCAGGGCTCCAAAAGCCACCTCAAGAACAGAACAAAAGTCCTTATCACTCTCATCACTTCGAAAATTCCAAAGGTTTTAGGAGCTCTGTGCCAGAACAAGAGAAAAATATATATACTTATTGTGAACCACAATATCTCAGGTACCTTATTTTCCTTGCAAAGAGGTGTTACGAAATCAACACGGGTGACACAGACACCAAATGCTCTCAGTGGCTGACGGCACGATGCGCGTGTGAATGGTGCGGTGGATGCCACCTCAGGGTTCCTCCCAACCCCTGGGCTGGGGGTTCTAGGAAGAAGCCTCCCTGGAAAATCATCCTGGAATTCTGAAAGGTTTGCCTTTCTAAAGGCAGGAATAGACCAGAGAATGTGAGGCTTCAGCGGTGAAGAAAGCATTCATGCTCCTAGGCCAGTGAAGAGCTGAGTTCTGCCTCAAAACCAGGTCTATCTCGGTTCCAAATCCTAGCACGAGGCTGCCGTTGTCGGCGGGAAAGCGGGCAACGCGTGAACTGCCTCTGTCGCTGCTTCTGCTGAGGCTTCCCGTGACATACTTGTTGTATTTCCAACATGAACATGACTTGTGGAGGTTGGTTTACATAGGAGTGACATTCAATAAAAGAAATACATTCCTTGATCTTTGATTTGCTTAACAAGCAGCTTTCAACTTTCAGTTTCATTAATTGCTCTGAAAACCTACAATTTAGGTAAAACTAATTACATTCGATTTTACCCATTTGGTGAGCTCTCTTTTAATATAGGTGGGATTGAAAACAATCACTCTCATCTATACGTGTCATATATGATATGACAATAGGAAATACCAGGAGACATCTATCCACTCCTTCAAAATTAGATCTAACTTGATTTCTAATGAAGGGTTTGCTCTTGCAAGAAATTGCCTTGACAAGTCTTTTCTTCTAGGAATCAATTTTTTTTCTCTTGTTTCTCTTTAAAACCAATCCTTCTGATACCTTTTATAACTTCTACAAGGAACGGCCAATGTTAATTATACCGTGGATGCATACTATGGAATTCACACTTTGGTCAGGACAGACATGGTAATTGTCACACCAAGAGGTGGCTGGCAAGACTCTGCAGAGAAGTTCATGGGGGTAGAGAGTCTGGTTCAAAACAAGAAGCTGTTGTGAGCTCTTCCGTCAGAACTGAGATTTTGAAGACACTGACAAACACAGTTCTGAACAACCCTAATTGCTATTGAAAGTGTGAGTCAGAACTCAGAAATTCAAGAGTGTTGGCCAAGATGTAAGATATAAAGAAGAAACCAGAAATCAAAATGGACAAAAGGAGGAGATCAGCCACAAGGGGCCCCGTATGTTTTACACCCAAGGCTCACCGAGCAGGTCAGGCTTTGCTGGGCTAGCCAGATCAGAACGATTCTATCCACGTGGCATCATACTCCCTAAAGGTCCATCACACGATAACACAATACCTGACACAAATGCAAGATGTCTCCCCGTGCCACGCCTATTTGGTAGGAAAACAAAATCGCGTTGACAGGGAACAAAGGGCTTAGATTTACAAATCATACTCAAAATATGAGAACCCAGCCTTACTCAACGCCACTCTGCAGGACGTCTCAAGGAATATGACATATCCCATAAGGAAACGAAGGGCCTTGACTGTCCTTATCCTCAACCTCATCACACCTTCCTTCCAGTTCTTTCTGCAGATGCGGCGTAGGATTTGGGCAAGTTGGTCCGCCTCTCCCAAATTCATTTCTTCCTTATTTAAATGGCGATAAACATCTTCTCTCATGCAAGGTGGTTAGAAAGTAGTTAACGATAATAAGGTTATCGTTATCGTGAAGGGCCTCGCAGACAGCAGATGCATACGTGTCGATGGATTCTTTTTCTCCCCCTTTCCCACCGTCCCCTTCTATTCCAGAACGTAGCTTCGTTGGGCTGAGCCCCGGGTGTTGTATGTAAGTGATGAATCACGGAATCTACTCCCCCAAACCCAGAGCACACTGTATACACTGTGAGTTAGCTAACTTGACAATAAATTATATTTAAAAAAAAAAAAAAGAATCCATGAGAAAATGGCAGAGAAGGGCATTCGTTAGGTGTCTTCCTCCGCTTCCAGACAGAGACCTTTGTAACGCAGCTCTCATACTGCTCTCGGTGTCTGTTCCGAGAGGAGCGCCTCCGGCCCCTCCTAGCCCCTTCAGACTGCAGCCCAATACATCCCAGTAGGCCAGCAACCGTCCAGTGCGCTTGCTTTCCACCTCCGAGCCCTGAGCAGAGATGGCAGCTAAATCACACTGCACGTGTACTCAAGGCGACCGAATCCCATGGTTGCAGACAATAGGTTTTGTCTCAATTCGCTGATAGTGGTGCCTTCACTCCTTCCTCCCTTCCTTCCAATAACACGACGAGGCCCCGTGTGGCCTGGAATCTCTGTATCGGAGGCCAGTAGCAGCTGCCGCTGCAGATCAATGTGCCTGTGGGCTGCCCTGCACCGGGAATGGGACCCGACGAGCAGAGAAAGCTTGTCACCTTTGATTACTCGCCTTCTCCCGGTGCTAAAGAAACAAGATGTGAAGAATGGCCTCTCAAGAACATTTGATCCAGCCTGCAAAATCCCTGCAACTTTAACCCTTCCCTGCTGGAGATCCATGTATGGTCCTCAGAGGCGTTTTCAATGGAATGTCATTTCCAATCAATGGCCTACACGCAGACACGCCAACATGGCAGACTGCGCCGGGAAACCATCCCGTATTAAGAACGGACAGAGAACAGGCGGAACGTCCTCTGCGTCGTTTCCCTTCGGCGACATGTTGTGGTTAGGACGGCACTGGACCGAGCCACAGGCAATCTGGCTTCTAGTTTGTCTTCAGTGAGCCACGTGCGTCAGGCTGCCCCCATCCATCCAAGGAAGAAGCCAGAGAGGTTGGCATCTGAGGGCCCTTCCAGGCCTGAAATCCCCAACATCGTGCAGCAGCCAAGGTCCAGGGCTGGAGACGTGCAGGCATGGTTTACAGTCAGCTCCATGACTGACCTGCGAGTCACCAGACCTTTCTTTGAGTTTGTTAACAAACATGGGGATCATAAGCATGCCTAATACGTAGAATTATTTTGAGGGTTTTAATACGGTAAGTAAGTCAAAGTATTTAGCTCAGTGGTTGTCCTATAGAAGGAACTTAATAAATTAAAAACCATATTCATGATTGCTTAGAGGATCTGTGTAACTGCTGATCACTGTTGATGAATCTACAAACCGGATGGCTTTAAAGTTGATTGTTCGGTAAAGACAGTGAACTCGTCGGGAAAGATGTGAGGGTTTCCGTTTCTGCAAATGCCCCTGCATTACTCCGCCACAGAAGGTGCCAGAAAAAAACAAACAAACAGACCAACAAAGAAGCACAGAGCACGTAGAACGTTGCTCCCTGAATGACATCCGAGGCCTGGCCGCTCAAGGGCCCGGCTGCTTTCCTGAGCGCGTGCTGGCTCCTCTGTGCCTTCTCATTGCTAGCGGCTCTGCTCACACCGTGTAAGCAACTCGTAGAAACCCCATTGACAGTCAACCTGCATAGAAAAGCCAAAGGAAAGAGTCAATGCAATTAACCCAGAGTGAAGTCCTGCTTCGAAAAAATTCTCCCACTCTATTCTTGGATTTATAGTACAAGGTTTTCACTGTAATGGCTCTTGTAAATTAATTGCAGACACAATTGTCTACGGGCATCCTCAGAATAAGTGGCAAGTAGTTAATTGCACCCCGAATTAGCCAATTCTGCCCATAATTAACCATTTGAAGACAATTAATTGCATGCATAATATTTGCACCTGCAACTAATTGGAGGCCCTTATATTGTTCCTGGAAGAAAGAAGGAAAGAAAGAACAACACCAACAACAAAAGAACCAGGGACTACTCTTTAAATGTCGTCTTGCACAGTCCACGGTCCACGGAGCTGGGAGGAGAGTGGAGCTGAGGGGCGACTGGACCACGCTACAGCTGCCCCGGTGGCAAAGCGACCTTAAACCCTCGGGAGCAGCAAGGTCGGGGGGACATTATTTTTCGCTCGCACTCCCCTCATCACTACTGCCAACTGACTGTACTTAAACTTAATTTCTTCAGCTATCTAATCATACAATTGGAGGCTATTTAACGTGTGGAAAAATTGAGACCAATTTACCTTTTGCAATAGCGCTGTCGTTTTAAAAGAAAGGCTAAGTTCTCTCATTTTTGCTATCGTTTTATCCACGGGCAGCTCACTGCTTGCCACGGTCAAGAGCAAACGCTCTCCCAGCCCTGTGGGCCATGAGAAGAATAATCACATATGTGTCATCATTCCAGAGGGGTTATGTTTGTCTGGATTAGCGCCCCCTGTCACGCTCAAAACAAAACATTGCTTATTAGTAATAACGACAGTGGTAGTAATACCAAAAACGACAATCTCTACAATCCCCGTATAGTAAATTCTTTCTCCCAGTGCTGTCCGCAACCTCGTGTAAGTTGTCAGAGCAATTCAAAGAAGATATTTTATGCCCATTCTGTAGATGAGAAAATTGTGTAGAGAAACTGTCTACTTTAGCTAATGTTGCACAGGTAATAAGTCATTGGAAATATAATTTAAACTGGGGTCATCTAATCCATGTAAAGTGCTTGGTAGAGTGAATACTCCCTCAGTGAGTGATACAGTGAGTACTCAGTTAAGATTAGCCAAAGCACTTATATTCCCATTAAATTCTAAGTTTATTCTCTTAAACGGCCACATTGAGGATGGCGTTGTAATACTTAGGGATAAATATTAAGCACTCATCGTATCCCAGTTACTAAGTGCTTCACGCGAACTAAATCAGTTTGAATTCCACAAGAGCATGAGACGATATCATCATTATCCCCATTTTACAGATGATAAAACTGAGGTGGAGAAATGTTACCTAACTAGCTTAAGAATGTAAAACCATCAAGGGGATGAGATGGAGGGTTCCAACACTAGAATTCTGGCTCTAAAAGGTGTGTCCTTAACTGTCATCCTATATTACGTCTTTCAACCTGAACAGATGGGTTGGTCTGTGAAAAATGTGTCTGTGTGTACGTAAACTTGGACGTGATGGCTCTGTCTGTTCAAACTCGATACGTAAAACAATAATGACAAAAAACCTGTCCTGGATGACGAATGCTTGCTTTCCAAATGAGAGCAGAACCACATCGTCTCTGCTCTGGGAAGAGGAGAGCAAAATCCTGTTTACTCCCCACATAAGAAACTGGAGCCCACTGGCTACAAGTTGGTTCTAGAAGGAGGAGCTCTCGCTGATGACTCAGAAAACGATTTGAAGAATCATCAAGAAAAGTGGCCAGGAAATGAAAGACAGAGCAGAGACAGAGCGAAGTGTGGACGCCAGCCCAAAGCACATGGCATGGTGAAAGAGGAGGGGCTTGTGCAGGTGATTCGCAGGAAATGAGACACCAACAGGGAGGGGTGAGGTCAACATACAGGATGCTGTGCCCAGCACAGGG